>NC_090767.1:40964791-41109791 GCF_036898095.1 Palaemon carinicauda
ACTCACTGTCCAAAGGAAAAGACAACCCTTTTGGCTGATGTTTTTGACAGTAAACAGAGTAATGAAAAACTTGAACTTCCTCATTCCTGTTTTCCTGAGGCTAAACTAACTAGTTTAGCTTTTCGATCTCGTGAGATTAAAGCTCTGTTGATGGATCTTGATGCTTATGGAGGTGTAGACCCAAATGGTATTTTTCCTTTGTTTTTTTATAAAGACAGCAGATTTCTTAGCTCCAAAGTTATCTGTTATTTTGCGCAAGTTAGCAAGAAGAGGAGCTTTTAGCACTAGTTGGAGAATTGGTAATGTTACTCCTCTATGTAAATGTGTTCGTGGTAGCTCAAGTCCCACTGATTACCGCCCAATTTCCATAACTCCCATATTATCTAAAGTTTTTGAACGTCTTCTGGCAAAACGTCTTAATAGGTTTGCTGAAGGTAATCATCTACTCCCTAGTTTGCAATTTGGTTTTCGTAAAGGCCTTGGAGCATGTGATGCCCTTCTTACAATCTCCAATGCTGTACAGAAATCCCTTGATTGTGGTCGGGAAGTTCGTATGATTGGCCCTGATTTTAGTGCTGCCTTTGACCGTGTTAATCATGAGGCCCTTGTTTTCAAACTGAAACAGTTGGGAGTGGGTGGGTCGTTTCTTAGCATTATTATTGATTTTTTAAGTAATAGATCTCAAAGAGTTGTTGTTGATGGGCACCATAGTGATTATAGGAATGTGATATCCGGTGTTCCACAGGGTAGTGTTCTTGGCCCATTACTTTTCATACTATATACACATGACATGTGGTTTGGCTTAGAAAACAAGATTGTTGCATATGCAGATGATGCTACTCTCTTTGCATCAATTCCATCCCCTGAATGTAGATCTAGGGTTGGTGAATCCCTTAATAGAGATTTAGCTAGAATTAGTGCATGGTGCAAATTATGGGGTATGAAGTTGAATCCTAACAAAACTCAAAGTATGATTGTAAGTAGGTCAAGGACGGTGGCTCCTCAACATCCGGATCTCAGTATTGATAATGTTTCTTTAAATATGTATGACTCTTTCAAAATTTTAGGTGTGATTCTCGACAGTAAATTTACTTTTGAGAAACATATAAGGTCTGTCTTCTTCAGTTGCACAAAAAATAGGCTTATTGAGAAAGTCTTTCAAGATTTTCGGTGATCAATCTATTCTGAAGAAGTGTTTTAATTCTTTCATTCTACCTTGTTTTGAGTATTGTTCTCCTGTCTGGTGTTCAGCTGCTGATTCTCATCTTAATTTGTTGGACAGAAACTTATGGTCTATTAAATTTCTTATTCCTGATATAGATATTAATCTCTGGCACCGTCGTTCAATTAGTTCATTATGCATGTTGCATAAGATTTTTCATAACTCTGACCATCCTTCACATTCAGATCTCCCAGGACAATTCTATCCTGTTCGTAATACTAGGGAGGCAGTAAATTCTAATAGCCAGGCCTTCTCCATCACGAGGCTCAATACTACGCAGTACTCAGTTTTATTCCAGCTGTGACCAAGTTGTGGAATGATCTTCCTAATCGGGTGGTTGAATCAGTAGAACTTCAAAAGTTCAAAGTTGGAGCAAATGCTTTTTTGTTGACCAGGCGGACATGAGTTTTTTTATAGTTTATTTATGACATATTTGTTTTTGTTGTTGTTAATAGTTTATATATGACATGTCTGTTTTGACGTTGTTACTTATTTTAGAATGATTTATTGTTAATTTGTTCTCTTCATTTATTTATTTCCTTATTTCCTTTCCTCACTGGGCTATTTTTTCCTGTTGGAGCCCCTGGGCTTTTAGCATCTTGCTTTTCCAACTAGGGTTGTAGCTTGGATAGTAATTATGATAATAATAATAATATATAAATATATATATATATATACATATATATATATGTATACAGTATATATACATATACAGTATATATATATATATATATATATATATATATATATATATCTATATTATATATATATATATTTATATATATAAATTATATATATATATATATATATATATATATATATATATATATTTATATATATATATATATATATATACATATATATATAAATATATATATATATATATATATATATATTTATATATATATATATATATATATATATATATATATATATATACACACATATATATATATGTATATATATATATATATATATATATATATATATATATATATATATATATATATATATACACATATATATATATATGTATATATATATTGTGATGGATGGCTTGACCACCACACAAAAACACTAAACTTTTCAAACAGTATTCACTTAAGTACCATACTAAGTCCACAAAAGGTGGAATAGTATACAATTTCAATAAGAGTGCAAAGTCAATTCAAGGGGACAAAGAAAATACCACAAAAATATACTTAATTTTAATACACAAGTTTCAGACAGAAATAACACCTGAACCTCAACAATACAGTAATTAATGATAAACACTCACTCTTAAACTCCCTGTAAAAGAAAACAATTACACAATTAAAGAAAGGTCATCAACACAAGCATACAAAAAGGGAAGAGGGTCCAGAAAGGAGGAGGCAAACGAAAAGTAAGAATATCCTAACAATTACACATTAAATATCCCTAACAAATTCCTCATTCACTTCTAAGGGTCTCCTCAGAGGACAATAAACTCTCCAGCTGGAGGCTTAATTCAGGTGGCAGAAAACACGGATCCAAAACAATGGTGGTGGCTGGTTCAATAATGCAGAACGCACAGGAGTACAGGTCGTGGGCCCGACACACAAATATAACATTCAAAATCTTTACCTTGGGGCAGAGAGGTCCCCTTGGCTTTTACTGAACCAAGGGCAGTATAATATATATAGGATAAAAATCCTTAATGCAGAGCGAGGATATCCTGGGAAAGCTAAACAGCTTCACAATGCAGCTCTGTAATGGCGATGAATATAATAAATCCAGCAGCAATTATCGTGCCCTTCAAGGTTGGAGGCTCAGAAACACACTAAGGAACCATCCTCAAAAAAAGCCCCTCTAAAACTCCGTTCACGCAGGAGCGCAGCCACGTAACCAACACCACTTGAAAATATAAAACAGCCGTTAGTCCATTATAACCACTAACATAACCACCAGTGAAAAGACAAACAATTAAAGTAAGAAAACAATAATTCTACAGTATATTTAACCTTATACATCTATAAAAACTTAAATAATTTAGAAATATCAAAGCAATAATGTTACACCTCCTCACCCAACCAAAAAAAAAAATTTCCCCCAATTTTTTTTTTTTTCTAAAGTGATTTGAATTACAACATACAGGTTATCACATAATGAAATATTAAACCAACACTCAAAAATATTAAATATTAAACCAACACTCAAAAATAATTATCAAACAAACTGCAAAAATATGACAAACAAAAGGAAAGAGGGGGGCAAGTACCAAGGTTTGCAGCTCTCAAGGATAGCAATATATAACCAATAATAAAAAAAAATCTTAAACCTAAATTAATCACAAGTAAACTTTCCAAAACCAGAAAACCAAAACATCACCATCTGATAAGTAGGTACCCAACCTAAAAATTTCACATCACTCATATCGTTAATAAACTTAATTAAGAGTCATTGCACTAACAACCGGATTCTGTATATATAGTCCAAAAGCTATAACCTTTTCCACACTCGATACACTGTTCATTTTCAGGGATACACATCACTCACTATCAATAAATGTTAATCACAAAAACCACTGTCTATTTCAGTGTTATATATCACACTTATCACCATAGTGTCCAATACATACACACACACCGAACGACACAGAGAAGACCACCACAAGACTCCCCTGCGCAAACAAACAAACAAACTCGATGAAGCGTAATTATTAGCCTGAAAATACAGAATACCAGATTAGTGCCTATCTCTATTCTTAGCTTATTATAAACCTTATCGTACCTGACACCTCTAAACCTTAGTAGATTAACCTTAACTCAGTCTAGGGTACCACTCATACACCAGCCTGTAGCGCCTAAAAAACGGCTGTGTTGTGCTACAGACCCGTGAGCCCATGACCCATCTAATTAATCAATCATTAGAAAGTACCAGTGATCACCCTCACCTTTTAACCTTAAAGATCCCATATAATATACCCAGAACATTATAGTCTTCTGTAAACAAACCATGATTAATAAATCTTAAATATACATTTACTTCTACTCACTACGTGCCCACTTCAACAGCACACACACCATAATTAGAACGATACAGATACTACCTTTAATAACTGCATAGCCCTCTGTCAATCAACTAATATTCAACGCTGCGAGAGAGAAAATCGGCAACAATATTATCTTTTCCTGGGATGTGGGAAAATTCTAAATTCCATTCTTGCAGCATGAGACTCCACCTCATCAATCGTTGATTTTTATTTTTGTATCTGCTGATGAAGGTCAGGGGATTATGGTCTGTCAAGACCTTGATAGGTGTATCTGAGGAGGAGAGATAAACCTGAAAATGGTTAATAGCAAATACTAAAGCAAGAGTCTCTTTCTCCACAGTGGAATACCTACGTTGGGCGGAGGACAATTTTTTTGAAAAGAATGCGACAGGATGAGAAACTCCCTGCTCGTCATTCTGCAACAACACCGCTCCTACACCAACGTCACTTGCATCCGTGGCAAGAGAAAAAGGAAGGTCAAAATCAGGAGCTCTTAAGACAGGGAAATTAATTAACCCTGGATAGGTACGGTGGGTCGTTTGCGACCCCGAGCGTCAAAAAAAAACAGGTTTTTCTCACGTGACTCACCCCTGTGACTGAATTTGTGGGTGATCGATCTGCAGGAGGTGTCTCCCCTACACGCTCTAGTAGTGTCCAGATGTGCATTGCTGTAGCTGTACTCCTTCCCCGATTTCTGAGACGAGTCGGGGTCGTTCGCGTCCGAGTTTACCCTTCTGAGGTAGTTTGCATAATTATCAAAGTTATTACGTATTATGAAATTGTCGTAGAATGGTGCAACTTGTATAGGTTATCAGTTGTGGAAAGTCTTGGTGGATTGTTTGGCTACCATGTGCATGTTTTTTTTTTTAGTTAAAATGTCGTTCATCACCACGAGGACCATTTTACCGCGAGTGCCCCTTTTTCATTTTTTTTCATTTTTTTGCCAAGTCATTTTTCCGTAAGATATTGCCAAATAGTGTCGTAAAACTTTTGCTTGTTTAGTGTTGGAAAGTGTGTCTAGATGATCTGGCTACCCATGCATGACTTTGTTTTTGTCAGATACGACGTAGTTATTGGTATATTGGGTATTTAACTGCGGTTACCAATTTCTGTTTTTTTTTCAATATTTGTAAAAATTACTACGTAGTAAGGAATTGCCGTATATTATTCATTTTTTTTTCATGTTTATGTGTTAGAAAGTGTGCCTTGATGGTTGGGCTAACACGTGCATGTCTTTTTTTTTATCTGAGATGTCGTATATTAGAATGTCGGGCATTTTACCGCGAGTGTCCCTTTTTCATTTTTTTTCATTTTTTTGCCAAGTCATTTTTCCGTAAGATATTGCGAAATAGTGTCGTAAAACTTTTGCTTTTTTAATGTTGGAAAGTGTGTCTAGATGATCTGGCTACCCATGCGTGATTTTGTTTTTGTCAGATACGACGTAGTTATTGGTATATTGGGTATTTAACTGCGGTTGCCAATTTCTGTTTTTTTTTCAATATTTGTAAAAATTTACTACGTAGTAAGGAATTGCCGTATATTATTGATTTTTTTTTCATGTTTATGTGTTAGAAAGTGTGCCTTGATGGTTGGGCTAACACGTGCATGTCTTTTTTTTTTATCTGAGATGCCGTATATTAGAATGTTGGGCATTTTTCCGCGAGTGCCCCTTTTTATTTGTTTTGCATTTTTTTGCTTAGTCATGTTACCGTAAGGAATTGGCAAGTAGTGTCGCAAAACTTATATTTTTATAGTGTTGGAAAGTGTTTCTAGATGATCTGGCTACCCATGCCTATTTTTTTTTTAGCCAGATATGGCGTATATATAAGTATGTGTTCGATTTTCCTGTGATTGCCATTTTTTCGTTTTTTCCCATTTCTTTCAAAATTACTACGTACTAAGGAACTATCACAGAGTAATATTTCATTTATATGTTTATTTGTCGGAAAATATGCCTTGATGGTTTGCCTAGCACGTGGCTGAAATTTTTTTTTTCTGAAATGCCGTATATTAGAATGGCCATTTTTCCACGAGTGCCCCTTTTTATTTGTTTTGCATTTTTTTGCTTAGTCATGTTACCGTAAGGAATTGGCAAGTAGTGTCGCAAAACTTATATTTTTATAGTGTTGGAAAGTGTTTCTAGATGATCTGGCTACCCATGCCTATCTTTTTTTTAGCCAGATATGGCGTATATATAGGTATGTGTTCGATTTTCCGGTGATTGCCATTTTTTCGTTTTTTCCCAATTCTTTCAAAATTACTACGTACTAAGGAACTATCACAGAGTAATGATTCCTCTAGATGTTTATTTGTCGGAAAATTTTGTTTACTTTTTTTTTTGATTGAATATCATCAAATTTTTTTAGCTAAAATATTGTTTTACATTTTTTTTTTTTCGATTTTATTTCCCTTCAAAAAAATTTTTTTGGGTCAGAATTTTAATTTTATAGTCGTAAAATAATCGACAATTATCCAGCAACCCACCATACAATTTTTATGCATATCCAATAATAATTAGATTAGTAAATAACACCTTGAAATTGACATACCCTTCCTACATTTCAAGTGGCAGATTAGGGAGTCTGAGTCAGTGTGGTTGGCGGCCATTTTGTGGACATATCCGAAGCGTAAGCTGCCCTATCTATATATATTCTTGTTCCCTATAGAATTTGTGATATTTTGCTATATTTTTACCTGCATAAATATCATATTATATATTAAATATATGTATTTTTTTACGAAATTTCCAAGTACTCAAAAAATTACCTTTAGATATGGCCCCTGATATAAATGTAATTTACAAAATAATGAAGATTTTTTTACATATTTCTATTTTAGGATAACATATGTTTATTCCCTAAAAAAATTAGCCACTTCCTATTTCATTTGGGTACCCAAAAAAATTCATGAAATTTGGACAATTTTTTTTGGCCAAAAAAAGTTACCCTTTTTTTCTCATTTCAGATCTTCACCTCCATGGGTCTGACTTCATCCAAAATACATCAAGATGTGTCCTAAACATTCAAGAATCAATTCCTAAAAGGATTTGTGTATATATGTATAAACTTTTTTTTTATGAATTTTTATGTCAGGTCTTTTTTTTTCTACTTAATTTCTTAAAATATTTATAATAAATAGTTTTTCTGCAGATGAGTAGTATTTATCTTTACAGTTGTTTTAAGCATTCATTGAAGTTTTTTTTGGCAAAAGAAAAAAGGAGGTTACTGCAAAAACTGATTTTTCAAGAATTTTTTTTGGCGTCGGGGTCGTTCGCGTCCGAGTATACCCTTAAAGGGGTGTCCGAGGACCGTACCTATCCAGGGTTAATACTCTTTTTAAATTATCAAAAGCCCTTTGTGTTTCATCAGTCCAGACAAAAGCTACCTTCTTTCTTAAGAGATTAGTCAAAGGATCGGCGATGTCAGAAAAATTTCTAACAAACCTTCGGTAGTACCCACCCAACCCAAGGAATCTTCTGACATCCCTCCTGCACTTAGGGATTAACATTTTTTCAATACATTCGATATTTGCTTGCTTAGGAGCAACTTTACCATTACCAACTTCATGACCCAAATATACGACCCTCGCCTTTGCGAATTCACTTTTCTTTAAATTAATTACTAAACCTGCTTTCTTCAAAACCTCAAACAGTGCTCTAATACGTTTTAAATGAGTTTCCCAATCATTACTATAAATAACAATATCATCAATATAAACTACACACCCCTCTAAACCATAGACTAAAGTATTCATTAACCTCTGAAAGGTGGCAGCCGCGTTCTTCATACCAAACGGCATCACTTTACATTGAAATAGTCCCTGGGGTGTTACGAAAGCGGACAGGGCCCTTGCCCGCTTCGAAAGAGGAACCTGCCAATAACCTTTCAGCAAATCGAATTTACTAATGTACTTGGCCTTACCCATACGATCAATACAATCCTCAATTCGTGGTAATGGGTAACAATCAGACTTAGACACTTCATTCAATTTACGGTAATCAAAACATAACCTGAAATTACCGTCGGGTTTCTTTACCAATACAACAGGGGATGACCAAGGACTTTGACTAGGTTCAATTAGGTCATGTTTTAGCATATAATCAACTTCCTTCGCCACAACCTCATTTTTAAAGGGATTCAACCTGTAAGGCGCTCGTTTCACAGGAGTGGCACTACCTACGTCCACGTCATGTTCAAGGACATTAGTCCTTCCCGGTACATCCGAAAATAATTCATTATAATTAAATACCAATTTCTTTAAAGACTTTTGTTCTTCATTACTTAAATGAGAAACCATACCAGAAAAATGTTTCAAAGAATTCTTATTATCTGAACGCCATTCACTTCCATTAAAACAATTATCATCAATACTTTCACCCTCTGAAAAAGAAAAGTTTATCGTTCTCGGAAACTACAGCATTCCCTATGGTTGCCACGGGAGTGACTTTCTCCCGTTCTACATAAGCCTTCAACATATTTATGTGACAAAGCTGAAAAGGTTTCCTTCTCTCGGGAGTCTCTACTAAATAATTAACTTCACTAATTTTTTTCAGAATTTTCCAAGGACCTGAAAAAGATGCTTTCAATGGATTTCCAGGAATGGGTAACAAAACCAAAACTTTGTCGCCTACCGCAAAGTCACGTGCTTTAGACCTTCTGTCAAAAAAGTACTTCATTCTTTTTTGGCTACACAATAAATTTTCACCTGCAAATTTCCAAGCTTTTGTTAACTTATCACCTAGATTAGACACATAATCTAATAAATTGATCTCAGGGACGTCTCCCTCCCAGGACTCTCGAACAACATCAAGAGGACCTCGAACACAATGGCCAAACACAAGGCTGAAAGGCGAAAAACCTAAAGACTGACTTGGGACAGAACGAAAAGCGAACAACAAATAAGGTAATTCCTTATCCCATTCAGAACCATTAATCAAACAATATTTCTTTACCATCGATTTCAGGGTTTGATGAAATCTCTCCAGAGCTCCCTGACTTTCTGGATGATATGGAGAAGAGGTCACATGTTTTATATTTAACTCTGCCATTTTATCTCTGAAATACCTGCTAACAAAATTAGAACCACAATCCGATTGAATAATTTTAGGCATCCCAAACCTGGTAAAAAAGTCAATTAGTACATCTACAATTTTAACACTTTTTATCGTACGTAGTGGTATTGCCTCGGGATATCGAGACATCCTATCCATGATAGTCAAAATATATTCATTTCCACTACGAGTCCTTGGTAATGGTCCAACAATATCAATAATGACCTCCGTGAAAGGTTCGGAAACCACTGGAATAGGACATAGAGGCGCTTTTGGAATAAGCTGATTAGGTTTACCGACCTTCTGACAAACATCACAGCTATTGACAAACTTCTTTACGTCCGCCTTCAACTTCGGCCAATAATAATTCATTAACAACTTGCCAGAAGTCTTATGAATGCCAAAATGTCCGGCCAAACCACTTTCATGCGCCAATGATATCAACTCATTCCTGTAAACAAATGGAACCATTATCTGTTTCAAAATTTCATAATCAAAGTTATCAGCCTCCATAGGCCTAGTCAACCTATATAAAATATTATTAATTATTTTAAATTTGGGACCGGTTATATCAGTCACCTCACCTGACTCAATAGGGAGATCCCGAAAATCCTTTTTCTGAGCTTTGATTAGCTCTTCAATAGTCCAATTCAGTTTGTCCTTCAAAATCCCAAGATCTACAACTACGCTATCACTACGTTCTAAACTACTTAAATCTAGATCAATTGTTGACTGCAGCGTCAACAACTTTAGCACTAGAACGAGTAACTGCTGCTACTTCACTATCAGGGTTTATCAGTATGGGACAAGTATTATTCTTCAGAGCAACATCATTCCCTATCACAACATCAACATTTTTAACCGGAAATTTATCAACGATGGCCAATTTCAAATTCCCTGCAAAGGAAGGGCAGATTAAATTAAAATTTTCCATGGCATACGATTTTACCGTATCGGGAAAACCAGCCAATAACACAAATTCCCCACTTTTTGGTACAAAATTGCAAGGTAATGCCTCCCTTAATATCAAAGACTGAGCTGCACCGGTATCACGCAAAATACGCACACGTCTTTTCTCGGACGAATTGGCGAAAGAGACACTACCGAAGAACAAATATCTGTCAAAACAGCCAGGTAGTCATTGATCAGCAGATGTTGTTGGGGTAGGTTCTCTCTCTCTCTCTTCCACACCCATCACTGGCCTAACATTAGCATTTTGTGAGTTTCTAAATGCATAACACATGCTCTTTACGTGCCCCTTCTTATTGCAAAAGAAGCACGTCAATGTTTTCAATTTCTCGGGATTATATATCTTAGGTCTATTATTCCTGTTAGGAGAAAAATTAATATTAGTATTGGCATTGCCCTGATCATTACCTCTATAATTATTTCTAGTAAACATCCCTGCATTATTATTATTGTTAGAATTATTATTATTGTTGAAATTATTATTCCTACCTACTTTACCCCATCCGGACTTCACCATTTTTGTTACTCCCCCTAACTCACTCTTATGAGACAAATAATACTCATCACTAGCGATGGCTACCTCCTGAATGGTCTCTAGTTTTAACTCTTCGAGGTGAACCTTCAGTTTATCCGGAACACACCTCTTGAACTCCTCCACCAACATTAATTTCTTCAATTTTTCAAAATTTACCACTTCCTTGGACTTGAACCAATCACTAGCATATTGTTCCTTCGATCTTGCGAATTCAATAAAAGTTTGCTCCCTACTTTTTTCTAAGTTCCTGAAGCGTTGCCTATAGGCTTCAGGGACTAACTCATAGGCCTTCAAGACGATAGCCTTCACACACTCATAATCTGATGACAGATCCTCCTCCAGAGTTACATACACCCTCTGAGCTCTTCCAATCAATTTACTTTGTATAAGAGTGGTCCAATACTCTTGGGGCCACTCCAACCTTGCTGCAATCCTCTCAAAGGATACAAAAAACTCTGCAATATTGTCTTCCTCAAATTTAGGCACAAATTTGAGAGCCTGCGCTAAATTAATAGCAGGCGTTACTGACCTATTTGGGGAAGGGGGAGTGGAAGAAGAGGAACCTGAGTTTTTCATGGCAATCTCATGCTGCCTCTCCTTTTCTCTTTCCTCCGCCTTAAACTTTTCTATATCAAACTCCATCTGCCTCAGAGCAATTTGCCTATCCAAAATTTCTACAGACAACAGCGCTTTATCAGGTTTCACTTGTTCCCCACCAGCCTTTACAGTTTTAACACATTCATAAATTTGCAATAGCAATACACCCTTTCTTATTGACACATCATATCCCAATTCAAAATGTTCTGCTACAATTTCCAAATCTTCCCTATTCAACTCTGCAAGCCTTTCTTGCCACCCCTCTCCGCTAAGGAGGTCTAGTACATTAACAATGATGACCACTATTATTCACACAATACTAAATTACAAAAAAAAAACCACGAGGAGGTGAAAATATGCTGCCTGAAAAACAACCCCAAGAATTTACTTTGCACATACACCGGTGAATACTTAGGAACAAAAAGATCCTGTCACGGTCGCCATTTTGTGATGGATGGCTTGACCACCACACAAAAACACTAAACTTTTCAAACAGTATTCACTTAAGTACCATACTAAGTCCACAAAAGGTGGAATAGTATACAATTTCAACAAGAGTGCAAAGTCAATTCAAGGGGACAAAGAAAATACCACAAAAATATACTTAATTTTAATACACAAGTTTCAGACAGAAATAACACCTGAACCTCAACAATACAGTAATTAATGATAAACACTCACTCTTAAACTCCCTGTAAAAGAAAACAATTACACAATTAAAGAAAGGTCATCAACACAAGCATACAAAAAGGGAAGAGGGTCCAGAAAGGAGGAGGCAAACGAAAAGTAAGAATATCCTAACAATTACACATTAAATATCCCTAACAAATTCCTCATTCACTTCTAAGGGTCTCCTCAGAGGACAATAAACTCTCCAGCTGGAGGCTTAATTCAGGTGGCAGAAAACACGGATCCAAAACAATGGTGGTGGCTGGTTCAATAATGCAGAACGCACAGGAGTACAGGTCGTGGGCCCGACACACAAATATAACATTCAAAATCTTTACCTTGGGGCAGAGAGGTCCCCTTGGCTTTTACTGAACCAAGGGCAGTATAATATATATAGGATAAAAATCCTTAATGCAGAGCGAGGATATCCTGGGAAAGCTAAACAGCTTCACAATGCAGCTCTGTAATGGCGATGAATATAATAAATCCAGCAGCAATTATCGTGCCCTTCAAGGTTGGAGGCTCAGAAACACACTAAGGAACCATCCTCAAAAAAAGCCCCTCTAAAACTCCGTTCACGCAGGAGCGCAGCCACGTAACCAACACCACTTGAAAATATAAAACAGCCGTTAGTCCATTATAACCACTAACATAACCACCAGTGAAAAGACAAACAATTAAAGTAAGAAAACAATAATTCTACAGTATATTTAACCTTATACATCTATAAAAACTTAAATAATTTAGAAATATCAAAGCAATAATGTTACAATATATATATATATATATATATATATATATATATATACAGTATATATATATATATATATATATATATATATATATATATATATATATATATATATATATATATGTATATATATATATATATGTGTGTGTGTATATACATATATATATATATATATATATATATATATATATATATATATATATAAATAAATTTGTTCCGTAACTGGAATACAAACCACGCTATTTATTAGGGGTTATACTTTCGGCGGAGCTGAAATGATGAGCCATTGAAATTTAGCAAGGGTTAACTACCCACACCGCTAGTTAGCGGGGGTAGGGGGGGGGGTAGCTTGCTACCACTCCCGTTCACACACCTGTGATTTACCTCACTTTACTTTTGGCTTGGATGGAGAGCGGTTGTTTCCTCTCATCCTCCTCGCCTATTCTGGACTGCCATTAATTTTTGTCTTTTAATTTACTTTTTCTCAGACATGTATATATATGAAAACATTCTTCATGTTTATGTATATATTTATATAGAAATGTAATAAGTTTCCTTTTCAGTGTTTGTGCTCTGCGTATGATACATATACGACAACAACACATGCGTACATTAGTACCAGAACAAGGCCAGCACTCTTCCACTTTGAGGGGAACAACCTCCCTCTCTGGTCCATCGGTCTTCCCGTTGGCATATAACTGTTGACTCGCCCGCTGCATTGGAATCGTCATCGCCTGGACCCTCTTCATTCAACTATTGTCTTCGCCTTTTCCTACGGGAAACATGGATTACTGAGCGAAGGAATGTGGCTTCTTAGAGATTGACTATGGTCTTTTTCTTCTCAAGGTTTTCTAACTTTCAACAACAGTGTACTATTGGGTAGAGCACCTTTCCCGTTCGCGGTAACGTACCGCAACTTACACTACGGAATCTTTTATCTAACTTTGCAATATATAAGGTGTTTGTATCTAAGAAAACTTAGTGGAGTTGTATTTTATAAAACATAGTCATTTTTTTTTAAACCTGTATATATATATATTGATATCCCTCTGTGCCCATATATATAAAAATGCTTTGATCTGTTATTATTCCTTTCCAGGTATTGACAGTAGCCCCTACACTCAGTAGGGAGTGTAAGGGAGAGGAAATATAGAATATTTCCTGTTACCAGTCTGTACTAGTCTGTGATGCTGCTCTGTATTCATATAACCCGCCTTGTAACTAGAAGTAAGCTACTGTGTTGCTATTTAAGAGTGTGTCATAACCATTAATAGTTAACAGGAGCTATTGAAATGGCATATCTGGTCAGAGGCCCAAGGAGTGAATTCATGTTAGGCGGGGAATGACTGTGTTCGAGTATTGTTATAGTGGGCCCGCAGAGACTTGTACGACATAGTATGCGGGTGTACTGTTCATAAATTAGGACTGTTTAAGTGACTTTGCATCCCAATGGTGGACGAGAGATTGATGAGAACAGTATTGAATTAGGGAAAATTGTGGTACTGTATTTTTCACCGTTATATGTTCTTTATAGATGGCTCTTTAGATAGTAAGTGTTCAAGTGTATTACTGGTCATTACCGATGTTATAAAACTATAGTATTACGGGGTTCTCCTTTAAGCCTAGTTCTGAAGAAATGCTTTTTTTGTTTTAGAGGCTATGTTGAGAATCCTAATATTTTTAAGTCTTTCAAATCCTCAGGTTCTGCAGTCATAGTTTTGTAAGGATTTTGAAGTCCCGTTTTATAACTGTGTGGTGATATATCTTGCATGTAGCTTAGTATTTTTTTCTCTTGCTGGTACAATATGCAAAAGGGATGATAATTTTGCCTTTGACTATCTTGAGTGATATATTAATGTATTCTTAATAGTTTAATTTGCAAATAAATATTTTCTGTTGTTTTTATGAATACAGTATTTCATTATAGTTCCTTACACCATGGTGTCCTTTCCTCATAAGTACAGTAATTTATCATAATTCTTTCCTCCCACACTGTCTCCCGTAATTAATTAAACAATATTTCTTTTCACCTAATGTTCTTATACTTGTACTTATGATCAGCAAGCAAAAGGGAGGAGAAGCAAACGGGTAAGTCAGGTTCTAGCTGGGTCCCCTTGCCCAGTATAAATCAAAGGGTGGTGCCCAGGACTCCGGTCTGTTGAACTGTTACTCAGGTTTTTGGGTATTCCACCGTTGTACATTTGTTGTGTAGTGAACGTCGGGTTGTGGTCGGCATTCGGACAATAGGCAGTTCGGGTGCTACCTCTGGCCACAGTCCGCAAACCACTACAACTTGGCTTATTTATTTATTTTTTTTATTTTTTATATTTCATATTCTTTACACTTTTTTCTTTTGATTTTGAATTTTCATCACTTTCAGTGACGGGTTACGGTACGTTATCGTAGTCACCATCTCTACCTCCTCCCCGACCGTCTGTCACTTACTGCGTAGCAATTGCTACACCTGTGTGTGTGCGTTTGTGCATACGCACATGAGTGTTATTGTATCAATATTTGTTTTAGTTAATAAAGGAATTCAGATTCGCTGTTATTACTTTCTTAGTTACATTTAATTGTTTTTCAACTCGTTGACGCTGTTAAAAATCATATGTACTCTAAACAAATTTTTGTTTAATCTCTCTCTCTCTCTCTCTCTCTCTCTCTCTCTCTCTCTCTCTCTCTCTCTCTCTCTCTCTCTCTCTCTCTCTCTCTCTCGGAAAAAAAATTAATAGACGTCTCTAACACCTAACACTATAACAGCGAAGAAGAACAAAGAGAGAGAGAGAGAGAGAGAGAGAGAGAGAGAGAGAGAGAGAGAGAGAGATTTTATTTAAAGGATTTGTTCTGTAACTGAAATACTTGGGGTAATTACTTCGGCGTAGCTGAATGACGAGCCATAAGAATTTTAACGAGGGTTTACTACTGCACCGCTAGTTAGCGGGGGGTAGGGAGGGTTAGCTAGCTACCCCCCCCCCCCCCCCTCACACACACCGGTGATTGCCCCACTTTACTTTTGGCTGGGGTGGAGAACAGACCTGTCTGCTCTCTCCCTCGCTTTGACTGCCATATTTAATCTGTTTTTGCTTTTTCTTCCTCACAGTGTGTTTGAAGTTGGCCTCTACTGATTATGCCTACGTGGCCTGGACTTCCCGGCCGCCCTTGTGGGACTTTTATGTCGGCGGTCGACACCGATTCCCACACCTTGTGTCCTCATTGTAGGGGCCAGCGGTGTGATAGCGGTAATGTATGTATCGAATGTAGCGAGTGGTCTACCTCCCAGTGGGAGAGGTTTGGCCGACGCTGGCAGAAAAAGTCTAAAAGGGATCTTTCTCCTTCAGAGGCTTCTTTGAAGAGAGAAAATTCCAAGACTTCTTCTTCCGTAGCCCTTTCCTCCTCCGAAGCTCCCCCTCGAGCAATCTCTTCCGAGAGGCCGGTGAGTGGTAGCTAGACCGTATTGCTGTTGACCAATCCCGGGGTGCGGGAGAGGTAGTTGCCTCCCATAGCGAGGCGGCTGCCCCTCTTCCCCCGGAGAAGGATATGAACATTGATTTTTCTGTCAATAACAATGATTTGTTGCAGCTTTGGGCTTCCTTGGGGTTGCAGGGTTCGCCCTCCAGGGAAGCCCTGTTTGACATGATCAAACTTGGTGCAGCTGTCAAACAATCGCCAACTACAGCAGGGATAGATCCTCTGTTTGTTGTTGACGTTGTTGTGACGGAGGCCTCTCGTGGGTCTAGTCAAACCCCCGTTCCTGTTGCTGAGGTAGCTGAAGGCTTAGTTTCCCCCTCCGAACACCTTTCTAGGGAGGAACTAAGTCCTACGGTCTTTCCTGCCAGTGATTCTCCCCCGCGGGGGAGTTCACTCACAGAGACTCCTCTTCGGAGGCCCTACGATGGTCAGCCTGCTGACCCCACGCCCCCTCGTGGGCGTATAAGGCGGAAGGCTCGTCCTCCCCTTCGCCGTAGAGGTCTTCCTTCCCCTCACAAGTGTGTTAGGAGGCGCCTCTTCGGCTCGTCGTCACCACAGTCCTCTGCGGAGGAGACGACTCGCCGTTTGCCGATCCTGCCAGCTATCCCTTTAGACCTCTCCGTGGATCGTTTGCGATCCCCTTCAGAGGAAGGTCATCCTTCGGGACCCTGTGACCAGTCTCCCTCCAGACCTGCTGACCTGCCGTCACCCTTTGAGGATGCTGATACGCTTTACGCGCCACCCGAACCTGCCATTGCGCAGGCACAAGGGACTTGAGCGCAAATCTGCGGCTCTTGCCCTCAAGCGCCAGGTTCAACCTGCGCGCCCTTATGCTGCTGCTGCTGCCGTTCCAGTCTTAGCGTCACAGCGCTCACCTGCGAGCGTGCGCGCCCCTGTTCCTGTAACGCGCCAGGGTTCCCCTGCGCGCCCACATCCTTCTGCGCCCCGGCGCCCGCCGGCAGTTTGTGATCTAGCGCGCCAGCACTCACCTGCGCACACGCGCCCACCTGCGCCCCAGCGTTCTCCGGTTCCTGCCACGTCGCGTGCAGTCCAAGAGGCTCCTAGGTTAGCGCACGGGCGCTCCCAGGTACCCCTGGACTCTCCTTCCAGACCGCGCAATCCTGCACGCGCTCCTCCAGTCGCGCGTGATGCTCTGGTTGCGCGCCAGGTTCCAGTCTCTCTCAAAGCGCCCCATGCAACCCAACAGTGCACACTTGTGCAACCTAATCCGACCGCGCGCCCTGCGCGCCCACTTCAGCAGCGCACACACATCCTGATGCGCGCCATGCGCGCCCACGATCACCTGTGCGCCCAGCGCGCCCACAGGTTAATACAGTGAACCCTCGTTTATCGCGGTAGATAGGTTCCAGACCCGGCCGCGATAGGTGAAAATCCGCAAAGTAGTGACATCATATTTACCTATTTATTTAACATGTATATTCGGACTTTTAAAACCTTCCCTTGTACGTAGTACTGTTAACAAACTACCCTTTAATGTACAGAACACTTAATGCATGTACTACAGTACCCTAAACTAAAACACGCACAAATATTAAAGGCGATTTTATATCATGCGTTTCCTAAACACCTAAAAAGCACGATAAAAAATGGCAACCAATGTTTTGTTTACGTTCATCTCTGATCATAATGAAGAAACAAACTCATTTAGTGTACACATACATGTATAGGTTAGTTTTTGCATCGATTATATTGATTATACAGTATGTTTATTTTTTTATTACCAATGTTTTACTTAATTTTTCTTAGTACTTCCAAATGAAATGTTTTTCTTTATGACGCCGCCTGAAACGACGGCGTCATAAAGTACTGTACGCTCAGTAAACAACCACGCTCAGAACAAAGAAGGCATTTAACGCGCATGATGAAAGTGATAAATAATGATATTTACAGTAAAAGCATTTACAAAATATGTTTTTAGTACAAATATAATTTACCATATCTATATAAAATCATACAGTACATACTGTACATAGCAAAGCAGGAAAACAATTTACGAGAGAGAGAGAGAGAGAGAGAGAGAGAGAGAGAGAGAGAGAGAGAGAGAGAGAGAGAGAGAGATTGTTTTACGTACGTAAATGTAAATTTTAAACAAAAAAAATATGATAGGTTACAACATGTAGACTTTTAAAACCTTTCCTTTAACTTAATGCATACAGTACTAAACTATAAAACAGGCACAAATATTAGAATGTTAGAATATTAAAGTAAAAAATAAAGATTGTTGCTGTACTCACCACGAAAGAAGTTCAAGAAAAACTTGAATGATGATGGCGATGAATTTGCTGCACAGTAGAAATGATGATGATGAAGCTGATGATGTGTTCTACTGTGCAGCCAGGTAGTATTTTACGTCTCTTCAGACGGAGGTGTCTTTTCCTGGGACACCTCTTCAACTTCTTCCAAAGGTGTAGTAGCAGGAAGAACTGGCTCTTTTTCGTGAGGCTGGAAGAACATTGTGATCGGAAGTTGTTGCCGCTGCTTTTTTTTTTCGATCTAAGAGCATCTTGTAGGGAGTCATGATGTCATCAACCTTGTTGCAGAATTGCATCGACTGAACCATATCCTCGTCCCACTCTTGCAACATTTCTTTCACCTCCATTATATGGTTGCAGACCTTGGCAAGCCGTTCTAGTGTTAAGCCCGTTTCTTCGACATTTTCTTGGGTCTCTTCCTGGGTTTCACTCTCTTCTTCGCTTGCCGATTTCGTCAGGTCTTCGAGGTCTGCGTCAGTTAGGGGCTGGGAATGGCAGTCCAACAACTCGTCGACGTCTTCAGTCGTCATGTCGCCAAACCCGTCACCTCCAATTATGGCAGCCAACTGCACAGATTTGCGTACTGCAGAGTGTTGGATTTCAGCAGGTGTAAATCCCTCGTCGTCGTAAACTATCTCGGGCCACAACTTCTTCCAGCTCGCATTCACAGTTGCAGGTTTCATCTCTTGAAGTGCCTTCTGAATATTCTTCAGGCATGTGGCTATGGTGTACTGCCGCCAGTACGCCTTCAAGTTAAAATCTTCATCCTCATTATCTTGGGCAGCATCCACACACGCAACGAGGTCCGCCAAGGTATTCTTCGTGTAGAGGGCCTTGAACGCCCTGATAACCCCCTGGTCCATCGGTTGAATTAATGACGTGGTGTTGGGTGGCAGGAACTCAACCTGAACGCCCTCACGCGACAGGTCAGTTGCGTGTCCACCAGCGTTATCCATAAGGAGAAGGATCTTAAATGGCAAGCCCTTCTCTACGAGATATTCACTGACTTGCGAGACGAAACACTGGTGGAACCAGTTGGAGGTCAGCAATTGTAGGGATGAACCCGTCCTCTAAGTGTGGCTCCTTGGTGGGTGGGGGGAATATCCAGACGAAATTAATCTTCTCGTATTTATGGTGAACCCACCGAAACCCGTTGACGACCAATCCGCTTCCTCTCCGGTTGACTCTTCCAGGGAAATAGTTCACTCGATGGACTCGCATTCATCCAGTGTTATTACTCTGGAACCTTTCATTCCAACTTCCCCCAGATGCCAGAGAAATAAAAACTCTGGCAGTTTAAATGAATATTTAAGGGTCCTATATTGTGAGGGAATTACTCGCAATGGGAATTATGAAGAATTATTTGATGTTCTGAAAAAGTTTGGAGATATAACAAGAATGAAACTGCAGCTCTCCAAAGATAAACAAGAATTTGAGGCTTATGTCACTTTTAGTAACACATTACAAGCTACAAATGCTTTTCATGAAATAAGAAATGGTAAAGTTTCTGACCTTTCTTGTCGAGTGAAATTGCATAGTATAAAAAATGTTTTAGACTCGGAATATGACTTTATACCCAAATGCTCTGCCTTGCATGAAGAAGTTCTGGAAAATACCAGAATAGTACCAGAACCAGTCTGGTATGTTGCTTCATACAAGGAGGGATGTAATAATCTGATAAAGGGGTATGAATGTATTGAAAAAAAGGTAGGCTGTATTCCACAGGGAAATTTAACAAGCTATGGCCGTTGTCTGCTTATTAAAGCAGGTAACGAATCTCAAGCTGTATTATTGAATAATTTTAAAGCTTCCTCGTCAGATATAATTCAGAGAGTCTCTCCTCACCACTCTTACAACCACGCAAGAGGAATTATTTATAGTAGGGATCTAAGTGAATTTTCTGATGAAGATATACTGAAAAGATGCCCAGCTACCGTTCTTAAAGCTAAAAAACTAAAAGGGAATAATAATGCAATTTGTTTAATCTTTTCATCACATTACCAACCAGATTACATCAAGATCAGACACTTAAACATTCCGGTCAAGAAATTCCACCCACGACCAATGCAATGTTATAAGTGTTACGAGTATGGCCACATTAATGTAAAGTGTACTAATAAGAAAAGATGTTATATTTGTTCCGAATTTCATGATCCCAACGAATTCCATGATACCTCCGCCGATTTTACTCATGAAAAGTTTTGTTTCCATTGTGAGGGAGCTCACTCTCCCAATTCTAAACTGTGTCCTCAGTACAAACTGGAGCAATCAATAATTGAGACTGCCAATAATGAGCATATAACTTTTGGCGCAGCAAGGAAAAAACTTAATGGTTCTAATCCAACATATGCCAGAGTTTTGTCCAATCCCGTAAAGTTAAATAATAATTCAAGGAATACTTACCCCACAGTTACTGCTGGATCTAAATATACTGAGATTTCACCTTCTTCATCAACAAATCCCTCAAGGCCCGACAAGATTTCCAATAATTCCAGCAAGCCACAGAACTTTCATCCAGTTCCAGCTATTCTGGAAAACAATAATAGCAGTAGAATAAACAAAAAACCAAATAACAAAGTAGGCCAAAATGGTCCCTTAAAGCAAGAAGACCGTATTCCACTGCAAAACCGTTTCAACACACTTGCCACAGACAGTGCCAGCAAGGCTATAGAAAACAGGAGAAATAGAGATGGTTGATATCGAGCCCCATAAATCAAAATGCGTAAGCAAGAAAAGAGTAATTGAAGATACAACACCACCCAAACCCAAAAAAACAAATAATATAGAATTTATACCAGATGCAATTGAAATGGATATCGAAAAATTACTAGAACTCCCAACCTCTGGACCCGAACCTAACACAGTCAATAACCACATCACTAAACAAGTGATAAACGTTGAAGTCCATAGGAATCCCAATGACCCTCAAGGAAGTGAAAGCAAGTCAAATAATAATGCACCTATTAAAGAAATAAGCCCTTCTCCAGTTCTAGGTATGACTGGAAAACTAATGCTTTCACGTAAAACAATGGCAGAAAATACAACACACAAAGTTTCATGTGGTTGTAATGATTGCTTCATGGCAGAATTCAATGACCCTAAAAATCTAAATGTACATAAGATGAATAATATAATAGATAATTTTACTAAGAACAAAAACAAAAACCAGTATGGCAAATTAGAAAGCCACAATGCTGGTTGTATGTGTGTTGACCATCTAATAAAGAAACGTGCAACAGGCACCCTCCAACTGGAAAAATTTATAGAGAAACTTAACCTTAATCCAAATAACACTCAGGAAGCTAATACAAACAAGGGTAAAACCCAGGGAGCCATACCCAAGGAACCAAATCTTGATTCAAAAACTACATCTAGCGTAGTCAAGCAGAAACCCGTCTCCAACAGAATAAGCAGAAATAATGCCTTACCCAGTGGAAATTTATCTTCTTTGCCGTAACGTTCAACCCTTACATAATTCAGTGGAATATTAATGGTCTTAAAACCCGTTTACATCTAGGGGAAATCCAAAGACTATTGAAAAATTATAACCCTATTGCAATATGCTTACAACATACTAATGATACTGTTCCTTCAATAGGAAACTACAATTTAGCATCTCGCTCAATCCCTTCTCCCAATGCTTTAGGGACTGCAGTATATGTTCATAATAAAGTAACTTATGATGTTTCAATATTCAACACATCAGAATTTCAATTATCCGGAGTTAGATTACATCTAAATAATAACACCTTTAATATCTTTAATATGTACAATCAACCTTCTTTCAACTATGATATACAAAATCTACCTAAAGTACTCCCAAATATGCAAGAGGATATACTATTACTAGGAGACTTCAACTCCCATAACTCCATATGGGACACCAATTGTGTTGATGTTGACATAAATGGTTCAAAGGTTGAACAGATGATGAATGATCATAACCTCTGTATATTAAATGAGGCAGAGAGTAGCACTTACTATTCAAAAGCTCATGGAACCTATTCGTCAATAGATTTAACTCTGTGTTCCAATAATATTGTTGATAGGTTCGAATGGAATGTCTTAGACGACCTGTTTACCAGTGATCATTTTCCTATTTTGATTACCATATTAGGACATACACCAACTTCTTCGATTCAACGATATAATACAGATAAAGCTGACTGGGATAAGTTCAAGTTTTACACTAAGCAAGTGCCTCCCTTTGATTACTCCCAAGATCATGATAAAACAAATGATGACGTTGTGAATTATATCACACAAGCGGCTGATAAATCGATACCTCTGACTGGCACCCGACAGTTAAAACATTCAGTCCCATGGTGGTCAGAGACATTAACCCAGCTGATAAACGAAAAGCATGCAGTTGGAAGAAAATTAGAAACCCTAAATAAAAGATTCAAACATTTGAGCACTGGTCCCCTAATGTTAGGGAATAAAATAAACAAACTGGTTGACATAGCAATAGAAATTAGTGTGTTGAAACCATATTTTAATAGGGTTTCTGCTAAATTCAGAAAGGAAGTAATTAAAGGCAAGATAATTTCATGGCAAAAATACGTGTCAAGCATATCGGATAATACTTCTGTGCAGAAGGTGTGGCAGAAGTTTAGGAAGATTAATGGTTCTCACAGCAAACCAGCGAGACACGCATTAATGCATAACGGCTCGTTAATACATGATACTCAGACAATCTCTAATATTATCGGCCATAATATTGAAAATATAAGCAGCATTGAAAATTTAGATGCCCACTTTCGAGCCATTAAAAGAAGAGAAGAAGCAACACCATTGAACTTCGATACTATGGAGGATATCTATTACAATAAAAGATTCACTGAAGAGGAGTTGGAATTTGCCTTATCTAATTGTAGGTCAACAGCCCCGGGTAAAGATAAGATAAATTTCGATATGATTAGAAATCTAGCCCCTTTAGCTAAAGCATATATATTGGATTTTTACAATCATCTTTGGACCAAACACCTATTTCCAAAGGCATGGAAACATGCAATAGTAATACCAATAGTAAAGGCAGGGAAAGATCCAAGTAATCCAAACAATTACAGACCAATTTCATTAACCAGTTGCATATGTAAATTACTGGAAAAAATGGTAAATTATAGACTAAATTGGTGTTTACGTCGCAATAATATTCTATCAACTTCTCAATTTGGCTCACAATCAGAACGATCTTCTTTGGATTCACTTTCACACTTAGAAAATTATATACGTAGAGGCTTTGAACGAAAACAGATCACAATAGCCATATTTTTTGATATTCAAAAGGCATATGATACAACGTGGAGACACTCAATACTAAAATCCTTACATCAGAATGGTTTTCGAGGACACCTTCCTATTTTTATTAGAAATTTTATTGGTGGAAGAACGTTTCAAACTCGTATTGATAACATTTACTCCGAATCTTTTAATCTTGACAGTGGTGTACCGCAAGGCAGTGTTTTAAGCGGGACTCTTTTTGCATTGGCAATTAACGACATTGTTAATCAAATGCCACAAGGAGTGCAAAGTAGTCTATATGTAGATGACTTTGCAATTTACTATTCCTCCAATAGCCTGCGTCATTTACAAAGGATTCTAAATAGTGCCACTAGAAAAATACTAGCGTGGACCGCATCTGTTGGTTTTAGACTTTCGGCAGAAAAAACTCAAGCCATAATGTTTTATAAAAACAGTAAATGGAAGCAAAACCAAGATATCAATCTAACATTGGGCAACGTACAAATCCAATTTCAAGATAAGGTAAAGTTTTTGGGACTAATTTTTGACACCCATTTGAATTGGAAAGCACATGTATCATACATCAAATCCAAATGTAACAGTGCTCTTAATTTAATGAGGAAATTATCTCACACAACCTGGGGTGCAAGGAGATCAACTTTACTAATGATGTATAAAGCATTAGTATTATCAAGAATTGATTATGGTAGCCCAATTTATGGTTCAGGATCAGAAGCAACTTTGAAATCTTTAGATCCAATACACACTCGAGGCCTGAGAATTTGTAGCGGAGCATTTAGATCATCCCCAAATCTCTCAGTTTTATGTGAAATTGGAGAACCCCCATTGTCTTTGCATCGGGATTTTGTAACAATGCGGAGTGCATTGAAAATTTTATCCACTAATTCTCCAACAAAAAAGCTTTTTAATGAGAGGGACATATTTATAAACAACCATGAACCACCATTCCCAATTAGGGCAAACAGACTGTTACAATCAACAAACGTTAAAGTGAATCTTATCCAACCATCTTTATTTCCCCCACCTTGGATTATGAAAAGGACAAGAATCTGTTCTCATCTGTTTTATTTATCAAAAAAATTCACTTATACTCCGAGTCACCACAAGCAAATTACCATAGAACATATTCAGAGAAAAGGTCCTCACTATGCAATATATACTGATGGTTCTAAATCCCCAATGGGTACTGGATGTGCTGCTGTATCTTTAGATGGAACACAACAATTATCGTTGCCAAAAGCATCATCAGTATTTACATCAGAGTTATATGCCATTTTACAAGCAATCAATATGATTAAAACCATTGAAGATAGGAAGAATTTTAAATTTGTCATCTATTCAGATTCTCAAAGTGCCATAGTGGCCCTTAAAAACTATACTCATAGGAACCACTTGATCCTAAGAATTAAAGACCTTATAAGTAAATTATCTTCTGAGTGTGTAAGTGTCGAGTTATGCTGGATACCGGCTCATGTTGGAGTTGTTGGTAATGAAAAGGCGGATGCTGCTGCTAAAGAAGCCATTAAATTACCACAACAAAACATTAACCTCCCAGTTGGAGATTTGATTACACTATTAAGGCATTTCATATTGGAAAAATGGCAGAATATTTGGAATAATGTGCCAGAAAATAATAAATTAAGGCAAATTAAACCGAAGGTTGCTACTTGGGATTCCTCGACACAAAAGAACAAGAGAACAGAAGTAATTTTAACCAGATTACGAATTGGACACTCGAGATTAACCCATGAATTTTTAATGAGTACACCTCACGGCACGGTTCCAATGTGCAGTGAGTGTGATACTTTTTTATCTATTAAACATATATTTTCGGTTTGTAAAGTTTTTCAGCGAGAGAGAGAGATATGTTTTGGTCAGAAAACTTTTTCTGACAATTTAACTGAATCAAGTAATTTTTCTGCTTCTAGAATTTTAACCTTTTTAAGGAATTCACGTATTATTGATAAAATCTAAATTTTTACCTAAGTTTTTTACTAATTCATTTTAAATTACATAGATTTAATATATAGTTAATTATTTTTATCACTCAGATTTCATATATATATATATATCTACTCATCCATCTATTCACCCATATTTAGAATGTTTAAAGATTATAAGTATATACTGTATATACATATATATATAATTCTTTTTTTTCATTTATTTATTTTTTTCCTTATCAATTGAATTTTTGATAATCTTATAATTCTTTATATCCCGATTTTTTTCGGGCCAGCCCTGTGAGAGTCAAGCTTGACTCATTGGGCTGGTAAAACTCCTTCTTTTAATAATAATAATAAGTTGGAGGTCAGCATCTTCGTAATCCATGCTTTTGGATTATGCATCCAGTACACGGGAAGGAGATTCTTGTTTTTATTTTTCAAAGCGCGAGGATTTTTCGACTTATAAATAAGCCCCGGCTTTAGCAAAAATCCAGGAGCATTGCCACACATCACGAGGGTAACGCGATCCTTGAATGCTTTAAAGCCAGAGACTTTGGCTTCCTCTTTGAACAGGAAAGTTCGCGACGGCATTCTCTTCCAAAACAAGCCGGTCTCATCCATATTAAACACTTGTTCCGGCTTGTATCCACCTTCGGCGATAATATTCTTGAACGTCTGGTTCACGTAATTTTCAGCAGCGGCAGTGTCAGCCGAAGCAGCCTCGCCATGCAGGGAAACGCTTTTCAGGGCGAAGCGTTTCTGAAACTTCGCGAACCATCCTTTGCTGGCGGAAAAACGTTGTTTCTGAGGCTGGGAATCAGTGGATGTCCCTGGTTGAGGATCATCTGCATCATCATCTTCTTAAGCATGGTTGCCGTCGTCGTCTTGAGGTTCCTTTGCAGCAAAATTCTCATACAAGCTCAAAGCCTTGGTTCGGATGGTGTTCGTATCCAAGGCTATGTTCTTCTTCCGGCAGTCGGCAATCCACACAGCTAAAGCACCTTCCATGCGTACGATCGTTTTATTACGCGTTGTAACGACTCGCTTCGCTGATCTGCTAAAGGTGATTGCAGCCGTCTTTCTAATGTTCGCCTCGTCCTTCTTGATATAGCGAACAGTAGATTCGTTGATTCCAAAATGGCGCGCTGCGGCCGCGTAACTTCTACCGTCTTTTAACATATCGAGAAGCGTAACCTTCTCAGCAATCGTCATCATCCTTCGGTGGCGTTTAGGCTCACTACCAGCCTTAGTAGAAGCAGAACGCTTGGGAGGCATTGTACAGTAGGATTTAACAAAAAGTTCAAATTAAAACAGTCGCACACAGCACAGATTAAACTTCACAAACTTAAGAACGTCTACTCAGCGATACGCCGTAAGAGAAAGTGGACGACCCGGGCCCGCGAGAACCTAGATGCTGCGGGTTGGAGATGAGGGCAAAACACCAATCACAGGCTAGATAACAAAACTTGAGTTCTGATTAGTCATCTATCAGCGCTTGAACCAATCACAACCCGTCTTACAGTATTTGATGCGTAGGTTACCAACTCAAAGTACAAGATACCCCGCGTATACCGTACGTACAGTATTCATAATAATAATAATAAATAATTATAATAATAAAGTAATAATAATGATAATAATAATAACAATAATAATTTTATTAACAACAACAACAACAATAATAATGATAACAATAATAATAATAGCTTTACGTATGTTATTTTATTCTTTTGTAGGATGTGTCTCTCTCTCTCTCTCTCTATCTATCTCTCTCTCTCTCGTACGCTTATTCGAAATGTGATTTTTGCAACAAAGAATATTATTGGATGCAGTACTACGTACGTATACATACAAAAGAATCATGGAAAAGATGCACATCCATTACATTTGTAGTACAGTAGTAGCCATCAGCAGCCTTACACCATTCTAATATGGTATGACTGCATCTGATTTGCGTTTCATGTTCGATTTAATTTTACTACGTACTGTATACAGTACTGTATTATCGTATGATCACATTCTCTTTTCGTGTTTTATTTCTTTCTGTGCTGAATTATATATCATATGTAATGCAATGAACAATCAATAAGAGCAGATATTACTAATTACAGTATTAATGGAATTACAGGTAACGAAATATCGTATTTGGGGGTCTTCAGATTTCGCGGTATTTTCGAAATTTCCGGAAAATCCGCGATATGTATATATATATGGGTTATGGAAAAAACCTGCGAAGTGGTGAACCCGCGATGGTCGAACCGCGAAGTAGCGAGGGTTCACTGTATACCTGTTCAAATGGATCAGCGCCCACCTTTGCTCCAACGCGCAAACCCACCCTCGCGCTATCCCGAACCTGCGCATTCGCCTGGTTCTTCCAGATACGCGCCCCTGTGCCACTACTCGCGTCCGTCAGTACCGCATCAGGACGCTGCGCGCCCTCGTATCCAGCGTCCTCACGATCCAGCTCCTGCGCGTCACACGTCCTCGCCATCTCCTACGAGCGCCCACGCGCCCGCGCCATCTCCTGCGCGCCTACGCGTCCGCGCCATTGCGTCCACGCGCCTGTGCCATCGCCTATGCGCCACCGCGCCCTCGCGCCCGCTCCACCAACCTCTCACGCCCACGCGAGCGCGAGATTCCTTTGGCACGCGATCCCTTCGCGCGCGATCCTGGACAGGGCCCATCACGCGACGTCCAGCGCGATCGTCGTCAGCCTGACAGGTCATCATCTCGTTCCCCTCCCCGCAAGCGCAGAACAGCGCGCTCGCCAGAGGAGGGACGGTTCCCGGACAGGTCTAAGGACTCTCTTGTTTCAGCTTCTTTTCAGGCAAACCCTCGTTTGTCGACTCCTCCAAGGGATCGAACGATCCCCTTCCCTCCAGAGGCCCTCTTAATGAGAGAATGCCTTGATGAAGTCATTGAGCTTCAGCACGGCATTTCATTCCCGTGCTGAAGCTTGGTGACGGGCAAGAGGGCTCTCGAACTTGGGGAAATTGCTCTCCCAGTTCGAATCTAAATTTCTCTCTCTCACCTTTTTCTTTTTCTCAATATTACTTCGACCTTATCCTAATTTCATAAACTTTCTTTAGTCTTGCTTTCCAAACTCTCTAAGAAAAATTTCCCTCATTATAATGTGTATATATTATGTACATATATATTTATTATTTTTTTCTCCTATGGCTTGGATGTTTCTACATCCATTGTAGCCCCGGCGGGGATGTTCATACATCCTTTATTGCTGCCTGCTTTGATGAGTGGGAGGAAGTATCACGGTTGGGAGGTGTTTGCATTCAAAGCTATATGTGAGAGTATTGGATGATTTCAGCCATCCCGAAGATGGTTTGGACCTTTTTGGCGGAACTATTCTCAAGTGTTGGGTCTTCGGAATCCAGGGGGATCCAATGCTTGGGGTAGGACTCTCGGCTTTTGGCCGGAAGCCCGTCATTATAGATATGGGGAGGATGATTCCATAATTTCTTGGTCTCGGTCCTAACAGGCGGGTTCAGCTTACACCTGTGCCTCTATATCTGTTTTGATGCTTATCCTTCGGGTAGGGTATGGAGTGGACCATCTGGGAAGTATACTCTCATTGTGCCGATAGTGGAGATTGCAAATTTCCTTTCCGACGTGTGATGGCCTAACATTCTCGAGCAGGTACATCAAACTAACCCTTTTCTCTCTCTCTCGTCTAATGGATTCTTTAAGGAACGAACCCCCATCCCCTGGATACGCTGACTCTCCCCCGGCACTGTTGACGACCTCTGCTAATGTGATAAGGGAAAGCTCTGTTGATGACCACGGAACGGAAAGGACCATTCTACTGATATTTCAAAATCGAGTAATTTGGGTAACACGAGGAAACTTCGAATCCTTCATGTTACACAAATTTCAATAGAGACAAATTATGATGATCTATGTAAAGCATTTGAATGCTATGGATGCATAAAAGAAATAAGGATGAAACTTGAAGCTGAAACTTGGGATTCATGGATATCTTATAGTAGTTATGACGAAGCATTTAGTGCAATAAGTAACTTGAATAATATTAAAATTAATAACTTAAATGTCGCGGCTGCTCTCTGCGATAAGGTACCAAAAGATTTGGATGTGTACAGGCCTGCCAATTGGTTGGAAAAAGACGCAGATTTAGTTATGCCCTCCCTGAGAAATCCAAAACCACCGATGTGGCTTATAGCTGAATCCACGGGGGTTACAGGGAATTATTTTAAAATATGCAAATTAATTCAGAAAAAAGTAGGAACTATTGCACCAGGCGATATACAGTGAACCCTCGTTTATCGCGGTAGATAGGTTCCAGACGCGGGCGCGATAGGTGAAAATCCGCGAAGTAGTGACAGCATATTTACCTATTTATTTAACATGTATATTCGGACTTTTAAAACCTTCCCTTGTACGTAGTACTGTTAACAAACCACCCTTTAATGTACAGAACACTTAATGCATGTACTACAGCACCCTAAACTAAAACAGGCACAAATATTAAAGGCGATTTTATATCATGTGTTTCCTAAACACCTAAAAAGCACGATAAAAAATGGCAACCAATGTTTTGTTTACGTTCATCTCTGATCATAATGAAGAAACAAACTCATTTAGTGTACACATATATGTACGTATAGGTTAGTTTTTGCATCGATTATATTGATTATACAGTACTGTATGTTGATTTTTTTATTACCAATGTTTTAGTTTACGTATTTTTCTTAGGACTTCCAAATGAAATCTTTTTCTTTATGACGCCGCCTGAAACGACGGCGTGTACGCTCAGTAAACAACCACGCTCAGAACAAACAAGGCATTTAACGCGCATGATGATAGTGATAAATAATGATACAGTACATACAGTATTTACAGTAAAAGCATTTACAAAATATGTTACCTTACAAATATAAATTATACAGTACTTGTACGTAGCAAAGCAGGAAAACAATTTGAGAGAGAGAGAGAGAGAGAGAGAGAGAGAGAGAGAGAGAGAGAGAGAGAGAGAGAGAGATTGTTTTACGTACGTAAATGTAAATTTTAAACAAAAAAAATATGATAGGTTACAACATGTAGACTTTTAAAACCTTCCCTTTAACTTAATGCATACAGTACGTACATTACTAAACTATAAAACAGGTTAAAGTAAAAAATAAAGATTGTTACTGTACTCACCACGAAAGAAGTTCAAGAAAAACTTGAATGACGATGGCGATGAATTTGCTGCACAGTAGAAATGATGATGATGAAGCTGATGATGTGTTCTACTGTGCAGTCAATGATAGTATTTTACGTCTCTTCAGACGGAGGTGTCTTTTCCTGGGACACCTCTTCAACTTCTTCAATTTCTTCCGAAGGCGTACTAGCAGGAGGAACTGGCTCTTTTTTGCGAGGCTGGAAAAACATTGTGATCGGAAGTTGTTGCCGCTGCTTCTTTTTTCGATCCAAGAGCATCCTGTAGGGAGTCGTGATGTCATCAACCTTGTTGCAGAATTGCATCGAGCGAACCATATCCTCGTCCCACTCTTGTAACATTTCTTTCGCCTCCTTCATATGGTTGCAGAACTTGGCAAGCCGTTCTAATGTTAAGCCCGTTTCTTCGACATTTTCTTGGGTCTCTTCCTGGGTACCCTCACTCTCTTCCACACTTGCCGATTTCGTCAGGTCTTCGAGGTCTGCGTCAGTTAGGGGCTGGGAATGGCAGTCCAACAACTCGTCGACGTCTTCAGTCGTCATGTCGCCAAACCCGTCACCCCCAATTATGGCAGCCAACTGCACAGATTTCCGTATTGCAGAGTGTTGGATTTCCGACGGAGTAAATCCCTTGTCGTCGTAAACAATATCGGGCCACAGCTTCTTCCAGCTCGCATTTACGGTTGCAGGTTTCATCTCTTGAAGTGCCTTTTGAATATTCTGCAGGCACGTGGCTATGGTGTACTGCCGCCAGTACGCCTTCAAGTTGAAGTCTTCATCCTCGTCATCTTGGGCAGCATCCACACACGCAACGAGGTCCGCCAAGGTATTCTTCGTGTAGAGGGCCTTGAACGCCCTGATAACCCCCTGGTCCATTGGTTGAATTAATGACGTGGTGTTGGGTGGCAGGAACTCAACCTGAACGCCCTCACGCGACAGGTCAGTTGCGTGTCCACCAGCGTTATCCATAAGGAGAAGGATCTTGAATGGCAAGCCCTTCTCTAAGAGATATTTACTGACTTGCGGGATGAAACACTGGTGGAACCAGTTGGAGGTCAGCATCTTCGTAATCCATGCTTTTTGATTATGCATCCAGTACACGGGAAGGAGATTCTTATTTTTATTTTTCAAAGCGCGAGGATTTTTCGACTTATAAATAAGCCCTGGCTTTAACAAAAATCCAGCAGCATTGCCACGCATCACGAGGGTAACGCGATCCTTGAATGCCTTAAAGCCAGAGGCTTTGGCTTCCTCTTTGAACAGGAAAGTTCGCGACGGCATTCTCTTCCAAAACAAGCCGGTTTCATCCATATTAAAGACTTGTTCCGGCTTGTATCCACCTTCAGCGATAATGTTCTTGAAAGTCTGGTTCACGTAAGTTTCAGCAGCGGCAGTGTCAGCGGAAGCAGACTCCCCATGCAGGGAAACGCTTTTCAGGGCGAAGCGTTTCTGAAACTTCGCGAACCATCCTTTGCTTGCGGAAAAACGTTTCTGAGGCTGGGAATCAGTGGATGTCCCTGGTTGAGGATCATCTGCATCATCATCATCTTCAGCATGGTTGCCGTCGTCCTCTTTAGGTTCCTTTGCAGCAAAATTCTCATATAAGCTCAAAGCCTTTGTTTGGATGGTGTTCGTATCCAACGCTATGTTCTTCTTCCGGCAGTCGGCAATCCACACAGCTAAAGCACCTTCCATGCGTACGATCGTTTTATTACGCGTTGTAACGACTCGCTTCGCTGATCTGCTAAAGGTGATTGCAGCAGTCTTTCTAATGTTCGCCTCGTCCTTCTTGATGTAGCGAACGGTGGATTCGTTGATGCCAAAATGGCGGCCGGCGGCCGCGTAACTTCTACCATCTTTTAACATGCCGAGAAGCGTAACCTTCTCAGCTATCGTCATCATCCTTCGGTGGCGTTTAGGCTCACTACCAGCCTTACTAGAAGCGGAACGCTTGGGAGGCATTGTAACAGAAAGTTCAACAAAAAGTTCAACTTAAAACAGTCGCACACAGCCCAGATTAAACTTCACAAAGTTAAGAACGTCTACTCAGCAATACGCGGAAAGAGAAAGTGAACGATGCAGCCCCGCGAGAACTTTGATGCTGCGGGTAGAAGATGCGGGCAAAACACCAATCACAGGCTAGATAACAAAACTTGAGTTTTGATTCGTCATCTATCAGCGCTTGAACCAATCACAACCCGTCTTAGTACTATGGCGCGTTGGTTACTCATAGAAGATGCCCCCGCGCATACTGAACGTACGTAGATTAAGTACAATACCGTAATAATAATAAATAATGATAATAATACTGTACAGTAATAATAATAATAATAATGATTAATAATAATAACAATAATAATTTTATTAACAACAACAACAATAATAATAATAATAACAATAATAATAAAAATTTACGTACGCTATTTTACGCCTCTCTCTCTCTCTCTCTCTCTCTCTCTCTCTCTCTCTCTCTCTCTCTCTCTCTCTCTCTCTCGTACGCTTACAGTATTCGAAATGTGATTTTTGCAACAAAGAATATTATTGGATGCAGTACTGTACTACGTACGTATACATACAAAAGATTCATGGAAAAGAAGCACATCCATTACAGTACACACCATTCTAATATGGTATGACTGCATCTGATTTGCGTTTCATGTTCGATTTAATTTTACTACGTACTGAATTATCGTATGATCACATTCTCTTTTCGTGTTTTATTTCTTTCTGTGCTGAATTATATATCATATGTAATGCAATGAACAATCAGTAAGAGCAGATATTACTAATTACAGTATTAATGGAATTACAGGTAACAAAATATCGTATTTGGTTGTCTTCAGATTTCGCGGTATTTTCGAATTTTCCGGAAAATCCGCGATATGTATATATATATGGGTTATGGGAAAACCCCGCGAAGTGGTGAATCCGCGATTGTCGAACCGCGAAGTAGCGAGGGTTCACTGTATCTCGTTTCGGAAAAAATAGTTTCCTCATCCATGCCAAATCCAGTACACAGTCGGTAATATTGTCCAATATGAAAATAAGTAATGATGACATTAAGTTAGATGTCAAACCCCACCTAAATTTTAGCTACGGAAGGGGCGTAGTTTTTAACAGAGATCTATATGATTTTACAGAGGAGGAGATACTGGCCATGTGTCCATTAAATGTATGGAAAGTTCTTAAAGCCCCAGGTACATCAATGATAATCCTTACGTTCCAGGATGCTAATGTACCTTTTCATATTATTATCGAGAACGAGAGGATTAAGGTAAGACCCTTCAAACAGAAACCATTGCAATGCTTTAATTGTTTTAAATTTGGGCACCCGTCCAAAGTTTGCAAAAATGAGAAGATGTGTGGTATTTGCTCCAAATCTTACCATGGAGAGTGTGCTCTTGGAGCCAGGTGTTTAAATTGCAGCTCGAATCACAAATCCACAGACAAGAGCTGCGAGCTATATAAGTTGGAGGAAGCTGCCCTCAACAAATCAAACTTAGAACATATAAGTGTGACTCATGCCAAAAGACTATTAAATAAATCAAATACATATGCTAAGGCATTAAAATCAAACCAACCTAGCACTGCCAATAGCTCAAAAAAAAGTATACTATCTGAGAAAATGTCAAATAACGAGGTAACCATATTACCTCCTGAGGCTTTACCACGGTGTATTAACACTAGGTCATTGCCCATTGCTGTACAGCCTTCAGCCGCCATTACAAAAAATAATACAAACCTCTCTCAGGCCATGTCCTTGCCTGATCTGATGGAGGTTCCACTTAAGACTAACTTACCTGATGCACCTGTTGTGGGAAAGGTGCAAAAACCTCGAATCCCACCATCTATTAATCGTAAAAGAGAGAGACCTCCATCTCTCTCTCCACCCTCCATTAGAAACGTTAAGGTTATGACATCAAATAAATTTCATGTTTTGTCTGTTGATGTTTCTAATGAACCAGAAGATAAACTGAATAAATCAGAAATTCAAGTTGAGGTCCACCATCCACCTCAACAAATAGATAAAAAGGATACAAAGAAAAACACAAATGTAAAACCCAACATAACAAGACCACCTCAGAAAGAAACCTACAGGTAATAATGTTAGATTAAAAACTGCTAATGGGAAGACCTCATCCAAGATGTCTTCCAGAAATAATCCATAGTTTTCTCCTCCATTTTGCAATGGAACTGTCAGGGTTTGAGGGCGAAATATGAAGACCTTAAGCTCCTAATTCATGACCATTCCCCTATAATTGTATGTCTACAGGAAAGTATGCTTGATTCTAACACTCCTAGTCCTCAAGAGTATGTTAGCTATAGAACACCATGTAATCAACAAGCAGGGAGCCATGGCGGAAGTCTCATGTACATTCGTCGAGATGTTCCCCAAATACCTATGTCTATACGTACAACCCTGCAGGCAGTTGTTGTTCAAATTGATATAGGGAGAAAATATACAATATGCTCTCTGTACTTACCTCCAAATAATTATATTTTATATGATGATTTAGCAGAAGTCATTCAACAACTGGGAGATATGAATGGTAGACATCCTTTATGGGGTGATGTTTTGGCCAACACAAGGGGCAATATTATCTCATCAATTGTGGAGAATGAGGATGTGGGGCTCCTTAATACAGGAGAGCCCACGCACTTCCATGTTCAGACAGGTACTTTGTCATGCATTGACCTTTCAATTGCAAGCTCTAACTGCCTTCTTGATTTTGATTGGAGGACATTAGATGATTGGCATACTAGTGATCATGCACCAATCATTATAAACACCATCAAGGGTCCGCCTTTGCAAAGATCACCACGTTGGAATCTTGACAAGGCAGACTGGGTTAAATTTTCTGAGCTAAGTGAAATCGAAGGGAGAGCAGAACAGTTTGAAAGTATTGATGATGCCATAGACCTACTGAATGGAACTCTTCATACAGCAGGAATCAACTTGATTCCCAAAACCACAGGACTATTAAAAAGACGACCAGTCCCGTGGTGGTCCTCAGAATTAACAGCCTTGCACAGAGCCACCAGAAAATCCCTGACTAGATTGCGTAGACGCCGTACGGATGAAAATTTGTTAACATACAAAAAGTGTAGAGCACAGTTCTGTCGTGCCATGAAAGAAGCTAGACGCTAATCTTGGGTGGCTTTTGTTTCCTCCATTAATAGTAGAACACCACCATCTTCTGTATGGAGGAAAATAAAAAAAATTGCAGGCAAATTTACCCCGAACCCACCACCAGTGTTGAAAGTAAATGGTCAGTTTGTGACTGAAGGAAATGAAGTTAGTAATGCCCTGGCTGACTATTTTTCAAATGTATCGTGCAAGAGTGTAGCAGCTCCTGGTCACCAGTACAGGAGAATTGAAGAAAAGAAAATTTTAAATTTTGCAACAGGACGGGAAGAATCGTATAATTCTCCTTTTACTGGAAGAGAACTTGATTCCGCACTCGCTACTTGCAACGATACAGCTCCTGGACCCGATGGAATTCCATATGCAATGGTTAAACATGTACATTTTAATACAAAGTTATTTATTTTAAGTATTATTAATAGAATATGGCATGATCATAGTTACCCAAGTGTTTGGGAACTAGCCATTATTTTAGCCTTTTTAAAACCCGGTAAAGACAAGTTATTAGCAGCAAACTATCGTCCTATTGCATTGACTTCGTGTTTATGTAAAATCATGGGGAAGATGGTCAATGTAAGGTTGATGTGGTACCTTGAAAAGAAGGGTATTTTATCACCGATTCAATGTGGATTCAGAAAAATGCACTCAACAACTGATGTGTTAATAAGACTTGAGTCCTCTATTTGTGAAGCCTTTGCTTCCAAACAGCACCATGTGACAGTTTTTTCGACCTTGAAAAGGCATATGATACCACATGGAGATATGGTATACTTAAAACAATTCATGAACTAGGATTAAAAGGAGAACTACCACTATTTATTCAGTCATTTCTTTCACATAGTTTTTCAAGTGAGAGTGGGGGAAACTCTGTCAGAGAGTAAGTGTCAGGAAGAAGGAGTTCCTCAGGGGAGTGTGCTGAGTGTAACCCTGTTTGCACTAGCAATTAATGGGATATCCTCAGTCATTCCCCGGGATGTTCTCTCAACATTATTTGTGGATGATCTCTCAATATCATTTGCTGGCACTAGAATGGCAATGGTTGAGAGAAAAATCCAACTCTCTATTGATAAAATTATCCAGAGGGCTGACATGAATGGATTTAAGTTCTCGACAAGTAAAACTACCATTGTCCATTTTTGTTGTATCCGGGGAGTACATCCAGACCCGGATATATACATTAAAGGTCAACGGATACCATGTGCAAGAGAAGCTAAATTTTTAGGTTTGATATTTGATTGTAGGCTTACATGGGTTTCTCACTTAAAAGCGTTAAAAGCTAAATGTGTTGAAGCTCTGAATATCTTAAAAGTATTGTCCCAAACATCATGGGGGGCAGACCGCAATACTATTTTAAAATTATACAAGGCCTTGATTTTTTTCAAAATTTGTTATGGATGTGAAATATATTCTTCAGCCACCCCAAGCCGGTTAAAAATATTAGACTCGATACATCATGCAGGTATTAGAATGTCTACAGGAGCTTTTAAAACCTCGCCTATCCCAAGTCTCCTTGTTGATGCTGGAGAGTTACCTCTAGACCTTTCTCGAATGTCTTCCATTATTCGGTATTGGTTTAGATTGCAAAGACTCCCTAACTCTCTAGCTTTTCAGACTGCAAGCCTTGTAAGACACGCATCATACTTTGAGTTGCACCCAAATTCTCCTCAACCTTATGGCTTTCGGGTGAAACGATTATTAAACGGTCCGGATATAATTAGAAATATGGTACTTCCATTCAAGGTATCATCAACGTCTCCATGGAAATTACCAGAGATATCTTTTTGTAAATATTTTATTGGAGATAAGAAGAATATGTCAGACCTAGAAGCCAGGTCGTTTTTTAATGAACATGTTAAAGAACATAAAGGATCAACTTTTATCTATACTGATGGCTCCAAATCTGATGCTGGCGTTGGATTTGGAGTACATAGTAATGGTTTTCATTGTAGAGGTGCACTTCCTGTGACCACCTCCATATTTACTGTCGAACTGTATGGCATATTAATCGCTATTGAGAAAATAGCATTGGAGAAGGAGGGTAATTTTACAATTTTTAGTGATGCAAGGAGTGTCCTTCAAGCTATAGAAGTTTTTAATTCTAGTAACCCTTTAGTTTTAAAGATTTTAGAATGGCTTTTTATTATTGGACGGAGAGGTATAACAGTTCAATTTTGTTGGGTTCCAGCACATGTAGGTGTGTCTGGGAATGAGAAGGCAGATTCACTGGCTAAGAAGGCTGCATTCGAGTTGCTGCCAAGAAGGTATCCCATTCCCTGTAATGATTTCTTACCTGACATTAAGAAATTGGTTTGCAATAAATGGCAACAGCAATGGGATAGCCTAGATGGTAATAAAATGCGAGAGGTAACAAATGTCATATCTCCTTGGAGGTATAATATGATGCCCCGAAAAAGGGAGACGTCTCTTTGTCGTCTCCGTATTGGTCACACTCGGTTGACACATGAGTTTCTGCTGAAGGGCCAACACCAACCGTATTGTGACGACTGTTTAGTACCTCTAACAGTGAGGCATTTGTTGACCGAATGCCCCAATTATAACAACTTAAGGAATAGATATTTGTTTGAGGCTCGAGGTGAGGGTGGCAGGTTCATCCTTGCCAAGATTCTTGGAAATGATTTGTCCTATGCAAGTGGCATTTTTAGATTTATTTCAGAAGCAGGTCTTCTGAAAACTATTTAACTTTTATGACATTCAACTTTTATGATTTTAATTGAATACTCTTTTATTTTTTATTTTATTTTATTTTTTATTTTTGTATACATAAATTAAATGTTACCGGGCGTCAATGACCTTAGATGTCAGGATGCCTGAAAACTTTAAATCAATCAATCAATCCCTCCAGAGGGAGTGTCTGACAGCGCGACTGTCAGCCAGCAGCCCTGGTTCGGGACCCTGGTCGGAGCTCTTGTGCAGGCTATGAAGCCCATCCTCTCTGACGTGGGTCACAAATCAGTGGCGGCTTCCTCCCCCCTGAAGAGGAAGAGACACCTCGTTAAAATTCTTACGGCTCGTCATTCAGCTACGTCGAAGTAATTACCCCATGTAAATAGCTATGGTTTGTATAGTTAGGAAAAATAAAAATTATCTACGAATTTGTCATGTTAATGCTATGTTTAGAGAGAAACAAAAGGAGAGAGGACTTTTTTAAAAGAGCTTGTTAATGCTATCTTGGTTTTCTTTGCTTCACTTTTTCCTGTCTTTCTGTTCATCACGCTGGCCCTTCTCACAAATGATCGTTGCCAACAATCTCTTTGTCCTTTATCCTTATTAACAAAAGGCGTTCTATCTCTTCCAGGGTATTGCTACGATGTCTTGTAATAATGGTGATCCCCTTCGATAGTTTATCTGCTTTAATGGCTGCCTTCTGCTTGATGATCGTCGAGATCATAGGCCTATTCTGGCCATATTGTTTAGCCATATCACGCACATGCACACTGCTCTCATGTTTTTCTATAATTTCTTGCGTCAATTCTAATGAAAGAATTGCCTTCTTCCTTTTCTCACCACTACCTGTACTGAAACTTAGCTTCTTAGGCACCATGATTATAGGTAAAATAAAAAAGGAAATGTGAGAAAAGGAAGAAAATAAGCACTGTTAATAACAGACCAAACAGAGGACAACCACATGATACACACAAGAACAGAGAACTGAGCACTTGACGCTCAATGGCGTCTCTCTTACGTGCTGCCATCTACCGGTGTAAACAAGATCTACATCGGATGTTGGAGTATTACTTCGGGTGTCGAGACAAAAATTTGATGGAATTTTACTTTGGATGTTGGAACAATCGTATGTAAAGACAATCGTATGTAGAGGTTCCACTGTACTCTCCCCCCTTGCTGAGTCTCTCTTCCTTCAGGGGTGGAGCACAGTCTTAGGCAAGTCTCTCCTACAAAGTGTTAACCCCTCTCGTTCGCGAAAGAGGCCACTCATAGAGACTCCTCTTCGGAGGATCGCTACTATTGAAGGTAAAATGTTCTGTAACCGAAATACAAACCACTCTATTTACACGGGGTATCATTTTTGGCGTAGCTGAGTGACGAGCCATTAGATTTTTAACGAGGGTTAACTACCCCCTCGCTAGTTAGTAAGGGGGTAGGGGAGGGGTAGCTAGCTACCCCTCCCCCCTCACACACCGGTGAACTGATTCACTTCGCTTTTGGCTCAGGTGATGGTCAGACGTGTCTTCCCTCACCCTCGCATATTGACAGCCTTAATCTTTTTTTGCTTTTTCTTACAGTTGTGTGTTCGGAAGTTGGCCTCTACCTCTATCATGCGGCGGAAGTGCCCTGGCTTACCCGACCGCCCTTGTGGGACTTTTATGTCGGCGGTCGAGACGGACCCTCACACCTTGTGTCCGTACTGTAGAGGTCAACGGTGTGATAGAGACAAAGTTTGCAGGGAGTGGTCTACCTCCCAGTGGGAGAGGTTTTCCCGGCAACGGAAGAAGTCTAGGCGAGATCTTTCTCCTTCAAGTGTTTCCTTGAAGAAGGAAGGTTCCAAGGACTCTTCTTCCGTTGCCCAAACCTCCTCTGAAGCTCCCACTCGATCGGTCTCTCGTGAGAGGCCGGAGAGTGGTAGCTTAGGCCATTCTTTTGTTGACCAACCTCGGGGTTCAGGAGAGGGAGTTGCCTCCCATAGCGAGGCAGCTCCTCCTCCTCCTCCGGGCGAGGATTTTAATAACACTGTGTATAATGATGATTTATTACAGCTTTGGGCTTCCTTGGGGCTTAAGGGTTCGCCGTCCAGGGAAGCCCTGTTTGACTTGATCCAGTTGGGCGCAGCTGTCAAACAGTCGCCGGCGATAGCGGAGGTAGATCCTCTGTCCATCGTTGACGTTGTTGTGGCAGAGGCTTCCGACGGGTTGGGTCAAACCCCTTCCTTGGTAGCTGATGTTGCTGAAGGCTCAGTTCCGCCCTCCGAACATCCTTCGAGGGAGGAGCTGAGTCCAACGGTCTCTCCTGCGGGTGATTCTACCCCTCGGGGGAGTTCACTGACAGAGACTCCTCTTCGGAGGACCGACGATGGTGTTCCTGCTCCTAGAGGTCGTCTTCGCCGCAAGGCTCGCCCTCCTCTTCGCCGCAAGGCTCGCCCTCCTCTTCGCCGCAAGGCTCGCCCTCCTCTTCGCCGCAAGGCTCGCCCTCCTCTTCGCCGCAAGGCTCGCCCTCCTCTTCGCCGTAGAGGTCTTCCTTAGGAGGCGCCTCTTTGGTTCTTCGCCCTCGACGTCCCCCGCAGAGGATCCTCCTCGACGTGAGTCGACCGATGCAGCTGCATCTCTGGACCTCTGCAGATCGTTCGCGATCTCCCACGCCTGCCAGACCTTTGGATCTTCCTTCACCGTTCCTGGAAGCTGACGTGCAGTGGGCACCCATGCACCCCGTTTTCCAACGGCCACCGGTCCCTTCGGGGCAAAAGGGCTTGCCTCACAATGTGAGCAAGTCCCTTAAGTGCCAGGTTTCACCTGTGCGCCCACGTTCTCCTGCGCGCCCACGATCTCCTGCGCGCCTATGATCTCCAGCTCGCCAGCGATCTTCTCCTGTGCGTCAGCGCGCGCCATCGTTTGCCCCCGCTCCCACGATCTCCGGATCTGGGCGCAGGCAAGTAGACTCTAACTTCTTCTTGCCCGCGATCACCTACGCCCTCTTGGAACTCGCCCACGCGTCAGCCCTCACCTGCGCACTCACCTTTGCACACTTCCAGAGTTGGACGAGACACTACGCGCCCACGCGCTCACGAGAAGCTTCCTGCACACGCCCACGAGCAGCCTCCGGTACGCTCTTTTACACCTACTGGTCCTGCGCCCCTGCCGTCTTCTCCAGACCGCGCACCTGTGCTCCAGCGATCTCCTGCGCGCCCGCGCGATCCATCGCCTGCGCGCAAGCACTCTCCAGCACGCCCGCGCGCCCACGATCCTGCTCGCCGAAGGTCACCTACGCACCCACGCGCTATCTCACCTGTGAGCGGTCGGTCACCTTCTCTCCCTACCCGCCATCGCTCGCCTACGCACCATCGCTCGCCTGCGCGCCGTCATTCTCCCAGCCGCCAACGCTCGCCCTTACGCCCGTCCGAGCCCACGCGCACCCTCGCTCTCATCCCCGCGCTCTTGTGCGCGAACCTGTGATTTTTCCATCGCGCGAGCACCAGCGCGACCCCAAGTGCGATTCCCGCCGGGTTTCGCAACGCGAGCAGCCTAGCGAGTCTTCAGAAGCGTTTACAACCAGGTCATCATCTTCACGATCCCCCCCCCCGCAAGTGCAGAACAGCGCGCTTGCAGGAGGAGGAGAAGTCTTCAGAGAGTTCTAGGCACCAATCTTCTTCTTCTTCCTTTCAGGCAGGCCCTATGGTTTCTACTCCGAAAGATCACCCGATCCCCTTCCCTCCAGTGGGAGTCTCTGACACTGTGTCTGTCAGTCGGCAGCCTTGGTTTGGGTCCCTTATCAGAGCTGTCGTCCAGGCCGTTAAGCCCGCCTTCGCTGATTTGGGTCTCCACAGTAATAGATAGCCTTCACACTATGCTTTCTCTCTCTCTCTCTCTTAACTAGCATGCTAGATGCTCCGTCAAGAGCTAGCTAATCCGGCAACATGCCGGCTGAACTACAATATATATCTATACATAATACTATGGCTAGATGGAAGCCTGAATGTTACATTCTCCCCTTCCATTTGAACCTTCTTTTTGGAGAAAGGCAGTAAAATTAGACTTTTACATCCTTATTACTGTATACACACACAGTAATAGATAGCCTTCACTCCATGCTTTCTCTCTCTCTCACTTAACTAGCATGCTAGATGCTCTGGCAAGAGCTAGCTAATCCGGCAACATGCCGGCTGAACTACAGTACAGTGGAACCTCTACACACGAACGTATCTACATCCGAATTTTCCAACATCCGAAGTAAAATTCTAGCAAATTTTCGACTCTACACCCGAATTTTATTTCGACACACGAAGTAAACATTACGCCATTGAGCGTTGAGTGCTCAGTTCTCTCTTCTTGTGTGTATCGTGTGGTTGTCCTCTGTTTGGGCTGTTATTAACAGTGCTTATTTTCTTCCTTTTCTCACATTTCCTTTTTGATTTTACCTATAATCATGGTGCCTAAGAAGCTAAGTTTCAGTACAGGAAGAAGGCAATTCTTTCATTAGAATTGAAGCAAGAAATTTTAGAAAAACATGAGAGCAGTGTGCATGTGAGTGATACTATATGGCTAAACAATATGGCCGGAATAGGCCTATGATCTCGAGGATCATCAAGCAGAAGGCAGCCATTAAAGCAAATAACCATCGAAGGGGATCACCATTATTACAAGGCATCTTAGCAATACCCTGGAAGAGATAGAACGCCTTTTGTTGACAGGGATAAAGGACAAAGAGATTGTTGGCAACGATCATTTGTGACAAGGGCCAGCGTGATGAACAGAAAGAAAGAAAAAAGTGAAGCAAAGAAAACCATGATAGCATTAAAAAGTTCTTTTAAATACGACTTCTCTCTTTTTCTGTTTCTCTCTAAACATAGCATTAGCATGTTCTTTAAATAAAATCTCTCCCCCTCTCTCTCTCTCTCTCTCTCTCTCTCTCTCTCTCTCTCTCTCTCTCTCTCTCTCTCTCTCTCTCTCTCTCTCTCTCTCTCGTTCTTCTTCGCTGTTAGTGTTAGATACGTCTATTATTTTTTTTTTCCGAGAGAGAGAGAGAGAGAGAGAGAGAGAGAGAGAGAGAGAGAGAGAGAGAGAGAGAGAGAGAGATTAAACAAAAATGTGTTTAGAGTACATATGATTTTTAACAGCGTTGAGGAGTTGAAAAACAATTAAATGTAATTAAGAAAGTAATAACAGCTAATCTGAATTCCTTTATTAACTAAAACAAATATTGATACTGTACAAACACACTCGTATGCGTATGCACAAACAGACACACAGGTGCAAAAATTGCTACGTAGTAAGAGAGACGGTCGGGGTGGAGGTAGAGATGGTGACTGCGATAACATACCGTAACTCGTCACTGAAAGTGATGAAAATAAAAAATCAAAAGAAAAAAAAAATGTAAAAAATATGAAATATAAAAATAAAAAAAAAAATAAATAAGCTAAGTTAGATTAAAATTTCCGTAGTGTAAGTTACGGTATGTTATTGCAGTCACCATCTCTACCTCCTCGCCGATCGTGTCTCCTCGTGCGTGTGTGTGTGTGTGTTTGCGCATACGCACACGAGTGTGTTTGTATCAATATTTGTTTTAGTTAATAAAGGAATTCAGATTAGCTGATATTGTTTTTTTAGTTACATTTAACTGTCTTTCAACTCGTTAATGCTGTTAAAAATCATATATACACAACACATTTTTGTTTAATCTCTCATTTTTGTTTAATCTCTCTCTCTCTCTCTCTCTCTCTCTCTCTCTCTCTCTCTCTCTCTCTCTCTCTCTCTCTCTCTCTCTCTAAAAATTAATAGACGTCTCACACTAACAGTGAAGAAGAACAAGAGAGAGAGAGAGAGAGAGAGAGAGAGTATTTATTTAAAGAACATGTTAACACCATGTCTACCTTCTCACCGATCGTCCGTCTCCTGGCGTAGCAATTCCTACACCTGCGTTGGCCTGTCTCTAAGGTAAAGTGGCAATAAAACACATTTTTTATTTATTATTTCTTCATAATTATCTTTTTTACATGCTTCTTTCATATTATGCAGTTATGTTATTGTTATGTGTAATTATGTGTAGCCATTTATTAAGGATTTATTATGGGTTTTTAGGCTGAGGAACGAATTAATTGAATTACCATGTATTCTTATGGGAAAATTCGTTTCTACATCCGATCATTTTCTACATCCGAAGTTGGTTGTGGAACGAATTAAATTCGTATGTAGAGGTACCACTGTATATGTCTATACAGGTAGTCAGTATATTTGCAGTATAGTATATACGACAGATGGAAAACTAACGTATATTTGTTCCAACACAGAGTACTTACCTAGAACTACTTTCTTAGGAGTTACTGGTAACCCATTTTGTGTAGTTTACCCTATTCCCATTTGCTATGGGTGACCTTAGGCGGAGTGATACGCGCCCTGAGGCGACCAGGGGGCGGAGAGCGTGCTAGCTCAGGTCATGCTCCTCAGTAGGTTTCTGGTCACGACGTGATTCACATCTCACCGCGCTCTCTCTTACCCAGTGCGACCCTTTGTGTCCCCGACCCTTTGTGTACACCACGTGGTACCTGTGTCCATATCCTTACCCCTTTCCTCTGTGTCCCTGTGTCTCTTGGTGTGTTAGTGTTTCATTATGGAGCACCCCCGCCATTGCCCTGGGCCTGTGGCCAGTAAGTCTTGTGGGGCTTTCCTTTCGAAGCCCGAGGTTGACCCACACTCGCATTGTTAGTCATGTAGGGGCAAGGTATGCTCCCCTACCGCCATGTGTTCGGAGTGCGAGTCCTGGGGCGAAATCCAGTGGGTCCTTTATGGAACAAAGAAGAAGAAGTCGGCCAAGAAATCACCCAAGAAAGCTAACGCGTCATCTGCTTTGGTGTCTCCAGATGCCTCGTCAGAACGTGGCTCCCTTCCATCTTCCCCTACCCAGAGTAGGGGACGAGGTAAGTCTGTTGCGGGGAAGCGGCCCATTGTCCTTCCCCAGGAGTCTGAATTACCTGTGGGGGAAGGTACTGATGTGATACAGGCATGTGTGGGGCCTGAGGGAGGTGCGGGAGTGTGTGTGGGAGACGAGGTCCCGGTGCCCGCAGGGCCCGTCTCTACTGAAGACCTTATGTGGGGGAAGTCAGGTACTACCTCTTCCCCCGCATCTTGGGTATGTGTTTCAGGTACTTCGGCTGCCGGGGGGGATGCCGAGAAAGGTCATTCGTCGAATTCGGACCCCGCCGTTTGGGATCTCCCTAGAACACCCTGCAGGTCACCCTTCAGGCTAGAAGAGTTTGACCATTAGATCGCCTGGAAGAACATTCCTCGGTCCCCCCTCGGCGCCCTCGGCGATGCTCCCGCCCGTCTTCCTGCAGCCTGCGGCACCAGAAATTCGTTATGGAGTTCCCCCTGTGGAATTGGACGTCTCAGGTGGTTCGGCTGATTCTCTCTCCTCCTCGTCGTCTTCCTCATCCGCAGATTCATCGTCATCGGAGGATGGAACCAGGTCCTCAAGGAGGAAACGCGAGAGGTCCAGGAAAAAGAAGTCGACCCACTCCCGTTCAAGACAGAATAGGAATGAGTCCAGACCATCTAAGAAGAAGGCGAAGAGGAGTAAGTCGAGGGATTGGGTGGACATCACGATGCCCCGGAGTGAGCTCTTTAAGGTCACCACAGTCACGGCCGCTTCCGGGCGGCTCCCTAGAGCCTCGTCCTCACCGTCTCGCCCCGCCTTCTCCTACGGACCGGAACCTCACCAAGGGAGATCTTTCCAAGCTCCCCGTGATGCGCCTGAGTCGATGAAGGCCTCCGCTGCCCCTACTCTGCGTAGGGAGGGGCTCCATCAGGTGGAAGGCGTAACGCCAGCCACGGGCTCCTTGGCTGACTTCATTAAGCTCCAAGGGCGCCCTACGGCCAGGGATATCCCCACAGATGCAAGAAAACCCGCAGGGCAAGGTAATCCCATGACGGATACCTTTGCCTCTGCGGGTCCGCCCGTGACACGGGCAGGCCTGTCCAACGTTACCCCCCCCCCCCCCCCACCGTCACCGATGATACTCGTGCGCAGGGACTGGTGACAGAGGCCCTGGTTGAGCGAGGAGAGTGCTCATCCGATGACATCTCCTCCTATCGAAAGGTGTTGACCCTCATAAGGCGACACCATCGGCTGGATGAGCCCATGCCCACCACAGAACAGACCTGGCTCTTCGGACTTAGCAGGCTGGTGGAGAACCCAATACAGCAAAAGCCCTCCTTAGCTCTACCCTTAGCTCCTGACGTAAAGCTGGGTATGGAGCATATTGACAAATTCTTGGACGGCCTGGCGGACGCCCCTAGGAGTCAAAGTGCCTCGAAGCTGCTCCCAGGACTAAGGGCGCAGAAAAGATTTTACGTGCCGGAAGGTCGTCGGGGAGGAACCCGTGCAACGGAGACAGCCATCACCACGTTGAACCAGGGTGCCGCTGAAGACAGAGCAGCCCCGGTGTGTTTTTCCCCTTCAGAGACCTCCATGATGGAGGACATGGCCCAGGACTTGGTTTACTTGTCCTCCTGGTTAGACTGGTGGGCCTGCACTTTGGTAGGCTTTCAGTCTTCTCATGATCTGTCCCTACCAGAGAACCAAGCCTTATTGAGAGAGCTGATTAGCTCAGGGGGCAAAGCCCTTAAATTTTTATCTTACCAATCTCTCCCAGGCTACCAATTGGGTCCTGAGGAAGAGAGAGACAATTCTCAGCCAATTGGTGAGGAAACTCCCTGACCGGGAATCGAGAAGGTTGAGAAATTCCTCGATCTCTGACAAGGCAATCTTTCCCCTTAAGATAGGTGAAGAGACGATGGAAAGGGTGAGGAAGATGAAGGACATGGGAGACCATAGACCTCCCCCAATGAGACGCCCACCACACAGGAGACCCTCCGTGGATGCCCCTCACCCTTCCCGTTCATCCCCGGCCCAACCTAGAAGAGAGGCTTCTTCGTATCCCTGGCTGCAAGCAACTCAGCCCCCCCGTAGAGGTACCACAGCACCTCAGTCAAACTTTAGACCGTCCTTCGGGAACTTGAGAAGAGGTCGATCTGGCCGCCCCTCCAGAAGGAGATAGGAGGCGAGGCCCCCTACTCCCACAGGAGCCTCAAGTAGGGGGATGCCTCAGACACTCTTGGCAAGCATGGCGGCATTACGGTGCGGATCCCTGGACGGTGACAATCCTGAGGGAAGGTTACAGACTACCCTTCTTAGCAGAACCTCCCCTGCTCATTCCAGCCCTTCAGGCGGAGTGGTTGATACCCAAGGACCCCTTGAAATGGGCGGCACTGCAGGAACAAGTGTCGTCCATGATCTCCAAGGGAGCGTTGGAACTAGTCGAAGAGCCCGGCCCGAGGTTCTACAGCAGGCTCTTCCTGGTGGAGAAGGCGACAGGGGGGTGGAGGCCAGTAATAGACCTGTCGGCCCTCAACAAGTTTGTGGCGAAAACAGAGTTCAAGATGGACACTGCAAAGACAGTGTTGGCCGCCTTGAGGGAAGGGGACTTCATGATATCCCTGGATCTCAAGGACGCCTACTTCCAAATCCCCGTTCACCCCTCCAGCAGGAAGTTTCTCAGGATAAAGTGGGATACCCGAGTGCTACAATTCAAGACCCTCTGCTTCGGACTGTCGACGTTTCCTCAGGTGTTTACAAGAGTCTTCACGACGGTCTCCGTATGGGCACACGAGCAGGGCATCCGTCTGATCCGATACCTAGACGATTGGTTGCTTCTTTCAGCCTCAAAGGAAGAATTGAAGGAGCAGGGCGCGAAGTTGCTTCGTCTCTGCGAGGAGTTGGGCATCACAGTCAACTTAGAGAAGTCCCAACTGAGTCCCTCCACCAGGATGACCTACTTGGGGATGGTCCTGGACACCCGACTAGTGAGAGCCTTCCCCTCGTTGGAGAGATTGGAGAACCTGGAGCAAGTTCTGCAACCCTTTCTGTTGGACCAACCCAGGAGGGCCAAGGATTGGCAGAGGTTGCTGGGCCACCTAGTGTCCTTAGAGAAGTTAGTGCCACAAGGGAGACTCAAGCTACGAGCTGTACAGTGGAACCTGAAGGAACACTGGACCCAAGGGAGAGATCCCCACAAGGTGGTTCCGGTCTCCCCAGAAGCGAAGGTAGTCTTGCAGTGGTGGCACGACAGGATGAACACCGAGAAGGGGATGCCCTTCGCACCCGACCCTCCGGAAGTCCTATTGTTTACGGATGCGTCGAAGGAAGGTTGGGGGCTCACCTACTCAACAAATCGACAAAGGGAAAATGGTCGAGTGAAGAAGCAAAGCACCACATAAACTTTCTAGAGATGATGGCTGTGCTGAGAGCGAGTCAAGAATTTGTTCATCTCCTCCGGGGGAACACAGTGGCATTGATGTGCGACAACGCCACAGTAGTAGCCTACGTAAAGAAGAAAGGGGGTCTAAAGTCGAAAGAACTATGCTTGTTATCGACAGAACTTCTAGAATGGGCGGCAGAAGAGGCGATCGAGTTCACAGCAAGGTTCATCCCGGGAAAGAAGAACGTCCTCCTGGCGGACGGCCTCAGCAAAGTAGGCCAGGTAATAGGGTCAAAGTGGACTCTACACCCAAGGATAGCTCAGTCAGTCATACTGAAGTGGGGTTCCCCAGTAGTAGACCTTTTCGCCACACGTCTGAACGCCCAACTCCCTGTGTTCTGTTCTCCAGTCCCAGATCCGTCAGCGGCGTTCGAGGACGCCTTCCAACACCCTTGGGACGGCCTCGACGTGTACGCCTTCCCCCCCTTCGGGATGATGTGACAAGTCCTCAACAGACTAAGAACAACAACCAACCTTCAGATGACTTTGGTCGCGCCTTGGTGGCCGGAGAGGGAGTGGTTCGCAGACCTAAAAGAACTGGCCCTTCTTCCTCCTTGGCCGCTCCCGGACAGGCCAGACCTTCTACGTCAGCCCCACTTCCAAAGGTTTCACAAAAACCCTCGGTCCCTCCGCCTTCCCGCGTGGAGGTTATCGAGCGGCTTCTGAAGAAAGATGGATACTCATCGAGGACCGCGGCGAGGATGTCGGGTTACTTAAGGAGTTCCTCTATTGCAGTCTACCAAGCGAAATGGGCAGTCTTCTCGAAATGGTGCGCTTCCCGGAATATCAAACCCTTGGGGGCCTCGATCCACGACGTGGCGGACTTCCTGGTGTATCTCAGAGTCGATATGGGCTCTTCCATTCCAGCAATTAAAGGAGTATGGGCAGCTTTAGGTCAAGTCTTCCTCCTTAAGGGCATTGACTTGGGAGCCTCCCGTCACATCTCGATGCTCATCAGGAGCTTTGAGCAGTCATGCCCCCCACAAGAGGTGAGGGTACCGCAGTGGGACCTAGCCATAGTACTCAAGGCCCTGTCAGAACCGCCCTTTGAGCCCCTCAAGGACATCCTGGATAAGGAGCTCACCCTCAAAACGGTCTTCCTCTTAGCCCTGGCTTTGGCAAAGAGGGTTAGTGAGTTGCATGGATTATCGTACGAGGTCTCACACTCAAAAGGATGGCGTGAGGCCTCGTTTAAGCTTGTCCCCAACTTTGTGGCCAAAACACAGAACCCAGCTTGTTGGGACCCTCGGTTTGAGGGCTTTTCGGTCCCAGCGATCCCTTGATCGGACAATCCTAAAGACTTACTCTTATGCCCAGTCAGAGCAATAAGAAAGTACCTTGAAAGGACATCCAGACTCCGACCTGAGATCAAGAGTTTATTCGTCTCGACCAGTCGGGTGAAGAAACCAGTCTCCAAGAACTCAATCTCCTTCTGGTTGCGACAGGTGATCAAGAGAGCTTACGATGCTTCGGGAACCCCTCTCCCAGGCAGGCCAAGGCCTCATGATATTAGGGGTCTAGGCACCTCCCTAGCGTTTGAGAAGAACATGGCTGTGGGCCAAATCCTGAAAGTGGGTACCTGGTCCAGACAGTCCACTTTCACGGAACATTACCTGAAGGACTGTTCTAGGAAATCCTTGGATGGGTTCGCCCTTGGCCCAGTCATATCGGACCTGCAAAAGATTTGAGGTCATGGCCCCAGGGAAACCGGGGGCGGTAAGCCAAGAGACACACGTTCATCCCTTACCTTTCCCCTTATCATCCTTCCCCTGGCCCTTAACCCTGGATAGGTACGGTCCTCGGACACCCCTTTAAGGGTATACTCGGACGCGAACGACCCCGACGCCAAAAAAAATTCTTGAAAAATCAGTTTTTGCAGTAACCTCCTTTTTTCTTTTGCCAAAAAAAACTTCAATGAATGCTTAAAACAACTGTAAAGATAAATACTACTCATCTGCAGAAAAACTATTTATTATAAATATTTTAAAAAATTAAGTAGAAAAAAAAAAGACCTGACATAAAAATTCATAAAAAAAAAGTTTATACATATATACACAAATCCTTTTAGGAATTGATTCTTGAATGTTTAGGACACATCTTGATGTATTTTGGATGAAGTCAGACCCATGGAGGTGAAGATCTGAAATGAGAAAAAAAGGGTAACTTTTTTTGGCCAAAAAAAATTGTCCAAATTTCATGAATTTTTTTGGGTACCCAAATGAAATAGGAAGTGGCTAATTTTTTTAGGGAATAAACATATGTTATCCTAAAATAGAAATGTGTAAAAAAATCTTCATTAATTTGTAAATTACATTTATATCAGGGGCCATATCTAAAGGTAATTTTTTGAGTACTTGGAAATTTCGTAAAAAAATACATATATTTAATATATAATATGATATTTATGCAGGTAAAAATATACCAAAATATCACAAATTCTATAGGGAACAAGAATATATATAGATAGGGCAGCTTACGCTTCGGATATGTCCACAAAATGGCCGCCAACCACACTGACTCAGACTCCCTAATCTGCCACTTGAAATGTAGGAAAGGTATGTCAATTTCAAGGTGTTATTTACTAATCTAATTATTATTGGATATGCATAAAAATTGTATGGTGGGTTGCTGGATAATTGTCGATTATTTTACGACTATAAAATTAAAATTCTGACCCAAAAAATTTTTTTTGAAGGGAAATAAAATCGAAAAAAAAATGTAAAACAATATTTTAGCTAAAAAAATTTGATGATATTCAATCAAAAAAAAAGTAAACAAAATTTTCCGACAAATAAACATCTAGAGGAATCATTACTCTGTGATAGTTCCTTAGTACGTAGTAATTTTGAAAGAATTGGGGAAAAAACGAAAAAATGGCAATCACCGGAAAATCGAACACATACCTATATATACGCCATATCTGGCTAAAAAAAAGATAGGCATGGGTAGCCAGATCATCTAGAAACACTTTCCAACACTATAAAAATATAAGTTTTGCGACACTACTTGCCAATTCCTTACGGTAACATGACTAAGCAAAAAAATGCAAAACAAATAAAAAGGGGCACTCGTGGAAAAATGGCCATTCTAATATACGGCATTTCAGAAAAAAAAAATTTCAGCCACGTGCTAGGCAAACCATCAAGGCATATTTTCCGACAAATAAACATATAAATGAAATATTACTCTGTGATAGTTCCTTAGTACGTAGTAATTTTGAAAGAAATGGGAAAAAACGAAAAAATGGCAATCACAGGAAAATCGAACACATACTTATATATACGCCATATCTGGCTAAAAAAAAAATAGGCATGGGTAGCCAGATCATCTAGAAACACTTTCCAACACTATAAAAATATAAGTTTTGCGACACTACTTGCCAATTCCTTACGGTAACATGACTAAGCAAAAAAACGCAAAACAAATAAAAAGGGGCACTCGCGGAAAAATGCCCAACATTCTAATATACGGCATCTCAGATGAAAAAAAAAGACATGCACGTGTTAGCCCAACCATCAAGGCACACTTTCTAACACATAAACATGAAAAAAAAATCAATAATATACGGCAATTCCTTACTACGTAGTAAATTTTTACAAATATTGAAAAAAAAACAGAAATTGGCAACCGCAGTTAAATACCCAATATACCAATAACTACGTCGTATCTGACAAAAACAAAATCACGCATGGGTAGCCAGATCATCTAGACACACTTTCCAACATTAAAAAAGCAAAAGTTTTACGACACTATTTCGCAATATCTTACGGAAAAATGACTTGGCAAAAAAATTAAAAAAAATTAAAAAGGGACACTCGCGGTAAAATGCCCGACATTCTAATATACGACATCTCAGATAAAAAAAAAGACATGCACGTGTTAGCCCAACCATCAACGCACACTTTCTAACACATAAACATGAAAAAAAAATGAATAATATACGGCAATTCCTTACTACGTAGTAATTTTTACAAATATTGAAAAAAAAACAGAAATTGGTAACCACAGTTAAATACCCAATATACCAATAACTACGTCGTATCTGACAAAAACAAAGTCATGCATGGGTAGCCAGATCATCTAGACACACTTTCCAACACTAAACAAGCAAAAGTTTTACGACACTATTTGGCAATATCTTACGGAAAAATGACTTGGCAAAAAAATGAAAAAAAATGAAAAAGGGGCACTCGCGGTAAAATGGTCCTCGTGGTGATGAACGACATTTTAACTAAAAAAAAAAACATGCACATGGTAGCCAAACAGTCCACCAAGACTTTCCACAACTGATAACCTATACAAGTTGCACCATTCTACGACAATTTCATAATACGTAATAACTTTGATAATTATGCAAACTACCTCAGAAGGGTAAACTCGGACGCGAACGACCCCGACGCGTCTCAGAAATCGGGGAAGGAGTACAGCTACAGCAATGCACATCTGGACACTACTAGAGCGTGTAGGGGAGACACCTCCTGCAGGTCGATCACCCACAAATTCAGTCACAGGGGTGAGTCACGTGAGAAAAACCTGTTTTTTTTTTACGCTCGGGGTCGCAAACGACCCACCGTACCTATCCAGGGTTAATTCCCGGCGTGGGCGTGACTCAAGAGGCCCTGGCGGCCAGGATATACGTCTTCAGCAAGAAATACATCTCAGAAGTATTGGTACAGAGGTAAGCCACTTAGACACTAAGTTAGTTTTTTGGGTAGTTTCCCCTATTTTCATTCAGTTTTCTAGTAGGGGGTCATCGGAACCTAGTCCCCTATCTAGGTTCCTTTTTCGCCCGCTCGTGCTCCCGACCTTCAGACCCTAGTCCCTGCAGGACACTCCCACCTCCTAAAGTTTAAGTCTCCTAAGAAAGTAGTTCTAGGTAAGTACTCTGTGTTGGAACCAATCACAAATTTTTAAGTAATTTGTATTTTTCATAACATACTTACCTAGAACTACTTTCGGGTTATGGCCCGCCCATCCTTCCCCGAGGGTCCTGCAGGATTGAGGAGAACCCTTTTTTCAACGAAACTTACTGAGGAGCACGACCTGAGCTTGCACGCTCTCCGACCCCGGGTCGCCTCAGGGCGCGTATCACTCCGCCTGAGGTCACCCATAGGAAATGGAAATAGGGTAAACTACAGAAAATTCTGGTCGGTTGGGAAAGTTACCAGTAACTCCTAAGAAAGTAGTTCTACTGTAGGTAAGTATGTTAGGAAAAATACAAATTACTTAAAAATTTGTGATATTATACTAGTAGTTATTTCCAATATATCTTGGGTATCCCTGCCCAGGTATTTGCTGAACCCAATCCTATATTGATTGATTGATTTAAAGTTTTCAGGCATCCTGACATCTGAGGTCATTGATGCCGGTAACATTTAATTTATGTATACAAAAATAAAAAAATAAAATAAAATAAAAAATAAAAGAGTATTCAATTAAAATCATAAAAGTTGAATGTCATAAAAGTTGAATATTTTTCAGAAGACCTGCTTGTGAAAGAAATCTAAAAATGCCACTTGCATAGTAGGACACATCATTTCCAAGAATCTTGGCAAGGATGAACCTGCCACCCTCACCTCGAGCCTCAAACAAATATCTATTCCTTAAGTTGTTATAATTGGGGCATTCGGTCAACAAATGCCTTACTGTTAGAGGTACTAAACAGTCGTCACGATACGGTTGGTGTTGGCCTTTCAGCAGAAACTCGTGTGTCAACCGAGTGTGACCAATACGGAGACGACAAAGAGACGTCTCCCATTTTCAGGGCATCATATTATACCTCCAAGGAGATATGTCATTTGTTACCTCAAGCATTTTATTGCCATCTAGGCTATCCCATTGCTGTTGCCATTTTTTGCAAACCAATTTCTTGATGTCAGGTAAGAAATCATTACAGGGAATGGGATACCTTCTTGGCAGCAACTTGGATGCAGCCTCCTTAGCCAGTGAATCTGCCTTCTCATTCCCAGACACACCTACATGTGCTGGAACCCAACAAAATTGAACTGTTATACCTCTCCGTCCAATAATAAAAAGCCATTCTAAAATCTTTAAAACTAGAGGGTTATTAGAATTAAAAACTTCTATAGCTTGAAGGACACTCCTTGCATCACTAAAAATTGTAAAATTACCCTCCTTCTCCAACGCTATTTTCTCAATAGCAGTTAATATGCCATACAGTTCGGCAGTAAATATGGAAGCGGTCAGAGGAAGTGCACCTCTACAATTAAAACCATTACTATGTACTCCAATTCCAACACCAGCATCAGATTTGGAGCCATCAGTATAGATAAAAGTTGATCCTTTATGTTCTTTAACATGTTCATTAAAAAGAGACCTGGCTTCTACGTCTGACATATTCTTCATATCTCCAATAAAATATTTACAAAAAGATATCTCTGGTAACTTCCATGGAGGCGTTGATGATACCTTGAATGGAAGTACCTTATTTCTAATTATATCCAGACTATTTAATAATCATTTCACCCGAATGCCATAAGGTTGAGGAGATTTTGGGTGCAACTCAAAGTATGATGCGTGTCTTACAAGGCTTGCAGTCTGAAAGGCTAGAGAGTTAGGGAGTCTTTGCAATCTAAACCAATACCGAAGAATGGAAGACATTCGGTAAAGGTCTAGAGGTAACTCTCCAGCATCAACAAGGAGACTTGGGATAGGCAAGGTTTTAAAAGCTCCAGTAGACAATCTAATACCTGCATGATGTATCGAGTCTAATATTTTTAACCGGCTTGGGGTGGCTGAAGAATATAATTCACAACCATAACTAATTTTGGAAAAAATCAAGGCCTTGTATAATTTTAAAATAGTATTGCGGTCTGCCCCCATGATGTATGGGACAATACTTTTAAGATATTCAGAGCTTCAACACATTTAGCTTTTAGCGCTTTTAAGTGAGAAACCCATGTAAGCCTACAATCAAATATCAAACCTAAAAATTTAGCTTCTCTTGCACATGGTATCTGTTGACCTTTAATGTATATATCCGGGTCTGGATGTACTCCCCGGATACGACAAAAATGGACAATGGTAGTTTTACTTGTCGAGAACTTAAATCCATTCATGTCAGCCCACTGGATAATTTTATCAATAGCGAGTTGGATTTTTCTCTCAACCATTGCCATTCTAGTGCCAGCAAATGATATTGAGAGATCATCCACAAATAATGTTGCGAGAACATCCTGGGGAATGGCTGAGGATATCCCATTAATTGCTAGTGCAAAAAGGGTTACACTCAGCACACTACCCTGAGGAACTCCTTCTTCCTGGCACTTATTCTCTGATAGAGTTTCCCCAACTCTCACTTGAAATACTCTACGTGAAAGAAATGCCTGAATAAATAGTGGCAGCTCTCCTCTCAATCCGATTTCATGAATGGTTTTAAGTATACCATATCTCCATGTGGTATCATATGCCTTTTCAAGGTCAAAAAATACTGTAACATGGTGCTGTTTGGAAGCAAAGGCTTCACAAATAGAAGACTCAAATCGTATCAACACATCAGTCGTTGAGTGCATTTTTCTGAATCCACATTGAATCGGTGATAAAATACCCTTCTTTTCAAGGTACCACATCAGCCTTGCATTGACCATCTTCTCCATGATTTTACATAAACAAGATGTCAATACAATAGGACGATAGTTTGCTGCTAAAAACTTGTCTTTACCGGGTTTTAAAAAGGCTAAAATAATGGCTAGTTCCCAAACACTTGGGTAACTATGATCATGCCATATTCTATTAATAATGCTTAAAATAAATAGCTTTGTATTAAAATGTACATGTTTAATCATTGCATATGGAATTCCATCGGGTCCAGGGGCTGTATCATTGCCATGAGCAAGTGCGGAATCAAATTCTCTTTCAGTGAAAGGAGAATTATACGACTTCCCTTCTTGTTGCAAAATTTAAAATTTTCTTTTCTTCAGTGCTTCTATACTGGTGACCAGGGGCTCCTTCACACTTGCTGGATACATTTGAAAAAGATTAGCCAGGGCATTGCTAACTTCATTTGCTTCAGTTACATACTGACCATTCACCTTCAACACTGGTGGTGGGTTGGGGGTGAATTTGCCAGCTATCTTTTTTACTTTCCTCCACACAGAAGATGGTGGTGTTCTACTGTTAATGGAGGAAACAAAAGATATCCATGACTGGCGCCTTGCTTCTTTCATGGCACGACGGAACTGTGCTCTACATTTCTTGTACATAATTAAATTCTCATCAGTTCTGCGTCTACGCAATCGTGTTAGAGATCTTCTTGTGGCTCTGTGGAGTGCAGTTAGTTCTGAAGACCACCACGGGACTGGTCGTCGTTTGAATAACCCTGTTGTTTTGGGAATTGAATTGACTCCTGCTGTATGAAGAGTTCCATTCAGTAGGTCTATGGCATCATCAATACTTTCAAACTGTTCTGCTCTCCCTTCGATTTCACTTAGCTCAGAAAATTTAACCCAGTCTGCCTTGTCTAGATTCCAACGTGGCGATCTTTGCAAAGGCGGACCCTTGTTGGTGTTTATAATGATTGGTGCATGATCACTAGTATGCCAATGATCTAATGTCCTCCAATCAAAATCAAGAAGGCAGTTAGAGCTTGCAACTGAAAGGTCAATGCATGACAAGGTACCTGTCTGAACATGGAAGTGTGTGGGCTCTCCTGTATTAAGGAGTCCCACATCCTCATTCTCCACAATTGATGAGATAATATTGCCCCTCGTGTTTGCTAAAATATCACCCCATAAAGGATGTCTACCATTCATATCTCCCAGTAAGAGAAATGGTTGAGGGAGTTGATGAATGACCTCTGCTAAATCTTCATATAAAATGTTATCATTTGGAGGCAAGTAGAGAGAGCATATGGTATATTTTCTTCCTATATCAATTTGTACAGCCACTGCCTGCAGTGTTGTACATATAGACATAGGTATTTGGGGAACATCTCGACGAATGTACATGAGACTTCCACCATGGCTCCCTGCTTGATGATTATATGGTGTTCTATAGCTAACATACTCTCGAGGACTAGGAGTGTTAGAATCAAGCATACTTTCCTGTAGACATACAATTATTGGGGAATGTTCATTAATTAGGAGAAAACTATGGATTATTTCTGGAAGACATCTTGGATGAGGTCTTCCCATTAGCAGTTTTTAATCTAACATTATTACCTGTAGGTTTCTTCAGAGATGGTCTTGTTATGTTGGGTTTTACGTTGGTGTTTTTCTTTGTATCTTTTTTATATAGTTGTTGAGGGGGATGGTGGACCTCAACTTGAATTTCTGATTTATTTATATTGTCTTCTGGTTGATCGCCAACATCAACAGACAAAACATCATATTTATTTGATGTCATAATTCTAGTATTTCTTATGGAAGGGGGTGAAAGAGATGGAGGTCTCTCTCTTTTACGATTAATAGGTTGCGAGTTACCAGGTTTTTATACCTTCCCCACTACAGGTACACCTGATAACTTGGTGTCAGGTGGAATCTCCATTAAATCAGGCAAGGATATGGCCTGGGAGAGGTTAGTACTATCCTTTGTAATGGGGGACAAAGGTTTGATAGTTGTGGGCAATGTCTTTTTGTTGATACTCAATGATAAATCTTTAGGAGATGTTCTTGTCTTATGCAGCACTTTATCAATAGATGGTGAATTCCTTTTTCGAGAACTACCTACAGTAGTAGGTGGGTGAGATGATTCCCGAGGAACTTTTTCTCCTGTTTTTAATGTGTTTGCATAAGTATTAGATTTATTTAACAATCTCTTGGCATGCCCCACGCTTACATGTTCAATAATTGAGTTATTGAGGGCAGCCTCTTCTAACTTACAAAACTGGCAGCTCCTATCATTAGATTTATGATTAGAGTTGCAGTTTAAGCACCTTGCCTCAAGTGTACAATCCCCATGGTAAATATTGGAGCAAGTATTACAAATTTTTTCATTATTGCAAACTTTAGAAGGATGTCCAAATTTAAAGCAATTATAACATTGCAGTGGCTTCTGCTTAAAAGGTTGAACTCTGATCCTTTCGTTTTCTATGTCTATGTGGAAAGGTTCATCAGCATCCTGGAAAGTAAGAACAATCATTGATGTTCCAGGTACTTTATGTACTTTCCACACTGATAGAGGACACATAGCCAATATCTCCTCTTCAGTAAATTCATACAGATCCCTATTAAAAACCACTCTCCTTCCATAGCTAAAGTTTAGATGGATTTTGATGTCCAATTTTATATCTTCATTTACTGTCTTCAAATTAGACAGTATAACAGACTGTGTGTATGACTTGGCCTTTATCAAGAAACTTTTCTTCCCGAATCGAGATATATCTCCAGGTGCGATCGTACCTACCTTCCTCTAAAGAAATTTGCATATCTTGAAATAATTTTCCGTACCTCCTACAGTTTGAGCAAGAAGCCACATTGGTGGTTTTGGCTTTCTTTGGGATGGCATATCTGCCTCTATATCTTTATCAGCCCAGTCTGCTGGTCTGTAGACATCCAGATCTTTAGGTGCCCCATTACACAGAGCACCCTTAACACTCATATTACCTACTTTAATATCAACAATGTTACAGCTTGCATTAAATGCTTCCTCATGACAATTAAATGATAACCAAGATTCCCAATTATCATCTTGAAGTTTCATTCTAATTTCTTTTATTAATCCGTAACACTCAAATATTTTATGTAGCACATCATAATTAGCTTCTAAAGGGATTTGGGTAACGTGCAGGACTTTCAGTTTTCCTGTGTTGCCCAAATTACCCTTTTTCCAAATGTTTAAAGAACAGTCCTTTTTAGTTCCTACGTCGTCAACGGAGTTTTCTTTAAATGAATTGCCAGAGGTCGTCAACAGTGCCGGGGGCGAGTCAGCATATCCAGGGGAGGTGGGGTCATTGTCACAAGAATCCATCAGAATAAAGAAAAGGGAAGAGTGATTTTTTGAATAGTTTGATTTACTTGCTTGAGAACATTAAGGCATCACATGTTGGAAAAGGAAATTTGCACTCTCCACTACCGGCACAGTGAGAGTATACTTCCCAGATGGTCCACTCCATACCCTACCCAAAGGATAGCATCAAAACAGATATAGAGGCACAGGTGTAAGCTGAACCCGCCTGTTAGGACTGAGACCAAGAAACTATGGAATCATCCTCCCCATATCTATAATGACGGGCTTCCGGCCAGAAGCCAAGAGTCCTACCCAAAGCATTGGATCCCCCTGGATTCCGAAGACCCAACACTTGAGAATAGTTCCGCCAAAAAGGTCCAAACCATCTTCGGGATGTCTGAGATCATCCAATACTCTCACATATAGCTTTGAGCACAAACACCTCCCAACCGTGACACCTTTCACATTCATCAAAGCAGGCAGCAATACCGGATGTAGAAACATCCGCCCAAGTGGCAATAACAGATGTAGAAACATCCCTGCCATAAAGAAAGAGAGAAAAAAAAGATAATAAACATACATATATATGTAAAAATATACACATACATATGGAAAATTTTACTCATAGGGTTGGGACAGCATCATGAAAGAAAGTTTATAATATTAGGAGAAGGTTGAAGCAATATAAAGAGGAAGAAAAAGATAAGAAAGAGAGAAATTTAGATTCAAACTGGGGGAGCAATTTCCCCAAGTTCGAGAGCCCTCTTGCCCGTCACCAAGTTTCAGCACTGGAATAGAATGCCGTGCTGAAGCTCAATGACTTCATCAAGGCATTCTTTCATTAAGAGGGACCCAATCCTATATTGATAGAATAATATTTCGTCAATATTCTGATTTGAAATCAGTTTCCATTTACCCTACAATATTAGATTTCGTAAAGGGCTGGTGGTGTGACATCTCTAACCCTTAAAGGGGAGAGCCCTTATCCCCGAGTTTCCCTGATCAGGAAACTCCCTGATTTAATATTGTAAGGGAGGTCGCAGCAAATCTTTTCTAATTAACATATCTTGGGTACCCTTGTGCGAACTTCTGCTGGTACAGCTCCTATATCGAAAGAATGGCATTCCTTCGATACTCTGATTGTGAAATCAGTCCTCCTTACCTCACAGTGTTAAGTATAAGGGGGGACAATGCTTTGTACACTTCCTTACACCTAGGTGTTCGACCCCCTTTTTTACCGGGAATTCCCCAGTTGGAGGAATTTCCTGAGGGGAGGTAACAGCATTGGCTCGCAGGGGATACATTGGTAAGTGTCTCCCACTATCTCTTTATAGCTTTCTGTCCTAAGCTATTTTTGTCAAAAGATGATTTTTGCAAATTGTTTATGAATGTGATAATCAATTGAATACTCATTTCTGTTCTCCTTTCCTTACAGGAGGGACACCAGATGATGCATCGCAGTCTTTTGCCGTTATAGGAGTGAGTATTTTCACGGACGTAATACATGCAGGTTCATGCCCCCAGCAATATTATTTCCAAATCCTCAACCCCGTCTGAGACCCTGTGACCTGTAAGTAGGCCAGACCTTACTGTCGAAGGTCTCGAAAAACCCAATTCAATAGAATCTGGTATTCAGCTCTTAACATTTACACATTTGGGTTTGAGATTTCTAAAATCTCTCCGAAACCATACCTACCTATTTTACAGCCTCCTAAAGGACATCTCTATCTCTCCTTTCTCCACTCCAGTTCCCCCCCAGATGCTGAAGCCTTGATGTGGATGGGGGGCTTAGGGATTAGCAGCTGGGTTCTGATGTTTGGTGGGAATTGCTTCCCCACTGGTCTTTAGTGCCAAGCTGTTGATCCAACTAAATTAGTCAGCACTTTCTCTTTTCCTTTTAGTTTTTTCCTTTTTTCTCCCATCTCCAACTCTTGGACATGAACTTGTTATTGACTTTGGCTTATGTTTGATTATGGTTTGGCTGCCTCTTTGGATTTGACGCAGGTGGGATGGACGGCATGCCATCTCAAAAGAACTCGAGTACCTGACGTGACCGAGCGAGGGGAAAGTTTTATGTCAAACCTTTCCCTCAGTGCTGGGTCTGACGTTGACGGCCGTCATGACGCCTCAAGTGCTGAGGGCGGGGTGTATCTCTGGATATTGCTCTAGGGCGGCCCTAATTGTAGGGATGAACCCGTCCTCTAAGTGTGGCTCCATGGTGGGTGGGGGGAATATCCAGACGAAATTAATCTTCTCGTCATTATGGCGAACCCACCGAAACCCGTTGACGACCAATCCGCTTCCTCTCTGGCTGACTCTTCCAGGAAAATAGTTCACTCGATGGACTCGCATTCATCCAGTGTTATTACTCTGGAACCTTTCATTCCAACTTCCCCCAGATGCCAGAGAAATAAAAACTCTGGCAGTTTAAATGAATATTTAAGGGTCCTATATTGTGAGGGAATTACTCGCAATGGGAATTATGAAGAATTATTTGATGTTCTGAAAAAGTTTGGAGATATAACAAGAATGAAATTGCAGCTCTCCAAAGATAAACAAGAATTTGAGGCTTATGTCACTTTTAGTAACACATTACAAGCTACAAATGCTTTTCATGAAATAAGAAATGGTAAAGTTTCTGACCTTTCTTGTCGAGTGAAATTGCATAGTATAAAAAATGTTTTAGACTCGGAATATGACTTTATACCCAAATGCTCTGCCTTGCATGAAGAAGTTCTGGAAAATACCAGAATAGTACCAGAACCAGTCTGGTATGTTGCTTCATACAAGGAGGGATGTAATAATCTGATAAAGGGGTATGAATGTATTGAAAAAAAGGTAGGCTGTATTCCACAGGGAAATTTAACACGCTATGGCCGTTGTCTGCTTATTAAAGCAGGTAACGAATCTCAAGCTGTATTATTGAATAATTTTAAAGCTTCCTCGTCAGATATAATCCAGAGAGTCTCTCCTCACCACTCTTACAACCACGCAAGAGGAATTATTTATAGTAGGGATCTAAGTGAATTTTCTGATGAAGATATACTGAAAAGATGCCCAGCTACCGTTCTTAAAGCTAAAAAACTAAAAGGGAATAATAATGCAATTTGTTTAATCTTTTCATCACATTACCAACCAGATTACATCAAGATCAGACACTTAAACATTCCGGTCAAGAAATTCCACCCACGACCAATGCAATGTTATAAGTGTTACGAGTATGGCCACATTAATGTAAAGTGTACTAATAAGAAAAGATGTTATATTTGTTCCGAATTTCATGATCCCAACGAATTCCATGATACCTCCGCCGATTTTACTCATGAAAAGTTTTGTTTCCATTGTGAGGGAGCTCATTCTCCCAATTCTAAACTGTGTCCTCAGTACAAACTGGAGCAATCAATAATTGAGACTGCCAATAATGAGCATATAACTTTTGGCGCAGCAAGGAAAAAACTTAATGGTTCTAATCCAACATATGCCAGAGTTTTGTCCAATCCCGTAAAGTTAAATAATAATTCAAGGAATACTTACCCCACAGTTACTGCTGGATCTAAATATACTGAGATTTCACCTTCTTCATCAACAAATCCCTCAAGGCCTGACAAGATTTCCAATAATTCCAGCAAGCCACAGAACTTTCATCCAGTTCCAGCTATTCTGGAAAACAATAATAGCAGTAGAATAAACAAAAAACCAAATAACAAAGTAGGCCAAAATGGTCCCTTAAAGCAAGAAGACCGTATTCCACTGCAAAACCGTTTCAACACACTTCCTACAGACAGTGCCAGCAAGGCTATAGAAAACATAGGAGAAATAGAGATGGTTGATATCGAGCCCCATAAATCAAAATGCGTAAGCAAGAAAAGAGTAATTGAAGATACAACACCACCCAAACCCAAAAAAACAAATAATATAGAATTTATACCAGATGCAATTGAAATGGATATCGAAAAATTACTAGAACTCCCAACCTCTGGACCCGAACCTAACACAGTCAATAACCACATCACTAAACAAGTGATAAACGTTGAAGTCCATAGGAATCCCAATGACCCTCAAGGAAGTGAAAGCAAGTCAAATAATAATGCACCCATTAAAGAAATAAGCCCTTCTCCAGTTCTAGGTATGACTGGAAAACTAATGCTTTCACGTAAAACAATGGCAGAAAATACAACACACAAAGTTTCATGTGGTTGTAATGATTGCTTCATGGCAGAATTCAATGACCCTAAAAATCTAAATGTACATAAGATGAATAATATAATAGATAATTTTACTAAGAACAAAAACAAAAACCAGTATGGCAAATTAGAAAGCCACAATGCTGGTTGTATGTGTGTTGACCATCTAATAAAGAAACGTGCAACAGGCACCCTCCAACTGGAAAAATTTATAGAGAAACTTAACCTTAATCCAAATGACACTCAGGAAGCTAATACAAACAAGGGTAAAACCCAGGGAGCCATACCCAAGGAACCAAATCTTGATTCAAAAACTACATCTAGCGTAGTCAAGCAGAAACCCGTCTCCAACAGAATAAGCAGAAATAATGCCTTACCCAGTGGAAATTTATCTTCTTTGCCGTAACGTTCAACCCTTACATAATTCAGTGGAATATTAATGGTCTTAAAACCCGTTTACATCTAGGGGAAATCCAAAGACTATTGAAAAATTATAACCCTATTGCAATATGCTTACAACATACTAATGATACTGTTCCTTCAATAGGAAACTACAATTTAGCATCTCGCTCAATCCCTTCTCCCAATGCTTTAGGGACTGCAGTATATGTTCATAATAAAGTAACTTATGATGCTTCAATATTCAACACATCAGAATTTCAATTATCTGGAGTTAGATTACATCTAAATAACAACACCTTTAATGTCTATAATATGTACAATCAACCCTCTTTCAACTATGATATACAAAATCTACCTAAAGTACTCCCAAATATACAAGAGGATATACTATTACTAGGAGACTTCAACTCCCATAACTCCATATGGGACACCAATTGTGTTGATGTTGACATAAATGGTTCAAAGGTTGAACAGATGATGAATGATCATAACCTCTGTATATTGAATGAGGCAGAGAGTAGCACTTACTATTCAAAAGCTCATGGAACCTATTCGTCAATAGATTTAACTCTGTGTTCCAATAATATTGTTGATAGGTTCGAATGGAATGTCTTAGACGACCTGTTCACCAGTGATCATTTTCCTATTTTGATTACCATATTAGGACATACACCAACTTCTTCGATTCAACGATATAATACAGATAAAGCTGACTGGGATAAGTTCAAGTTTTATACTAAGCAAGTGCCTCCCTTTGATTACTCCCAAGATCATGATAAAACAAATGATGACGTTGTGAATTTTATCATACAAGCGGCTGATAAATCGATACCTCTGACTGGCACCCGACAGTTAAAACATTCAGTCCCATGGTGGTCAGAGACATTAACCCAGCTGATAAACGAAAAGCATGCAGTTGGAAGAAAATTAGAAACCCTAAATAAAAGATTCAAACATTTGAGCACTGGTCCCCTAATGTTAGGGAATAAAATAAACAAACTGGTTGACATAGCAATAGAAATTAGTGTGTTGAAACCATATTTTAATAGGGTTTCTGCTAAATTCAGAAAGGAAGTAATTAAAGGCAAGATAATTTCATGGCAAAAATACGTGTCAAGCATATCGGATAATACTTCTGTGCAGAAGGTGTGGCAGAAGTTTAGGAAGATTAATGGCTCTTACAGCAAACCAGCGAGACACGCATTAATGCATAACGGCTCGTTAATACATGATACTCAGACAATCTCTAATATTATCGGCCATAATATTGAAAATATAAGCAGCATTGATAATTTAGATGCCCACTTTCGAGCCATTAAAAGAAGAGAAGAAGCAACACCATTGAACTTTGATACTATGGAGGATATCTATTACAATAAAAGATTCACTGAAGAGGAGTTGGAATTTGCCTTATCTAATTGTAGGTCAACAGCCCCGGGTAAAGATAAGATAAATTTCGATATGATTAGAAATCTAGCCCCTTTAGCTAAAGCATATCTATTGGATTTTTACAATCATCTTTGGACCAAACACCTATTTCCAAAGGCATGAAAACATGCAATAGTATTACCAATAGTAAAGGCAGGGAAAGATCCAAGTAATCCAAACAATTACAGACCAATTTCATTAACCAGTTGCATATGTAAATTACTGGAAAAAATGGTAAATTATAGACTAAATTGGTGTTTACGGCGCAATAATATTCTATCAACTTCTCAATTTGGCTCACAATCAGAACGATCTTCTTTGGATTCACTTTCACACTTAGAAAATTATATACGTAGAGGCTTTGAACGAAAACAGATCACAATAGCCATATTTTTTGATATTCAAAAGGCATATGATACAACGTGGAGACACTCGATACTAAAATCCTTACATCAGAATGGTTTTCGAGGACACCTTCCTATTTTTATTAGAAATTTTATTGGTGGAAGAACGTTTCAAACTCGTATTGATAACATTTACTCCGAATCTTTTAATCTTGACAGTGGTGTACCGCAAGGCAGTGTTTTAAGCGGGACTCTTTTTGCAATGGCAATTAACGACATTGTTAATCAAATGCCACAAGGAGTGCAAAGTAGTCTATATGTAGATGACTTTGCAATTTACTATTCCTCCAATAGCTTGCGTCATTTACAAAGGATTCTAAATAGTGCCACTAGAAAAATACTAGCGTGGACCGCATCTGTTGGTTTTAGACTTTCGGCAGAAAAAACTCAAGCCATAATGTTTTATAAAAATAGTAGATGGAAGCAAAACCAAGATATCAATCTAACATTGGGCAACGTACAAATCCAATTTCAAGATAAGGTAAAGTTTTTGGGACTAATTTTTGACACCCATTTGAATTGGAAAGCACATGTATCATACATCAAATCCAAATGTAACAGTGCTCTTAATTTAATGAGGAAATTATCTCACACAACCTGGGGTGCAAGGAGATCAACTTTACTAATGATGTATAAAGCATTAGTATTATCAAGAATTGATTATGGTAGCCCAATTTATGGTTCAGGATCAGAAGCAACTTTGAAATCTTTAGATCCAATACACACTCGAGGCCTGAGAATTTGTAGCGGAGCATTTAGATCATCCCCAAATCTCTCGGTTTTATGTGAAATTGGAGAACCCCCATTGTCTTTGCATCGGGATTTTGTAACAATGCGGAGTGCATTGAAAATCTTATCCACTAATTCTCCAACAAAAAAGCTTTTTAATGAGAGGGACATATTTATAAACAACCATGAACCACCATTCCCAATTAGGGCAAACAGACTGTTACAATCAACAAACGTTAAAGTGAATCTTATCCAACCATCTTTATTTCCCCCACCTTGGATTATGACAAGGACAAGAATCTGTTCTCATCTGTTTTATTTATCAAAAAAATTCACTTATACTCCGAGTCACCACAAGCAAATTACCATAGAACATATTCAGAGAAAAGGTCCTCACTATGCAATATATACTGATGGTTCTAAATCCCCAATGGGTACTGGATGTGCTGCAGTATCTTTAGATGGAACGCAACAAATTATCGTTGCCAAAAGAATCATCAGTATTTACATCAGAGTTATATGCCATTTTACAAGCAATCAATATGATTAAAACCATTGAAGATAGGAAGAATTTTAAATTTGTCATCTATTCAGATTCTCAAAGTGCCATAGTGGCCCTTAAAAACTATACTCATAGGAACCACTTGATCCTAAGAATTAAAGACCTTATAAGTGAATTATCTTCTGAGTGTGTAAGTGTCGAGTTATGCTGGATACCGGCTCATGTTGGAGTTGTTGGTAATGAAAAGGCGGATGCTGCTGCTAAAGAAGCCATTAAATTACCACAACAAAACATTAACCTCCCAGTTGGAGATTTGATTACATTACTAAGGCATTTCATATTGGAAAAATGGCAGAATATTTGGAATAATGTGCCAGAAAATAATAAATTAAGGCAAATTAAACCGAAGGTTGCTCCTTGGGATTCCTCGACACAAAAGAACAAGAGAACAGAAGTAATTTTAACCAGATTACGAATTGGACACTCGAGATTAACCCATGAATTTTTAATGAGTACACCTCACGGCACGGTTCCAATGTGCAGTGAGTGTGATACTTTTTTATCTATTAAACATATATTTTCGGTTTGTAAAGTTTTTCAGCGAGAGAGAGAGATATGTTTTGGTCAGAAAACTTTTTCTGACATTTTAACTGAATCAAGTAATTTTTCTGCTTCTAGAATTTTAACCTTTTTAAGGAATTCACGTATCATTGATAAAATCTAAATTTTTACCTAAGTTTTTTACTAATTCATTTTAAATTACATAGATTTAATATATAGTTAATTATTTTTATCACTCAGATTTCATATATATATATATCTACTCATCCATCTATTCACCCATATTTAGAATGTTTAAAGAGTATAAGTATATACTGTATATACATATATATAATTCTTTTTTTTCATTTATTTATTTTTTTCCTTATCAATTGAATTTTTGATAATCTTTTGATTCTTTATATCCCGATTTTTTTTCGGGCCAGCCCTGTGAGAGTCAAGCTTGACTCATTGGGCTGGTAAAACTCCTTCTTTAATAATAATAATAATCCACTCCAGTTCGAGGAGAGGAGGTGAGGATGGGGGTAACCCAACCCCCCCCCCCCCCTCTCGCTGCCAGTGCATACACGATGGCAGTCTCAAGCTGTCGAATTACGGTTGGTTTGGTTTCAGAAGTTATTACAAAAATGCGGTTCAATTGCGAACTCGCAAAAATTCGAAATTTGGAAACTCTACGGGAATTGAACCGAAGATTTCACTTATTCATTGTGATAACTGGCAATTTAGTGTTCCTTTTAAAGGTTTTAAGGTCTTCAAGCTCCCCCAAACCCCCCAACCTTACCTCACAAGGATGGTAAGGTTGCAGATACTAACGGCACTAATGAATCTGAGCAAGACTTGAACCCCTGACTGGCAAACACCAGGCAGAGACATTACAATCAGGCCACACCTAGTAGTGATAACAACGACGGCAGTCATTGATTCACTGTCACATCTGACTCCGCCGCCAAGAGCCGGCAGTGTGTGCCCTTGGTCACCACCCAGTCAATAGCTGAGTTGGTATGCCTTCAATCGGCAGCCCGCCGATAACCGGCGGACTGTCGACAGCGCGAGGGGTCGCCAATGGTTCAGAGGGCTGCTGACTATGCGTATAGTTTTCACCACTACACAGTTACATCGAATACTGGCTAGGATGGTGTGACTTCTGTCAGCGACCCGCTGACAGCTGACAAGTCACTGACATGCCGGAGAACTGCTAGCCATATCGGTACTGAAGTACTGTGCCAGTTAACTTATCCCCAAGTACTAGCGTTGACGGTAATATGCCAGTTGTATAGGTGTATACAATACCCTGTACATCTGAAGTATAGGACCATATCACAGACAGAAATCTTTGGTACATAACCATACAACAGAATGGTTTTCCAGTACGCTGTGCTTCTGAGCACAATCTCTTGCTGAGACTTACCTGATTTGAGGGATACACTTCCTCCCCCTTTTTTCCTTACGCTGACTCTTTATCAGCCTCTTTGATTCTCATTATTAATTCCATGCTTTCGCTACTCTATCCTTATGGCCTAGAATCTTCCATCGGGCCCTTCTTAAAAAAGGGGATGCCCTAGAATCAATAATTAGTAGGGCAGCAGCAGTTGGCTGGAAGGATTCACACGTATGTGTCTCTCCTATTCTTTTCCAGCGTACTTATCCTAAGCTGTATACAATAGAAAGGAATCTTCTATTAAAGTGAAACACTGAGAAGCTGATATAGACAAACGGTCAGGTATGACCTAAAAGGAGGACGGGAAGGTTTCTTTGGGATGTTAAACAGCATCCCACAGGTACAATGACCGTTGTTCCACAGACGGTCAGATATGTACACCTTCTGATCATGTGAAGCAAACAGACGCTTCTGGTAGGAGGAAAGTTCCTCCTGGATCGCTGGACCTTTGATCCTTGGGTCCAAGGCCTAACCAAGATGAGACTAGAATGGAAATGTACATACTTTCACCATCCTATCCTCAACTCTTCCTACATTCCAAATCCCCTGGAAAGGTGTACCTTAGAGCTCTAGAGCATACTATCGGTAAGGAAAGTAGAGTCCATCGATTTCCAAGGAAGGCTGTTTAGTGTTCACGTAAAGGACTCAAGAAAACTCTGAGTCATTCTGGACTTGGTGCCACTCAACAAGTTCCAAAAACAGCAAGTTCAGAATGTTAATCCTTCTGAAGATAAGGACCTTATTCAGTAAGGGGTGTTGACAGTCTGGCCAGGCCTGAAAAATGTCTATAGGCAACTTCTAGTCAGTCACCCCCTCCCCTCCTACCTAGGATCCAAGTTACAGAAGATAACATATATCCTAGACAAGATTCTCGTCGGACTAGATTCAGTCCTAGGATCTTCACGGAATTAGCAGACACAGTCAAGCCTAGAAAGAGTTCAGGCAACAATGGCCCTGGACGACAGGCTGGGGTGGGCAGCACCCGAAACGACTGTCTATGAGCATCCATTGAGATGATCCGGCCCCGGAACATCGGGGATGCAAAATAACTTCAAGAAGTTTCGATTCTCTCAAGCTCAGGGTCTTCAATGTTTTTAAAAATATCATTGAAACCTGTGGTCACCCTAACGCTCCCTTCCCTTGGGGATGTAAAAGGAGATCCAAAGGAGTTTTTGCATTATTTTATTCATCTTGAGGCGATTTTAATGTTTTTAATGCTGTCTCAATAGTTTTTGCATTAATTTTATTTGTCTGAAGATGATTTTAACGTTTCTAATGCTATTTCAATAGAGTTAATGCATTAATTTTATTCATCTGGAGGCGATTTTAACGTTTCTAATGCTGTCTCAATAGAGTTTTTGCATTAATTTTATTCATCTTGAGGCGTTTTTAACATTTCTAATGCTCACCTAATACTGTAGTGTTGTAAATATTTTTTCATCTGGAAGCAAATTAAACGGTTCTAATGCTGTCTCAATAGATTTTTTGCAGAAATTTTATTCATATGGAAGCGATTTTAACATTTAAATGATGTCTCAATAGAGTTTTTGAAGTAATTTTATTCATCTGGAGGTGATTTTAACATTGCTAATGTTGTCTCAATAGAGTTTTTCATTAATTCATTTCATCTTCAGATGATTTTAACATTTCAGATGCTATCTCAATAGAGTTTTTGCATTAATTTTATTCATCTGGAGGCAATTTTAACGTTTTAGATTCTATCTCAATAGAGTTTTTGCATATTTTTATTCATCTGGAAGCGATTTATCACAGTACACCTGATCCCTTCATCTTATGAATTCCTTGCCCTTAACGGTTAGGAAAAAGACTGGGATCTCAAAAGGCAAAATAGAATTCCTTGAAGAATACAAGTCTAGTCAACTAGAAGACAATACGAGTCTTCTTGGGAAAAGTAAGTTGCCTTGTAAAGCAATAGGGAGCGAAAGCAATCTCATGATCTTCTGCCTGTCCTTCTCTGTCCACCCCTATATTCAAGGTCTGGCGGCCAACAGCACGATGGCCTTTGAGAAAGGAGGCAGTTTATCCTTGGATACTATGACAATCTAGGTCTTCGGCCTTGTTCCCATATAAACCCTTGAGTAAGCACCAAGGGTAGGGCCGACTATGCGATAGAGGTCACTTGATTGGATCTTTGGATCCATGGACCAATATCTATGTGCAAGTCAGCCCCGACAAGACCTCTTCTAAATGCCCTTTAAATGGATCTGACGAATGAAATCTTTAACAAGATTCCAAAAAGATGTGCAGGCTTAGGCCTGCAGCGCCACTAAAGCCCATCTCATGGTCTTTGGACAAGGTCCTACATTATGCCTCACCTGTGAACAATGAGGATTGTTCCCTCAAGGATCTAACCTAAAAGGTTATTTTTCAGTTCGCTATAGCCTCTGGGGCTAGAGTTAGTGAAATAGTGGCCCTATCTGGGGATGAGGGCCACATTAAGTGGGAAAACTGCATCTCTTTCCTGATCCAACCTTTCTCACTAAGGACGACCTACCTACTAAGAGGTGGGGTTCCTGGAGAATCTGCCCTTTGAAGGAAGATGTCTCTCTAGGTCTGCTAGAGTGTCTAAGGTCTATCTTCATAGAACTTCAGACTTCAGGAGAAACAGCTCTTTACAGGAGAAAACTTTGGATCAAACTACCTATAACTGAGGGCGAAGCTCACCTACCTTATTCGCGGAGCGGATCCTGACAGTACTCCTGCAGATAAAGATCCGAGAAAAGTTGCTTCATCACTGAACCTTTCAGTGTGTGGACTTCAGCCTCTTCGCTCATTTACTGATCGGAGGTTGTCCAGTGTGTCTTACAGACACTATGCTAAGCAAGTCTATGGATTGAAGCATTATGTGGTGGCGGCCGGTGCTATTTTGGACCCTGTCGTCTAGCTCTTTGATGAACAGTCAATTGATTGGGACTATCAATTAAAAGGAGAAGGGGTCAGCATTTTTCTTGTGACCTCCCTTTGAATAAGTGTTGCCAAGGTAACACCAAATCTGTTCAGAATCTCAGGTGTGAAATTATACAGATAACACTAGTGCCGTGTGTACATAGTCCACAGTGTTGTTAGACTATATCATGTACAGAAATTATAAAGAGAAGTATTATTAAAAGAGCTCTTCTTCAGTTTGAGAGTGGCACTCATTAATTTATAAAATATAAAAATACAAAATATAAAAATACAAAAGGCAAAATGTTTCATAAAAAGAATCTTGTAACATGTCTACATCTCTGGGTTTGTATAAGTGCCTTTACTTTTACTGAGTTCCTTATATGGTCTCCCAGACCTTACATATATGACATTACCGTTATTTGTCATATCCACTAAGTTTGGAACTAACTTAGGGCTTCCTGCCCCTGTAGGGATATTGTCGATATCGACTATAAGGCGTCAAAGTTTGTATTCTGTAGGAACAATGTGGAACTTGTAAAGATTACCAGGTTGTTGTTTCAGAGGTTTTACTCTCAGGCATATTATTTTAGGAAAATAAAAGGCTCTGGATCGTTTATTCGTATTCTTGAAGGGTGAATAAGACGCAGATGCATTTATGTCTTTTATTTTTTATGGACAAGATATAGAAATACAAAAAGCAAAATGTATCATAAAAAGAATCTTTGTAACATATATACATCTCTGGGTATATATATTTTTAACCTCTAGGGAAGAAAATACATATATGCTAGTTCATTGGTAAATGCCACTCACTATTGTGAAATTACTTGATTGATTTCACTTAGATGTTGGATATGTTTCAACACTGTGTACAAACCTTCACACGGCACTGGTGTTATTGGTTAGATTCTACACCTATATAGAACAGTCCAAAAATCACCAAAGTGATTTTCATTAAAAGGTATTACACTCAAAGGTGCTAATACCTGTTCACCCAATACACTGTCAAGTCCCAAAACAGTCCACTGTTCATCGCAGCACTAGACAACAGGTTTTATAACAGTTCCTGCCGCCACCACAATGTGTTTTATTTCATGCACTTGCTTCGCGTAATGTTTATAGAAAACACCAGATGATTTCCACCCCGAATATGAGCGGAGTCTATCAAAGTTCATATGTTGAAAGAAGTTCAACGAGGAAGCAACTTTTCTAGGATCGTGACCTGTGGGTGTACTGTCAGGATCCGCTCTGCGAATAAAGTAGGTGAGTTTTGCCCTCAGTTGTTTCAGGGATAAGTTTGATCTTGAGATTTTGCCTAGGAAGAGCTGTCCCTCCTTGAAGTCCGAAGTTCTTCAAAGAGACTCGACTGGACATAGAGAGACATCTTCCTTCAGAGGGCAGATTCTTCAAGGACCCCACCTTTTGGTGGGCAGCTTGTTTTTGGCGAGAAAGGTAAGATCGGGGAAAAGATTCAGCTCTCCCTCTTCTGTGAACTGAATATGGCCTTCGTTTCTAGATAGGGCCACTATTTCACTAACTCTAGCCCCTGAGGCTATAGCGAACATGAATATCAATTTCTGTGTTAGATCCTTCAGGGTACAATCTTCGTTGTTCAAATTCGAAGCATAGTGCAAGACTTTGTCCAAGGACCATGATAGGGGCTTTTGAGGGGTTGCTGGTTTAAGTCTAGCGCATGCTTTCGGAATCTTATTGAAGATTTCGTTTGACAGGTCCACCTGGAAGGCGTAAAGAAGAGGTGTAGTCAAAGCTGACTTATACGTAGTTATTGTGGTAGAAGTCAGGCCTTGTTCATGAAGGTAGATGAAGAAGGAAAGGCAGAAGTCTATTGAGATTTCTGCCAGTCTCTTTGTTTTCAAAAAGGAAACCCATTTCTTCCTAGACGATTGGTATTGTCTTCTGGTTGACTTTGACTTGTATTCTTCTATAAAGTCGATGTTGTCTTTTGAGATCCCAAACCTTTTCTTGGCTGCTAAGGCGAGAAAATCATGAGATGTAGGTTTTGGGTTCTCAGTGATGAAGCGTAGACAGTCAACTTCTGAACCAGCTGGGATAGAACTGGATTTAGTAGAGGAAATAGCTTCAGCTTCAGTTCTATAACTAGAGGGAACCAATTGCTCCTGGGCCATTTGGGGGCCACTACTGCTCCCGTTTCCCTGAAGGCTCTCAGCTTGTTGAGGACCTTCAGCAGGAGATTTTTTGGTGGGAACAGATATATAAGATTCCATCTGTTCCAATCGAGGGACATGGTGTCCGTCCTTCGCTTCTGCCCAAGGGGCCGCATATCGAGGTAGTTTCTTGTCGCTCGTTGCGAAGAGGTTGATCTGCAATTCCGGGACTTTTTCCAAGATGAAGGAGAATGAGTCTGCATCTAGGGACCATTCTGTCTCTATTGGCTTTTGCCTGAATAGAGCGTCTGCCGTCACATTGCGGAACCCTTGCAGGTGAACGGCTGATAAGTGCCGTCTTTTCTTCCTTGCCAAGCGAAAGATGGCTAACATCGCGTGATTGATGTAAGATGATCTCGAGCCTTGTTGGTTCAGACATTTCACTATTACAGTACTTCGCTGTACAAGACCAGCCTGATGTGGGCTGATCTGTGAGGGGATAGTTTCTTCAACGTTAGGAAGACTGCCATGGCTTCCAGAATGTTGATGTGAAAAGTCTTGAACTGGTGCGACCAGTACCTTTGCACTTTCCTTTGATGGGAATGGCCTCCCCATCCTTCCGGTGAGGTATCTGTGTGGATGACCACTGAAGGTTGAGGTGGTTGTAAGGGAATTGTCCTTGACAGGCTCTTGACCTTTGACCACGGCCTAAGAAGCGATCGCAGTACTGTAGAGTTGGTGTCAATCTCTGTTGATCTCTTTTGAGTGTTTGATGCGTATCTTCTCCAGACTCCTGACGCATCCTTTAGTTGTGCTTTTAGCACTGGGTCTGTCACTGCTGCAAACTGGAGAGAGCCCAGTACTCTTTCCTGTTGGCGACTTGAAATCTTGTTGAATTTCAGTAGTCTCCTGACAGATCCCGCAATCTCTCTCCTCTTCTTCGGTGGAATTGAGAGGCGGTGTGACCGCAAGTTCCAATGAATTCCTAACCATTGAAACTCTTGAGCTGGAGAGAGGCGAGACTTCTTGTAGTTGATCTTGAAGCCCAGGTGATCCAGGAACTGAATCACATTCGTGGCTGCCTGCAGACAAGCTGTCTTGGATGCTGCCCACACCAGCCAGTCGTCCAGGTATGCCGCTACCTGAAGGCCTTCTAAGTATAGCTGTTGGATGACTGTGTCCGTAAGTTTTGTGAATATCCTTTGGGCTATATTTAGTCCGAAGGGCATGGCTGTAAAGGCATAATTTGTCTTCTGTAGCCTGAATCCTTGGTAGGAGGAGAGGGGGCGGCTGACTGGTAGGTACCAATAAGCATCTGCCAGGTCTATTGAGACTGTGTACGCCCCTTTTGGTAACAGGGTCCTTATGTGTTGTAGGGTTAGCATCTGGAACTTGTTGTTCTCGATGAACTTGTTGAGTGGAGACAAGTCTAGAATGACTCTGAGTTTGTCCGAGTCCTTCTTGGGAACACAAAACAGCCTTCCCTGGAATTTGGTGGACTTTGTTTTCCTTATTACCTTTTTGCTCAAGAGTTCCAAGGTATATTCTTCCAATAAGGGGGTGTAGTGTTGGAAAAATTGAGGAAAAGGGGGTGGAGTTTTGTTCCATTTCCACCCGAGTCCATTCTTGATTAGGCTGTGGGTCCAGGGATCGAAGGTCCAACGATCCCGAAAGTAGAAGGGTCTTCCTCCTACCTGGAGCATCTCATTGCTGAGATGTTCCAGAGGATTTAGTACCTCGACCACGTCCTCCTCTACCCCTTGAGGGGTTTCTTGAGGAGCCTCTTCTTGAGCTTCTACCTCTTGGGTGAAAGGTGGTAGTGTGCCTCTCAAAGCCTGGGTTGAATACAGGCGACTGAGGTATCAGCTACTGGGGCACCATTTGGAAGGTGGTTTGCGGCTGGGCAACCATTTGGCGCACTGTGGTCATGGTGACAGTTGGATGTTGTGCAGGTCTGTGAGGCACACTTGGCTTCTTTGTCTTCCTGTTCTTGGGTTGGGGACCAGCGTCAGAGGATGATTTCCTCTTAGAAGACATGCCCCAATTTTGGAGAAGGTTCCTATTCTCCTTGGCGGCTTAAGCAATGACCTCCTGGACCACTTCTTTTGGGAAGAGGTCCTTGCCCAAGATGCATTAAGTGATCAACTTCCTGAGCTCGTGTTTGACCGTTCCATTGGCAAACACATGCTCTCTACAGGCCCTCTTGGACTTTACGAGAGCGTACATGTCCTTCACAAGGGTAGCCATGTGAGTCTTGGCTATGACCATGTACTTATCTGGGTTATTTGAAAGGCCTGCACACATCTCCATACAGTTCTGGAGAGACAAAGAGGCAGCTAGTCTCTCTTTTGTCTCTTGCTCCCTTCTCAGAAGATGTTCCGACAACTTTGGAAAGTTCTCGTTGAACTGTTGTCCTGCTATCTCTGGATCCAATTTCGAGACTGAGGAAGTTAGATGAACCTCGTTCCATTCCTTCTCGCATGTAGGTAGGGCTAGAGACAATGCTCTGCACTCCTCTAGCGTAGGGCATGGTTTGCCCGCGTCAACTGCTTTTAGCACACAGTTGAGAGCTTTGACCGAAAAGGGGAAAGCTCTGGAGGAAGGAGCAAGGAAGGTAGGGTGCTTCTTGCTCAAAGCTGAAACCTTCGAGTTGATATAGCCGGCTTTCTTTAGGGTGCTTGTCAAGAGAGCCTGCGCCTTGTCATGTTCAAAGATCATGACCTCCTTAGGTTCCATCTCCTCACGAGATACTGGTTCATTCCGCAATCTCACGTAACATTCTGGGTAAGCCGAAATGTTAGGCTAGAATTGGAGATCTTTTAGGGGTTTGGCCCCCATCTTCTCGGAGATGTACAGTATCCCATTCATCATTGGCATATACTCCGCATACCTCCAGGCAGTGGTTATGGAGCATTGAGGTAAGTCAGTGACTTTGATAGGCTTGTGAGAGCCTCTGAGAACGCCCGAGCGTTTCGCTTCTCTGACTTCCCTCCTCATCTCTTGTTGTTCCTTGCGGAACGATTCCATCATTTGTTGCAGCTGCTTCAAGAGCGCCTTGCCCTTGGCTATCAGCGGGTCTAAATGAGGAGTTGGGGCCGAAGAGGTTGATGGCACAGGTTGATATGCCGTCACAGAAAACAGAGGGTCTTCCTTTATAGTTGATATGGATCCTTCTTCATTTTTGGGTGGCTGAGCCACCTCTTCTTCAGGATTTTCTTGCAGAAGATCCTTTTTGGTGTCTGAGGACACCTCCGATATCCATTCTTGAGGGATGTCCATGCCTTCAAGAGCCTTATTGATGTCAGCCTCTATCATCAGCTGGATGAAGGGAGGCTTGACCTGTGCCTGAGGCACAACCGTGTCGGATCAGGCCTTAGGGAACAGAAGACTTCTCATAGCTTCATTTGGCAGGTAAGGTCCCGGAGAGTTCTTCTGGAACCCTCTTACCCACTTCCGAAGCGTTTCCCTCGCAGTATCCCTTGACTCCGTCGTCTCAGGATCACCGAAACCATCGGTCATCAAGGCCGAGCAGACGGTGCAACCCTTCGGATCCCAATACCTCAGGGTTTCAGTTGCGATGGTGCTGGGGGCATGAGACCTGCACATCTTGTGGCCACAAAAGTCCCTACTTTTGTGGTTGCAGAACAGGACTGCACACTTAACCTTAGCCTCGTCTTGTAAGGAAAGAAAGAGTGAGATGAGTATGGGGTAATTTATTTCACTGATAAATTTTCACATGCATAAAATAGTATACCCTGTACATTAATATTATTATTATAGCTTAGGATAGTAAGCTAGAAAGGAAATAGGAAAGACACATATCTGTGTTTCCCCTCCAGGCAATTGCTGTGACCTCCTACAATATAAATATGTTCCGTAACTGGAATACAAACCATGCTATTTAATAGGGGTATTACTTTCGGCGTAGCTGTAATGCCGAGCCATTAAAATTCAACGAGGGTTTACTACCCACGCCACTAGTTAGTGGGGGGGGGTTTAGCTTGCTCTCCCCCCCCCCCCGCTAACTAGCTAACTAGTGGTGTGGGTAGTAAACCCCCATACCCCCACCCCCCCTCACACACCTGTGCTTGAGCTCACTCTATTTTTGGCTCGGATCGAGAGCAGTTATTTCCTCTCTCCCTCCTCGCCTATTTTGGACTGCCATTTTTATCTTACTTTTTCCTATACTTCTATATATATACTGTTTAAACATTCTTAATGTTTATGTATACATATGTGTATAGAAATGTGGTAAATTTCCTTTTCAGTGTTTGTGCTGTGTGTGTGATACAAATATGACAACGACACTTGCGTAGTAGCAAGGCCAGCACAGTTCCACTTCGTGGGGAACGACCTCTCCCTCTCTGGTCCATCGGTCTTCCCGTCGGCATATATCCGTTAACTCGGCCACCGCAGGGGAATCATCATCGCCTGGACCCTCTTCATTCAACTATTGTCTTCGCCTTTCCTCTTTTCTTACGGGAAACTTGGATTCTGAGTGAAGGGAATGTGGCCTTTCAAAAATTGACTACGGTCTCTCTCTTTTCGAGGTCGTTCACCTTTACTACAATAGCGTACTATTGGGGAAGCTCCTTTCCCGTGCGCGGGTTAGGTTGCTCTTCGGATTGTTTGTCTCAATTATTTTTAGTGAAAATCTAATTGTATTTTAGCTTTTCAGCTTTCTCCGTGGGGGAACACTTCCCTTCGGAGGTCAGTGGTTCTCACTATTAGTGAATATTCTTAGCTGATTTGAATAATTATATTTCTGTTTTTATTACTCCACTCCCCCCCTTCTCCCGTGGATGTCGTCTTGGGAAGGAAGGGCGCAATACTTAATTCTTATTTTATGTTGTTCCCTCGGGGTTCCTCTTCGTAGTTCCTCCCTAGGGAATTTCTGTTAAATAATTATTTAATTTTACTTTCCCAATTAACTATGCAGTTTTCTTCGTTCGACTAAAGAGTGCCGACGAAGCAGAGCTGTTCTGTTCATGCGTGGGGAATCTGTTGTCACTGCCGTCCCTGAGAGGATGTCGTCATGGGCATCATCCCTTCTCTTAGAAGTGCTCCCGTGACAACATGGCCAGCCCTTCAGATCATCTTAGAATGCTAAAGGAGGTTCGCCTCCAGGGGTTGGCCAACTTCCCTTCCGAGGGAAGTTTCCTCCCCAGGTGTGAGGTGTTTTCTCCCTTCAAAGGGAGAACTTCCCATATCCTAATAAATTCATCGTCTCTGACTGCTGCTGCTGCCCTTCGGCCAGACTTCTCTCCTCCCTTGCTGACTCTCTTCCTTCAGTGGCGGAGCACGGTCTTGGCAAGTCTATTCTACGAAGTGTTCACCTCTCTCGTTCACGAGAGAGGCCACTCATAGAGACTCCTCTTCGGAGGATCGCTACTGCTAAGGTCAGCTTGCTGATCCACCCTAAGGGGCATCATCATGGGCGTCTTCTAGTCTCTACGAAGTGTTTACCTCTCTCTTTCGCGAGAGACGCCACTCATATAGACTCCTCTTCGGAAGATCGCTACTGCTAAGGTCAGCTTGCTGATCCACCCTAAGGGGCATCATCATGGGCGTCTTCTAGTCTCTACGAAGTGTTTACCTCTCTCTTTCGCGAGAGACGCCACTCATATAGACTCCTCTTCGGAATATCGCTACTGCTAAGGTCAGCTTGCTGATCCACCCTAAGGGGCATCATCATGGGCGTCTTCTAGTCTCTACGAAGTATTTACCTCTCGTTCGCGAGAGACGCCACTCATAGAGACACCTCTTCGGAGGATCAAGCAGACCTTCCAGCGCAGCCTGATCGTCCTGCCAGCTGACCTACCGATCTACCAGCGCAACCTTGTGCTGCAACGTAGTCCTTTGGACTTCGGTCCTGGATTCTAACGTAGACCTGCTTACGGTCCCCATTGGTGGATGCTCGCCCTTATGTATAGGGCACATCCCAGTTCCTGATCGTCCTACCAGCTGACCCGCCAACCTACTAGCGCCGACATTCTTGAGAGCACGAGCGCCGACGATTTTCCGCGCGCGGGTACCGATGATCTGCCGCGCGCACGGCAATAGTCTTGCACGCGTGCACGCCCCAATAGTCTTGCGCACTCGCGCGTCAATACTCTTCCATGCGCGTGTGTGCATACAGTCTTGCGTGCAAGCGCCGACGATCTTCCGCGCGCGGACACCGATGGTCTCCCGCGCACGCGCGTTCGCCGACATTCTTACGCGCGCAAGCGCTGACAATCTTCCGCGCGCAAGCGCTGACGATCTTCCGCGCGCAAGCGCTGACGATCTTCAGCGCGCAAGCGCTGACGATCTTCCGCGCGCTCGCCAACATTCTTACGCGCGAGCGCCGACAATCTTCAGCGCGCGAGCGCCGACAATCTTCAGCGCGCGAGCGCTGACGATCTTCAGCGTGCGAGCGCAGACGATCTTCAGCGTGCGAGCGCAGACGATCTTCAGCGCGCGCGGCAATAGTCTTGCGGGCACGTGCGGCAATAGTCTTACGCGCTCGCGCGCCAATAGTCTCGCGCTCCAGTAGTCTTCCGCGCCCGTGACAACGGTCTTGTACGCACGCGCGCGCCGATGGTCTCCCACACGCGCCAATGGTTTTCCGCGCGCGCCGATGATTTTCCAAGTGCGCAAGCGCCAATGCTCTTGCGCGCGCGTGGCAACATTTCCGCGTGCGCAGGCCGACTTTCTTCCGCATGCGGGCGCTTCGTGTCTCCTGCGCGCACACCAACAGTATTGCGCGCGTGCACGCCGACTTTCTTCTGCGCGGGGGCACCGATGGTATCCTGCACGTGCGCCACCAGTCTACTGCGCACGTGCACCGACAGCCTTACGCGCGGGCGCGTGCCGACGGCCTTCGCTCGTGCGCGCTCCAATAATCTTGAGTGTGCGCACACAGCCATCTGCGCGCCCCGACGGTCTTCTACGTGCGGACGCTGATGGTCTTCCGCACACACGCGCCAACAGTCTCTACGTAGTACTCTCACACACGCGCCAATGCTCCCACTCTTGCACAACCAGTCACACGCTTCGGTGCATTCTAGGGAGAATGCACAAAACTACACAGTGTCTCACTGCGCACCAGCGCTCTCCTTCACTTTCCTGCGCCCTCCTGCGCAGTTACGGTCCCGGATCCAATGCGCCAGCTCTTGCCAAAGAGTCAAGGCTTGCAAATCCAATGCACCAGTTCTTGCCTGCTCTCCAGGCAGATATTAAGCACCACCATCATCCTGTGTGCCATCGCTCCAGTACTCTCCCACACACTCGCGCAATTGTCTGTCAGAACGAATAAAACTTTTTGGACAGGTCACCATTGCCCCATTCCTCCCCGCAAACACATAAACATTGCCACCGGGAAAAGAGGAATAAGGCTCCACAGAAGGATTCAAGATCCCGAAGATTCCATCCTACAAGGGAATCGAAATGGGGAATCCTTGGTCCTTGTATCTTCTGAAGTTTCTTTTTTCCTTGACAGACCACCGGCAGCAAACAGGAAAGCATCAACAGACTGATCTCTAGATCACTGTTGGCTGATGGCTAGTTCACAGTTTACTGATTGCTTGGTCGCCGATCACCAGATCGCCAATTGCAAGCCCAATGCTGATCTTTGACCTCTAGTCCCTCCAATGACTAACGATCTCCAATTGCTAGCGTTTCCAATCACCAATTGCTAGTCAATAACCAGTTATCAGCTTGCTGATCACTAGATCACCGATGGGCAGCTCATCTTTCTTCGATCATTGAACTCGGCTTGCTGATCTCTGACCAGCCCATCTTCAGCTTGCTCATCTCTGACGAAACTGGGGGGACCATAATCAGCTTGCTGATCTCGAACTCACCATTGGCTCACAGACCACCGAGTCATCGGTCATCGGTTATTTGCCAGCAGTTCGTGACTCGAACTTACTAATCAACCGCTTCCTGTAGTTCCTAGATCAGAAGTGATACAACATACTTCTCGCGATTGGCCGTTTGCCATTATACTAAAGTGATCGGTAAACGTTCAACAACCCTTGTCAACGGCTTGCCAACAGGGAACTACTTGCGAGCACTCTCCAACTGCACAGTAACCACGATACCCAATGGTTAACCATTGATTTACATTCGCCAGATTGATTCTATTCTAAGGAATAGCATCAATCCCATCAAGGCGCGTGGTAAGGCTAAGCGTGGCCTTCCTTTTAAAGAAATTCTCTCTCAGAGAAGAATTCTTACACTGGGTATCGCGCCTGATCCTTTACGACACGAGTCAAGATTCCAGCGTCGACAATCTTCCATGCAAAAGGATCACCAAGGAGCTGTCCCTTTGGGTCGATGTCCACACCATTTTGGAGTTCGATCAAGGGCTAAGACTTCAGGTCTTCATTTGCACACTGGACCTAAAGGACACTTACTCCCAGGTCCAAATCATCCATCTCGGAATGTTGGAAGATTCAGTCTAGACAAACAAGAAACACCAGTTCTGTCTCCGCTCTCTCAGGACGACTGACTGAACTTAGCAGACTCAGTGGCAACCTTGCATTAACACTGGAACTTCTGAAGTCTTTTTACCAAGATCCAGTGATCAGGGTAAACCTACGGAAATCTTCCCTACTTCCCTCCCAGGAGACTGGTGTATCTGGGAATGATTTTACACACCAATCTCCACAAAAACCTTCTCAAAATGAGTACGACTTTCAATCCAGGAGACTTGAGTCGGAAAAAGAAGAAAGGAGGGGCCATAATGCTGCACCACACGACCTCAGCCCTCTGGACAGAGCCTGAAGGTACCTTCACTTAAATCTCTTAAGAGATGAAGGCCAACTTTCCGGTCCTTCAGCAGCCTCATCGGTTCCTAACAGACCACTCAGTGATGTGATGGATGACACACAACACACCACATAGAGAGTCACATCAACGAGCAGTAGGAACTGGCTTGTAGCCTCTTCCCATCTAATAGTATAAACACTAAGATGGGCCAAAGTCCGTTCGGTACCACTATCAGCCAGCTTCATTCCAGACTGGAAGAACATGCTCGCCGACAATCTGTGCACAGCATCGCAGATAAGGTATACCGAATGAACTTTGGATCGCCATGTAGCCAACAAAGTCCCGACTTTACGAGGTCCTCCAACTAGGGAGTCTGTTCGCAACGCTCCTGAATCTCAGGCTACCGTTGCTCACCAGCCCTAGACCCCAAGGCTCTCTGGTAACAACGGTGGGTACAACAATGATGTTTACCTCTTGTCCCTGTTTTATCTGGAGAAGGGCACTCAACAAGGCTAGAACATCAGTCAACCTCTCAAGGACTCTCCTAGCTCCGCTATGGCATTATGCATAACGGTCTCCAAACCTTTTGCAGCTCCTGATAGAGCCTCCAAGAGAACCCTCTCCACATAACAGACAACCCACTTTGATACCTACCAGAAGCTATAGCTTTGCTATGATTGTACGCCTGAAGACTACCCAATACCTCTTTGAAAAAAGGTTGTCTAGATATCTGAGGAATTCCTCAGCATCAGTCTACCAGGCAGTATCACGTCTTGTGCGGTTGGCGTCATGTGAAAGTGTTTTCCACTCGATACCTCGATTCCAGCAATAGCGGAATCCTCGAGTATATGCAAGAGGAAAAGACCCCCTATTCAGTTTTGACAGGTAAAGTTGATCACTCAACCTTGATCCTTCACCTTCAAATTGAAAGAAAGGGACACCCTCTCATCGATAGACTTTTCCTAACTCATATGGACTTACAACTTGCCTTTCCCCAGTCGGAATTGAGACCTTCCTTTCAGAACATGGTTCAAATCTCCGATCCCTAAAAGGACCTCCTTGTGTTCCACTTCACCTGGCAACAAATTTTCTCCTGATTTAAGAACACAATGTTCCTACGCACTCGGACAGCAACCATACGAGTCAAGGAACTTCATTGTCTCTCTTTCGACATTTCCCATTATTGAGAAGGGCGAAAGACAATGTTCAGTTTCGTCTCTGAGTATGTCACTAGACACAGTCTCCAGAGGTGACGGATCCCACACAAGTCTCAACTAAGTAACGGACGATCCAGATCATCCGAAACTGTACCCAGGGTAAGGTATGAGACTTTACCTGAATGAAACGGCAACAGCTTGCCTGGGTCCCTCCTCTTGTCAGCACTGGGAGAGACTAGAGGAGGATCACCGAATCATCATCTTGACATGACGATTCACAGTGTCCTTCTTAGCAGATTACTCTGTGACGCAGGTTTTACAAGAAGGCATGTGAATGTTCCTGGTGACTTTCACAACTTTTCTCCTGCAAGACGTGGCCCACAGGAACTCGATACGATCTCTATCGGTCCGGTGGTGGCTACACAACAGCTGGTTGTATACCTCAAGCTCCTTATTGGACAAGTAGCAGAAGGATGAGGGCACTGTTACCCGGCTTTAGTCTGCGTGAATGAAAAATTTTTACTGGCTCTTATTCTTTTCTTCATCCTACCCTCTCGTGAGGAAAGCAGCATCCTGGGTTCTCTGCATAGCTGACCTCAAACCACTGCAGGTAAAGCATGCTTCCTTGTGTTCCTAGTATTAAGATTAATACTGTTACGTCCCCATACCCTGACAAGGTGGTATTGGGAAAGTCCTAGTCTACAAGTTTCCATCTGAAGAACTTCAGAACAACTTCCTAGGACGAGTCACACTTCATTCACACACAGCTTGCGTAGGCCGCAGTCCTTGCGTAGCAAGGTTCTAGCGAGGTGCAGGGACTCCTTATTTCTTTGGTGCATACACACTCAAATATCAAGCCCCTGGGCAAAGCCAAAAAGCCAGACTGGCAGGGACGTCCACCCTTCCTAATGGGTGAGTCACCCCTATTAAATAGCGTGGTTTGTATTCCAGTTACGAAAAAACGACAAATCGTAGATAATTTGTATTTTTCCTAACTATACAAACCTTAGCTATTTAACTAAACTTGCCCGCTAGCCCTATCCCCCTTGAAGTCCAACCTCCAAGCAAAGTGAGTTCAAGCACAGGTGTGTGTGAGGGGGGGGGGGGGGGTAGCAAGCTACCCTCCCCTACCCCTGCTAACTAGCTGTGTGGGTATTAAACCCTCGTTAAATTTTAATGGCTCATCATTTCAGCTACGCTAAAAGTAATACCCCTATTAAATAGCTAAGGTTTGTATAGTTAGGAAAAATACAAATTATCTATGAATTTGTCATATTTTTACTATCCTTTTGTTCCGTAACCGAAATACAAACCACGCTATTTACATGGGGTATTACTTTCAGCGTAGCTGAAATGGCGAGCCATTAGATTTTTAACGAGGGTTAACTACCCCCTCGCTAGTTAGCGAGGGGGTAGGGGAGGGTAGCTCCCCTCACACACCGTTGAACTGATTCACTTCGCTTTTGGCTCGAGTGGTGGGCAGATGTGTCTGCTCTCACCCTCGCTTGGCTGCCATTAATGTTTTGTCTTTACTTAATTACTTTTTCTTATACTTAATATATATATATATATACAGTATAAACATTCATTATGTTTATGTATATATTTGGGTATAGAAATTTAGTAAGTTTCCTTTTCAGATTTGTGCTGTGTGTGTGTAGTGTACGACAACATCACCGCGAAGTTCCAGGCCACCGCGGTTTCACGTCATGGGGCGCGGCCTCTCCCATGGTCCTTCGGTCGTTCCTTCGGCTTCCGTTAATTCGACCGCCGTGGAGAATCGTCATTGCTGGACTTTCTTCATTCATTTGTTTTCTCCGCTGTTCCTCCTTCCCTATGGGGAACTTGGACTCTCAGCGAAGGGAACGTGGGAGTTTAGATTGACTACAGTCTCTCTCTCTTCTCGAGGTCGTTCACCCTTTTACTACTACTATGTACTATTACGGAAGATTCTTTCCCGCGCGGGTTGAGTTGCTATTCCGTTCTATTTGTCAATTATTTTTAATGAAATCTAATTGTATTTGTTAACTTTTCAGCTTTCTGTGGAGAACTCTCCCCTTCGATGTTCAGTGGTTCTTACTATTTGTGAACATTCTTAGATGAATTACATAATTATAATTCTGTTTTTGTTACAGTTCTCCGCCCTCCCCCTTCTCCCGTGAATGTCAGTGGAGGAGGAGGGCGCTTACTTAATTTGTAATTCTTAAGTTTTTTCTCTTCCCTCGGGGTTTCTCTAAGGAGTTCCTCCCGGGGGAATTTTTTGGTTAACTAATTATTTATTTTTCCCAGTTAACGATCCAGTTTTTCTTAGTTTGCCTAATGTACCAATGAAGCAGAGCTGCCCTGTTTGTGCCTGGGGAGTCTGCTGTTGCTGCCGTCTCTCTAGGACATCATCATGGGCGTGTTCCCTTCTCTTAGAAGTTCTCCTGTGACAACTGTCAGCTCTTTAGTTCATCTTAGAACGCTAGGAGGTTCACCTCCAGGGGTGGGTAACTTCCCTTCCGAGGGAGGTTCCCTTCCCAGGTGGAGTTTTTCCCCTGCAGAGGGGGAACTTCTCATACCTTAATATTTCCTGGATGGGTTTTCCTGGTCCTCGGGCGGTTTTGCTCTTGGTGCTGAGCGACTGCTCTTGTAACCATGCTCATTGGGCTGAGCGGTTGCAAGGCCGGACCATGGAATTTCATGCGACTATGCTCTTGGGGCTGAGCGGTCGCACTTGCAACTATGCTCAAGAGGCTGAGCAGCTGCAGGATCCATCCGGTGACCTCTCTCATTCGCGAGGGAGGCCACTCATAAGGACTCCTCTTCGGAAGATTGCTCCTTATAGGTCAACTTGCTGATCCAGCGGCCCTAGGAGGCGCCATCATCAGTGTGTTCTAGTCTCTTCTACGAAGTGTTCTCCTCTCTTGTTCGCGAGAGAGGCCACTCATAGAGACTCCTCTTCGGAGGATTGTTCCTGTTTAGTCCAGCTGGCTGTTCGGGACCTCTCCGCAGTTCGCCATCTCCTAGACCTGCTGACCTGCCGTCTCCGTTCCTGGCTGCTGACGCTGTGGGTGCCCATGCACCCCGTTCTCCAACGGACACCGGTCCCTTCGGGGCAAAGGGGCTTTCTCACACTGTGAGTCAGTCCCTTAAGCGCCAGGTACCCCCTGCACGCCAACGTTTTCCTGCGCGGCGCGCAAGCGCTCGCCTAGTGTTCCTGAGACTTCCTTCCAGAAGAATCCTGTTCCAGTCCTGAGTTAGCGCACAGGCGCTCACCAGAACTTTCAGTGTTGATCGACCCAGTTCCTGATCGTCGCCCTTCATTCTAGTGCAACGATCTTCGTACGCACGCTAAAGCCGACGATCTTCTTTTGCGCGCTAGCACTGACGATCTTCTTACGCGCGCAAGCGCCGACTATCTTCTTTCGCAAGCGAGCGCTGACGATCTTCTTTCGCGCGCAAGCGGCAACGATCTTCGAGCGCCGTCGATCTTCTTACGCGCGCAAGCGCCGACGATCTTTCTGGCGGACGATCTTCTTTGGCGCGCTAGCGCTGACGATCTTCCTACGCACGTAAGCTCCGACGATCGTCCGCGCGCAGGCTCCGATGGTTCCCCGCGCCAACGATCTTCTTATGCGTGCAAGCGCCGACGATTTTCTTACGCGCACGAATGCCGACGATCTTCTTGCGCGCATAAGCGCCGACGATCTTTAAGCGCCGTCGATCTTTAAGCGCTGTCGATCTTCTTTCGCGCACAAGCGCCGACGATCTTCAAGCGCCAACAACCTCGTACGCGCGCGCACCGACATTTTCACGGGCTCTTCATTCTGTTCCTGCGCGTCAATCTGATTCCTGCTCACCCTATGAAGTGTTTCCAACAGTCTCTCGTGCGTGACCCCTGGGTTTTTCCCATCGCACGAGCGCCAGCGCGCTCCCTCCACCATGGTGAGACCTCCTCCCACCGCACCAATGGGAGAAACCCCACCTCAAGCAGGAGAATCGTCCCATGTTAGGGAGAGAAGAGCCCTCAGACTTCTTTGTTGGAGTTACTTATCCCTCCTAGGAGGGAATCGAAGGACTCTAAGAGTTCCGCCATGTAGAGCCTTTGGGGACAGGAGATTTTGCTGCCGGTTCACCAGGAGGAGAGCAGCATGATTCAGAGCACGCCTTCTGGCAAGTCCTGACTCTGATGAGGCATCTCAACAAGTTCAAGCTCTCGGGGACCGCCCCCTGAAGGCAAGTATACGGTCCTGGTCCAAGTCTATGGCACTCAGAAACACTTTGAGGCCAGTGCGGCTCTGCCTTGGTCCCAAGGGGTGAAGAGTGCCAGAGATAAGGTTGAGGGCCAGCTTTCCGAGCTCGCCTCCTCCAGCCGTTTCTCTGCTGGTAACAAGCTCCTCCCACCTCCTCGTGGGCAACAGAGGAGGTACTTTGAGATCTTGGAGGAGCCTTGTTTAGCTCTCCCGCTCCACCACTCCGTGGAAGAGCTGTCCAGGGAAGTCTCTCTTGAGAGACACTCTAGCCGGCAGGTGACATTCTCGGCAACAGAGATCCTGAGTCAGGAGAAGGTCGCAAATTGTGCCATACAGGCCACTTCGTGACTGGATGTCTGGCTAGGGTCTCTGGGCATCCTGCTGCGACCCGAGGATCTGTCCAAGGAGAGCACCAGGAAATCCCTGGAGACCTTCCTCCTCTCGGGCACACATACCATCAAGTTTCTGGCTCACCAAGTTTCGAACTTGTGGGCAAACTCGATCTTGAAGTGACGTGATGCGGTGGCCGAGAGGTTCCACTCGAAGGTCCCAGCCGTGGATGCCTGCAACCTCAGACACTCTTCCATCCTAGGAAAGAGTCTGTTTGAGTCCAAGGATGTGGAACAGGCAGCTGAGAGGTGGAGGAAATCGATCCACGATTCTCTTCTCCAAAGGGCTCTTACATCTAAGCCCTACAAACCTCCATCACCTCAACAACCTCGCCAATCCAAAACGACGAAACCGGCAGCGGCAGCAAAGATGAAGGTGACCAAGCAGTAGCCCTTTCCTGTCAAAGACAAGAAGGGTGGAAAGTCCTCCAGGGGAGGCAAGAATCCTAAAGGGAGCGGCCGAGGCCGCAAGCGCTAGGATTGGCAATCCCCCTGCATGTCCACCAGTGGGGGGATGCCTGCAAGTTGCGCATTCAGGTGGCAGCAACTTGGGTCCGATTCCTGGACGATCTCCATGATCAGTCAGGAATATCGCGTCCCGTTCATAACATCTCTTCCTCCCCTGACAGCGAATCCAGTGTCGTTGAGCTCCTATGCCATGGGATCGGTAAATGGGCTAGCCCTTCGGGCAGAAGTTGAGACCATGCTCAAGAAGAATGCTCTCCAGGAGGTCGTCGATGGCTCCCCAGGCTTTTTCAGTCGACTCTTTCTCGTAAAGAAGGTGCCTGGAGGCGGGAGACCCGTCATCGACCTCTCAGCTCTGAACAAGTTTGTCAAACAAACTCCGTTCAGCATGGAGACAGCAGACACGGTCAGACTTGCAGTGAGACCGCAAGACTTCATGTGTACACTGGATCTGAAGGACACGTACTTCCAGTTCCCAATCCATGCATCTTCCAGGAAGTACTTAAGATTCAGCCTAGACAACAAGATCTTCCAGTTCAAGGTGCTGTGTTTCGGTCTCTCCACAGCACCCCAGGTATGCACCAGTGTGTTCACCCTGATATCTTCGTGGGCACACAGGATCGGCATCCGTCTCCTCCGCTATCTGGACGACTGGCTTATCTTGGCAGACTCGGAATCGACCCTTCTTCGACACCGAGACAAGCTTCTGGGACTTTGCCAAGATCTAGGGATCATGGTGAATCTCGAGAAGTCTTCTCTGCTTCCATCTCAACGACTGGTATATCTAGGCATGATATTGGACACCAACAATCTCCACAAAACCTTCCCATCAGACGACAGGATAACAAGGCTGGGGAGGGTCGCAGATCCTTTCCTCAGACGAGGAGAGCTTCCAGCCCAATCGTGGTTACGTCTCCTAGGTTACCTTTCCTCCTTGGCCCATCTGGTTCCAAACGGCTGCCTAAGGATGAGATCCCTGCAATGGCGGCTCAAGTCCCGGTGGAATCAAGGCCACGATTCCCCGGACATTCTGGTCCTTATGGGTCTTGCGGAACGGACGGACCCTCAGTGGTGGGTGACGTACGGAAACCTTCGAAAGGGAGTGGATCTTTTTGTCCTCCCCCCGGATTTGATGCTGTTTTCGGACGCTTCAAAAGAAGTGTGGGGGGCCCCTCGTTCTGACCCACAGGATCTCAGGCCTATGGTCAGAATCAGAAAAGTGCCTCCACATAAATCTGCTAGAAATGAAGGCCGTACATCTGGCACTTCAACAATTCCAACAGATCCTGGTGGGTCACTCCGTGGTGGTCATGAGCGACAACACCACGGTAGTGGCTTACATCAACAAGCAGGGAGGTACCTTTTCACAACAGCTATCCCATCTTGCTGTAGAGATACTGAGATGGACCAAAGTCCACTCGATTCCACTATCGGCTCGCTTCATTCCGGGCAAGAGGAATGTGCTCGCCGACAGTCTGAGCAGAGCATCGCAGATAGTGAGTACGGTGTGGTCTTTGGATCCTCCAGTAGCCAACAAAGTCCTGACTTTGTGGGGTTCCCTGACGGTGGACCTGTTCGCGACAGCCTTGAACTTCAAGCTTCCGCTGTACCGTTCCCCAGTCCCGGACCCCAAGGCACTCTGGCAAGATGCCTTCCAACAAAGGTGGGACAACATCAACGTTCACGCCTTCCCACCGTTCTGTCTGATGAGAAGGGTGCTCAACAAGACCAGACTATCGGTCAACCTGTCAATGACCTTAATAGCTCCTCTATAGCATCATGCAGTGGTTCCCGAACCTTCTGCAGCTCCTGACGGAACTCCCGAGAGAACTTCCTCCACAACACGAGCTACTCAAGCAACCACACTGCATCATCTTCCACAAAGCCGTAGCATCGCTTCGGCTTCATGCCTGGAGACTATCCAGCATCTCCTCACAAAGAGAGCTTTTTCGCAACAAGTTGCGGAAAGGATGTCTCGACACCTGCGAAAGTCCTCCGCGGGAGTCTACCAGGCGAAGTGGAGAGTCGTCTGTAGTTGTTGTCGTGGAAGGGCTATCTCTCCTCTCGATGCCACTATTCCAGCAATAGCAGAGTTTCTTGTGTATTTGCGGGAAGAAATGCGCCTTTCGGTCTCGGCGGTGAAAGGTTATCGCTCAGCCTTAAGGCTGAAAGGAATGGACACTTCCTCCCTGCTGGAACTTTCTCTACTCATACGAAGCTACGAGCTTACCTGCCCTCAGTTGGAATTGAGACCTCCTCCATGGTACGTGGTTCATGTCCTCAGTTCTCTTAAGAGACCTTCGTTCGAACCTTTATGCCAGGCTTCTGATCGTCACCTGACTTGGAAGACGATGTTCCTGCTCGCTCTGGCCTTAGGCAAGCGAGTCAGTGAACTTCATGGTCTCTTGTACGACGTCGCCCATTCACGGGGATGGGGGGAGGTAACGTCCGGGTTCGTCCCTGAGTTTGTTGCTAAGACTCAAAATCCTGGAGTTCCGGACCCAGGGTTCGACTCCTTCAGGATTTCGAGTCTCCGTTCTGTAACAGATGACCCAGAGCATCCCCTACTGTGCCCAGTAAGGAGTCTGAGGCTCTATCTTAAGAGAACAGCTGCTGTTCGTGCTCGAGTGCAAGCCCTGTTTGTGAGCACAGGAAGGACAAAGAGGAGGGTCACGAAGAACACCATCTCAGCTTGGATTCGCAGGGTCATCCACCATTCCCTAAATCCAGACCCTCCTCCGTCACGTCACCCTAGAGCACACGATGTCAGAGGCATCGCTACGTCCCTGGCATTCAAGAGAAACTTCTCCGTGACGCAGGTGCTACAAGCTGGGGTCTGGAAGCGTCAAATGACCTTCACAGCCCACTACCTGCAGGACGTGACCTACAGGAGGCTCGATACGTTCTCTATCGGCCGTGTGGTGGCTACACAACAGCTGGTCTAACCTCAGGCTCCTTAATGGACAAGTAGCAGAAGGTTGAAGGCATTGTTACCTGGTTTTAGTCTGCATGAATGAAAAAGTATGCCTGGCCCTTACTCTTTTCTTCATCCTCCCCTCTCTTGGGGAAAGCAGCATCCTGGGTTCTCTTCATAGCTGACCTCAAACCACTGCAGGTAAACCATGCTTCCTTGTGTTCCTAGTATTAAATAATACTGTCGCGTCCCCCATACCCTGACGAGGTGGTATTGGGAACGTCCTAGCCTAGAATTCCATCTAAAGGACTTCAGGTCAGCTTCCTAGGACGAGTCACACTTCATTCCTTCACACACAAGCATATGTAGGCTGCACGTTCCTTGCGGAGCAAGGAACTTGGGAGGTGCAGGGACTCCTTATCTCAAGTGCTACACACTCGGATTCTGAGCCCCCGGGCAAAGCCAAAGCCAGTAAGGCTGGGACTTACCACACTACCTAAGGGTTAAGTCACCCCATGTAAATAGCGTGGTTTGTATTTCGGTTACGGAACAAATGACAAATTCAGAGATAATTTGTATTTTTCCTAACCATACAAACCTTAGCTATTTACATATACTTGCCCGCCAGCCCTGTCCCCTGTGAAGTCCTACCTCTAAGCGAAGTGAATCAGTTCACCGGTGTGTGAGGGGGGGAGGGGTAGCTAGCTACCCCTCCCCTACCCCCTCGCTAACTAGCGAGGGGGTAGTAAACCTTCGTTAAAAGTCTAATGGCTCGCCATTTCAGCTATGCCAAAAGTAATACCCCATGTAAATAGCTAAGGTTTGTATGGTTAGGAAGAATACAAATTATCTCCGAATTTGTCATTTGTTCCGTAACCGAAATACAAACCACGCGTTTTACATTGGGTTTACTTTCGGCGTAGCTGAAATTGCCGAGCCATTAGATTTTAACGAGGGTTTACTACCCCGCGCTAGTTAGCAGTGGTAGGGGGAGGGGTAGCTTGCTACCCCTCCCCCCCTCACACACCGGTGAAATGTCTCTTCATTTTTGGCTCGGACGATGGACAGACGTGCCTGTCTTCGTCCTCGCTTGGCAACTATTATTTGTTTTGTCTTTACTTAATCACTTACTTTTCTTATAATCAATATATATGTAAATATTTTTTCGTGTTTATGTATATATTTGAGTATAGAAATCATTAAGTTTCCTTTTCAGAGTTCGTGCTTGTGTGTGTAGTGTACGATATCTCCGTGGACCCCTCGGCAGTTAGGCCACCACAGTGTAATTTTATGGGTCGCGATCGAGTTTGACTACGGTCTCTCTCTCTCTCTCTCTCTCTCTCTCTCTCTCTCGGTCGTTCACCCGTTACTACGTTTTATCTTTATTACGTCTGAGTAGCTTCCTTCCCATGTGGGTGGGGTTGCTACGCCGTACATTTTGTTTCAATTAGTTTATGAATCTAATTGTATTTGTTGACTTTTCAGTTTTTGTAGAACGATTCCTTTCGGGGCTTTCGTTCTTCATTCAGTGAACATTCATATGTAAATTACATAATTATAATTGTTATAATTCTGTGTTTGTTACAACTCTCCTTCCGTGAGTGTAAGTGATTTTGAGGGCACGTGCCTGTTGTGTAATTCTTGTGTTCTTTTCCCTCGGGACTCCTCTTCGGAGTCTTCCCGGGGGAATGAATGTTAACTATTGATTTTTGTTTTTTATTTTTCACAGTTACCGATCTAGTTTCGTTTCTGTAATGTGGCAATGAAGCGAGCTGTCTTGTTGGGGCCTGGGGAATCGGCTGTTGCTGCCTCCCCTATAGATCCTCGTCAGGGGCATGTCTCCTTCTCCTGGAAGTGCTCCTGTGACGACTGACAGCTCTCCAGTTCATTTTAGAACACTCAGGAGGCTCTCTTCCTTGGGTGGGTAACTTCCCTTCCGAGGGAAGTTTTTCCGTCCAGGCTTGAGTTTTTTCCCCTTTAGGGGAACTCCTCTTGCCTTTTTTCGTGCGACTATGCTCTTGGTGCTGAGCGGTCGCACTTGCAGTTACGCTCAAGGGGCTGAGCAACTGCAGGAGCCCCTCTTCGGAGTATTGCTCTTTGACCTGTCTCTTCTGCGAAGTGTTCCTCTTTCGTTCGTGATGGAGGACACTCATAGAGACTCCTCTTCAGAAGACTCCGTCTGCTGTTGTTGCTGTTGTTGCTGTAGGCTCAATCCCCTTCGGGGGGCAGCTGAGCCCTAAGGTCTCTCCCGCGAGTGCTTCTCCCCCGAGGGGGATGCACCACAGAGACACCTCTTCGGAGGCCTCCGTCTGCTGTTGTTGCTGAAGCCTCTGTTCCCTTCGGGGGGCAGCTGATGCCACAGTCTCTCCTGCGATTGCTTCTCCCCTGGGGGGGAGTTCACCACAGAGACTCCTCTTCGGAGGACTCTTCTTGCTGTTGTTGCTGAAGGCTCAGTTTTCCTTTGGGGATAGCTGTTGCCTACGGTCTCTCCTACTAATGACTCTTCCCCTCGGGGGAGGTCACGTTCAGAGACTCCTCTTCGGAGGTCGGAGGGTGTTGCACCTGTCCGAGGTTGTCTTCATCTTTGTTCGACGTTCTACGCAGAGGACCCTCCTCGACGAGTACCAACCGTTGCTGCTGCTTCTCCAGATCTTCTAGTCTTCATCTCCGTTCCTGGACGCAGATGCGCAGTGGGCGTCAACACACCCCGTTTACAACGGGCACCTGTACCTTCGGGTCTAAGGGGCTATTCCACAATGTGGGTAAGTCCCTTAAGTGCCAGGTTTTTCCTGCGCGCCCCTGATCTCCTAGTAGCGCTAGCGCTCTCTTGCTGTGGACCACGATCTCCGGTAGCTGAGTTTTGCCGTAGATCTTCTTCCTGCTCGCTAGCGCTCATCTGTCCTTCTGGGTGCCAGCTCTCTTCAGTGCTCATCTGTCCTTCTGTGCGCCAGCTCTCTTCAGTTCACCAGCGCACATCTGCGCTCCCTTTCCTGCTACGCGCCATTGGGCGCCAACAGTTTTCCTGAACGCCCAGGATCGCCTGCTTGGCAGCTCGCATCAGCGCACTCTTTCCTGATGCACCTGCGCGCCTTTTGATTAGCGCGAGGCATGCTAACGTTCGCCCTCTCGCCCATGATCTATCAGACCTGGGCACAGGCAAGACGTCTTCCTGTCGCCTTCTCGCTGTCAACCTTCTCTAGTCTCTTACGCGTCAGCAATCTCCTATGCGCCTATGCGATTCTTCGCCTGCACGCTAGCGTTTTCAACGCACCACCGCTCGCCAACGCGCCATCGCTTGCCAACGCGCCATCGCTTGCCAACGCGCCAACGCTTGCCAACGCGCCATCGCTTGCCAAACGCGCCATCGCTTGCCAACACGCCTTCACTCGCGTTTGGGCCATCGCTCGCCAAGACGCGCCATCACTCGTCAACGCACCATCACCCGCCTATGCGCCATCGGTCTCTCGGCTGCTTGCGCTCGCCCTCGCGACCACGCGCCCGTGCGACAACACGCCCACGTGCCTGCGCACCCATGTTCGCCCGCGCGCGAACCAACAGTGTTCCACCGCGCGAGTGCCAGCGCGATTCCTGCCAGTAAGCCATCGCTTGCCAACACGCCTTCACTCGCGTTTGGGCCATCGCTCGCCAAGACGCGCCATCACTCGTCAACGCACCATCGCCCGCCTATGCGCCATCGGTCTCTCGGCTGCTTGCGCTCGCCCTCGCGACCACGCGCCCGTGCGACCACACGCCCACGTGCCTGCGCACCCATGTTCGCCCGCGCGCGAACCAACGGTGTTCCACCGCGCGAGTGCCAGCGCGATTCCTGCCAGTAAGCCATCGCTCGCCAACGCGCCGTCGCTCGCCAACGCGCCGTCGCTCGCCTAAGAGTCATCGCTCGCCTGCGCACTATCGGATTCCGACCACCAGCTCTCACCCTTCCAACCACGCTCGCCCTCCTTCTGCGCTCCCTAGTGCACTTTCGTCTGTGCACTTGCGTGCCCGCGCACGGGCGCTTCCACGTTCGGCCACGCGCGAACCATTGATTTACCATCGCGCGAGCTCCAGGGCGATTGCGACCGCGATTCCCGTCGGAGTTTCGCAACACGGGCAACCTGGCGAGTCTTCTGGAGCGCATATTTCCAGAACACGGTCTTCACCACGTAAACGCAGAACATGGCATGTGCAAGAGCAGGAAGAATTTTCAGGGAGGTCTGAGCAACATTCTTCTTTCCAGAACCTGGTTTAGCCCTTCCTCCTCACCATTCCCTGGAAGGGTCTTGCCAGGGAGTTTTTTCTTTCGAGATTTCTCCGTCGGGCAGGGGATGACTGGTTTAGCCCTTCCTCTTCACCATTTCGTGGAAGGGGCTTACCAGGCCTTTCACTCCCCGATTGTGACCCGAGGTACAAGGAAGCTCCAGGAAGATCATGGGTACTTTCCTTCTCTCGGGCTCAAGCACCTTTGCGTTCCGTCGCCAAGTTTCGAACTTGCGGGCAAACTCGATGTTGGAGCATCTAGACGCAGTGACCGAGGGCTTCCTCTCCGGAGTCCCACTCGTGGATGTCAACAAGCTCAGACACTCTTCCATCCTTGGGAAGAGCTTGTTTGAGCCCAAGGACAGAGAAATGGACAGCTGTTGTGCGGAGGAAGTCGAATTCTGTTTTCACTCCTCCAAGGCGCTTACTTCCAGACCCTGCGAGCCTCCGACGCCTCTTCATTCGGCCTCGTCAGCCTAGGTTATCGGAACCGGCTACGGCGGCTAAGACAAGGTGTACAATAGCAGTCCCCTCCTGTTAGGGACAGATAGGACGGGAAGTTCTTCCGGGGAGGCATAATCCTAAAGGGAGCGGCAGAGTTCACAAACTCTAGGATTGGCAACCCCCCTTGCCTAAGGTTACTCGTCCGGATAACAGCTTCCCGATGCTGATTCCTTCACGATCTCCGCTTTCAGCCAAGGATATCGTGCCTCGCTCTTAGCATCTCTCCTCCACTGTTAGCGAATCCAGTATCGCGGAGCCTCTATGCCATGGGTCGGCAAGAGGTTTGCCCGTTGGGCAGAAGGAGCCATGCTTCAGGAGAAGGTCCTCCATAGGGTCGTCGACGGCTTCCCCCCCGGCTTCTTCAGTCGATCCTTTCTTGTAGGAAAGCATCTGACGGGAGTTCCGTCGTCGACCTCTCAGCTCTGATTAAGTTTGTCGAACAAACTTCGTCCAGCGTGGAACAGCAGAGTCGATCAGACTGGTAACGAGACCTTAAGACTTCTTATGCCCTGGATTGGAAGGATGGGTACTTCCATGTCCCATTCCATCCATCTTCCAGGAAGCACTTGGAATTCAGCCTAGACTACAGATGTTCCTGCTTAAGATACTGTGTGGCGATCCCGCCGCAGCATCGCAGGTTTTCACCAGAGAACTCTCCCTGCTTTCCTCATGGCCGCTCAGGAGCAGGGTTCCGCCTCCTTTGCTTTTTGGAGGTCTGGCCAACTCCGGTAGTCTCGGGTTCGACCTTCTTCAACACTGGGACAAGCTTCCGGGACTTTATCAAGAGTGAGGGATCATGGTAATTTGCTAGGAGCCTCTTCTACTTCTGCCTCAACATCTGGAATATCTAGCCATGATATTGACTCCTTCTCCAAGCCTTCCCATCAGTTGACTGTGGCGAGGCTGAGGAGAGTCGTAGAACCTTTTCTCAGTCAAGGAGAGCTTTCAGCCCTATCTTGGAACGTTTCCTGGGTCTCCTTTCCCGAACGGGCGCCTCAGGGTAAGTTCCCTGATAGGCGGCCCAAGTTCTGGTGGAATCAAAGCAACGATTAACCGGACTTTCTGGCCCCTATGGGACCAGCGGAACGATTAGACCTGCAATGGGTGTTGACCTGTGGAACCTCTTTCTTGGGAGTGGATATTCTCGTCCTTTCCCAGCATTTGATGCTGTTCTCGGACTTGTCAAAGAAAAGGGGGGGGGGGGGAGGTTCCGGTTCAGGCCTATGGTCAGGACCTGAAGGGTACCTCCTCATCATTCAGGTAGGCTTAGAGGCCGTAGTCTGGCCCTTCTACAGATCCTGCCGACTCGCTCCGTGCGCAACAACTCCATGGTACTGGCGTATTCAAACCAGCAGGGAGGTACATTTTCATACATTCGCATCTTGCAGTAGGGATACTGAGATGATCCGAAGTCTGCTCGATACCGCTATCGGCTCGCTCATTCCGGGCAGGGGAATGTTCTCTCCGACAATCTGAGCAGAGCCTCACAGATAGAGAGCACCTGGGGGTTTTTGGCCTCTAGTAACCAGCACGTTCTGGCCTGGGGGACCTGATCACGACAGCCTGGAACTTCAAGCTTCCGCTGTACTTCCCCCCAGTCTCAGACCCCAAGACTCTTTGGCAAGATGCTTTCCGGTGACGGTGGGACAGCATCGACGCCTACGTCTTCCCACCATTGTTGTCTGTTGAGGAGGGGTCTCAACGAGACCAGGTTGTCTGTCAACCTTTCGATGGCCCTGAGAGCTACACTGCAACTATACGCAGTACGGTTTCCGGACCTTCTGCATCCCCTACTCAAACAACCACACTATAACATCTTTCACAAGTAGTAGCATCGCTTCGGCTTCACGCCTGGTGACACTACGCTGCCTCCTCACAAAGAGACAACCTGCAACAGGCGCGGAGCGGAGGTCGCGTCACCTGCGATAGTCATCCGCAGGGGTCTACCAGGCGAAGTGGAGAGTCTTCTGTGGTTGGTGTCGTGGGAGAGGTACCTCTTCCCTTGAGGCCTCTACTCCAGCAATAACGGAGTCATTGCTTATCGGCGGGAGGAACTCTTTTCCGCTCTCGGCGGTGAAGCCTATCGCTCAGCCTTTCCCTGGCCTTCAGGCTGAAAGGAATGGGATTTTTCCTTCCCGCTGGATCTTTCTTCGCTCATGCGAAGCTACGAACGTACCTGCCCCCAGTCGGAGTGAGACCTCCTCCATGGAGCATGGTTCGGACTCTCAAGTCCCTTAAGAGATCTTCTTACGAACCATTACGTCAGGCCTCTGATCGTATTCCGTCTTGGAGGACGGTGCTCCTGCTCGCTCTGGCCTCGGCCAGAGTGTAAGCAATCTTCATGGTCTCGTACGACTCCGCCCTTTCAAGAGAGTAGGGGGAGGTAACATTCAGGTTTGCTCCTGAGTTGTTTTCTAGACTCAAAATCTTGGAGTCCCGGACCTTCGGTTCGACTCCTTCAAGATTTCGAGTCTCCGTTCTGTATCAGATGACCCAGACCTTCTCCGTCTTGCCAGTAAAGGAACCGAGGGGTTATATTAGAGAACAGCTGCAGTTTGTCCTCGCGTGCAAGCCCGGTTTGGGAGCACAAAAGGACACGGGAGAGTCATCAGTATGCCTTTTCAGCTTGGACTCAAGGGCATTCATCTCGACCTGAATCCAGACCCTCCCCCGTCACGTCGCCCTACAGCACGATGTCGGATACATCGCAACGTCCCTCGCCTTTCAAGAAGAACTACTCTGTGACGCAGGTGCTATAAGCTGGAGTCTGGAAGCGTCTAATGAACTTCGCAGCCAACTTCCTGCAGGACGTGACCCACAGGAGTATCGATACGTTTCTATCTCTCTGTGGTGGCTACACAACAGCTGGTCTAACCTCAGGCTCCTTTTTGGACAGGTAGCAGAAGGTTGAGGGCATTGTTACCAGGTTTTAGACTGCATGAACGAAAGAAGTATGTCTGGCCTTTACTTCTTTCTTCATCGTCCCCTCTACTGGGGAAACAGCATCCTGGTCTCTGCATAGCTGACCTCAAACCTCTGCAGGTAAACCATGCTTCCTTGTGTTCCAAGTATTGACACAATACTGTCGCGTCCCCCATACCCTGACGAGGTGGTATTGGGAACGTCCTAACCCAGAGTTCCTTCTCGAACTCCAGGTCAACTGCCTAGGACGGGTCACACTTTCTTCCTTGACACACAAGCTTTTGTAGGCCACACGTTTCCTTGCGGAGCAAGGAACTTGTGAGGTGCAGGGACTCCTTTTCTCGAGTGCGGCTAACTCAGATTCTGAGTCCCTGGGTAAGCCAAAGCCAGTATGGCTGGGGACTTTCCACCCTTCCTAAGGGGTAAGTCACCCAATGTAAATAGCTTGGTTTGTATTTCGGTTACGGAACAAATGACAAATTCGGAGATAATTTGTATTTTTCCTAACCATACAAACCTTAGCTATTTACACATATTTGCCCGCCAGCCCTGTCCCCCAAGTCAAGTCCTACCTCTAAGTGAAGTGAGACATTTCACCGGTGTGTGAGGGGGGGAGGGGTAGCAAGCTACCCCTCCCTTACCCCTGCTGACTAGCGCGGGGTAGTAAACCCTCGTTAAAATCTAATGGCTCGTCAATTTTAGCTACGCCGAAAGTAAACCCAACGTAAATAGCTAAGGTTTGTATGGTTAGGAAAAATACAAAGCATCTCCGAATTTGTCATATTAGGGTAAATACAGAGTGGAATAACTCTCGTACGTAGAACCGGAGTCAGTGGATCCTAACACTAACTCCACCACTTGTAGAATATTAATACTGAAGGGTAATCTTTGGTGTTCCGATGATCTAGGATACATCAGAATGTTGAAGGAATACTTCACCTTAACATTTTCTAATCGGCCTCAAAAATGGACTGTGAAAGGATACACAGAGTATGTTGGAAATTTTATACTACTGTATCATTATATACTGTAGTTTTCTAACTGCTGTATTGTTATACTGCAGGAATACTGGCTACTGTATTGTCTTACTGTATACTGTAGTTTTGCTGGTATGCTACATGGTTAGGCTAGTACCTGGCAGCACTAGCCGACAGAGAGAGAGAAAGAATGGAGAGAAGAACTACCATATTACTAAAATTTAGTACAATAATTAAGGTTGTAGGGACTACTGTCTCTACTGTCTTCTTTCCAGAATGAGGATTCAAATGGAAGGGGGAGAGAATGTATTAATTCTAGCTTCCATCCAGCCACAATATCTGTTGCCATCTGCACTGCCGGTTACAGAGTTTGTGGATGGCAGTGCAAGAGAGGACTGAAGAATACTCAAAGTTGTAATGGGCCTCCCACCGTCAGCCATTATGGCCGGCTCAACCTTTCCCGGAGCTTTGCTTTCGTTAGGGAGATGGTCGAAGCAGCAACCTAACCGTCTTTGTAGGAGCTCGGCCGGTAACACAGTAAGCCCGACAAGCTGGGTGATTGTAGAATACCGGCCTCAGGAATTGTGACGGCTAAGCCGTCACTAAAGGACAGAAGGGGAAGGGAAAGGGTCTTATATTTTATAGAGAAAGGTGGCAGCAGTTATGCCTCCTACTTTCGGCTGTAAATCAAGGAAACATAGTTTCCTATACCGGCGCTGTCTTGGGCGGCAGAGGAATAACGATTCCCTAGCCTGAAACATTGTCGGATATAAGACATGTCTTTTAGTCCACAAGGGAAAAAGGTGGCGGCAATTATGCTATCCACTTTTGGTTGTGGACTAGGGAAGCCGAACTTCCTATGTTGACAATGGTAAGATCGGCAGGGGGATGACTATTCCCCCACCGGTAGCGCTGTCAACATCAAGACAGAATACCCTGAGTTACTGTCGTATTTCAAAGCCGGGATACTCACCGGCAAAGAAGATCGACAGAAAACACTATTCCAGTCAAGCCAGAGTACACTACTCAATGGCTATGACAGAAGATAGGGTTGTCGCCTGGGCTGGCGCCGCTCAGGGGGAAGGAAGGGTTTATCCTTATTTCTCTGAAAGAGAAGTGTATCGAATTATGCTAGTAATTCTACGAGGTATCCATATCTCCGACCGAATTAATAAAAAGGTTAAACGGGGGATAATGTAACTAAAGTATAGTAAAACGCGTTAGGCTAGCCTAACGCGAGTTGGGATCTTGGCTATGCTAGTACCACCGAGGCCCTATTGTAAATGATAGAAACGTTTATTTGGAAGAGGAAATATTACCTGTGTAAATCTTATTTGTTCTGTAACTGACATACAAACCACGCTATTTAATAGGGGTATTACTTTCGGCGTAGCTGAAATGATGAGCCATTAGAATTTTAACGAGGGTTTACTACCCCATCGCTAGTTAGCGGGGGTAGGGGAGGGTAGCTTGCTACCCCCCCCCCCCTCACACACACCTGTGCTTGAGCTCACTTTGCTCTCAGCTCGGATGGTAGACGGACGTGTCCTCCCTCATCCTCGCCTCGCTTTTGGCAGCCATTAATGCTTTTTTACTTTTTCTTTGACAGGTTTGAGTGTGAAGTTGGCCTCTGCGATTATGCGCACCTGTGTTGGATTACCCAACCGCCTGCCCCTGCGGAACATTCATGTCGGCGGTCGAGACAGACCCTCACACCCTTTGCCCTTACTGTAAAGGCCAACGGTGTGATAGTGGTAATAAGTGTGGTGAGTGTAGGGAGTGGTCTACTTCCCAGTGGGAGAGGTTTTTTCGGCGACGTAAGAAGTCCAGGCGGGATATTTCTCCTTCTAAGTTTTCTTTGAAAGGAGAAAATCCCAAGGACTCTTCTTCCGTTGCCCAAATCTCCTCCGAAGCTCCCGCTCAATCGGTCTCTTTCGAGAGACCGTCGAGTGGTAGCGTAGACCATGGTTCTGTTTCCCAAACTCGGGCTTCGAGATGGCATTGCCTCCCCTAGCGAGGCAGCTCCACCTCTCCCCCCGGGGGAGGATTTATCTCTAACTAATTTGTTTCAGCTTTGGTCTTCCTTGGGGCTCGAGGGTTCGCCCTCCAAGGAAGCTCTACTTGACATCATCCGATTGGGTGCCGCTGTCAAGCAATCGCCGACTTTGTCAGAGGTTGATCCTCTGTCAATTGTCGACGTTATGGTGTCAGAGGTATCCAATGCGGTATCTCCTAATAACTCTGCCTCTCCACATCCTGCAGTAGCTGAAGGCTTAGTTTTTCCCATTCCTGCTCAACCTACGAGGGAGAAACTAAGTCCAAAAGTTTCTCCTGCCGGTGATTCTCCCCCTCGGGGGAGTTCACTTACAGAGACTCCTCTTTGGAGGACTACTGAAGGTCAGCTTGCTGATCCTACGGCCCCTAGAGGGCGCATCCGTCGCAAGGCTCGCCTTCCTTTTCACCGGAGAGGCCTTCCTTCACCTTATAAAGCGGTGAGGAGGCGCCTCTTCGGTTCATCATCGTCGTTGCAGTCCTCCGCAGGGGAGCCTCATCAGCGTTCACCGACTGTTCCTGCTATGGTACTGGACCTCTCTGCGGATCGTTCGCGATCCCCTTCGGTGGAAGGTCGTCCTTTCAGAGGGCACGCTGACCTTCCACCCGACAGACCTGCCGTCGCCGTTCCTGGCAGCTGATGCGCTTTACGCGCCAACGAATCCTGTCTATCATGATAGTCAGGCACCGGTCCTTATTACGGGCAACAAGGGCGTATGCGCCATCGCGCGCATACATCCCTTACGCGCCATGACGGTCATGCACGCCAACGGTCTCCTGTGCGCAAGGCTTTGCCTGAGGTAGCGCGCCATCAACCTCCTGCACGCCAAGAGTCCCCTGCGCGCCAGCGCTCTCCTACGCGTCAGCGCTCCCCAACGCGCCAACGCTCTCTTGCACGCCAGCGCTCTCCAACGCGCCAGCGATCTCCTACGCGCCAGCGCTCTCCCGCGCGCCAGCGCCCACGCACTTCCATTTCTGCTGCGCGCCCACGATCATCGGATCTAGGAGCTGTAGGGAAGTCAAGGACTTCACCTACACACCAGCGCTCGCCAACGCGCCGCTTGCTGTCTCCCACGCGCCATCCCTCGCCAGCACGCATTTGTGCGCGCCCCGTGCACCCACGCCCATCCTCTCCAGCAGTTATGCGCCGCCATCTTGACGCGCGCCCGCAAGATGCGCGCCCACACACACAGGTTCTGACTGCGCGCCTGCGCGCAAGGGATATCTCTCCTGCGCGCGCCCCCCTAGACATCTTCTAGGGCGCGCGAACTCTCACCCGCACGCCCACGGGTCCAACATCCTGAACCTGCGTGCTCACGCACGCGCGAACATTCACCCGCGCGCGCGAGAGCGCATAATCAGCCTTATGTGCGCGCGCACGGACGCGTATCAGCAGTCCCCCGAGCGCGACCCCGGGTATTCCCCATCGCCCGAGCACCAACACGCTCCCCCGCGCGAGCGCTAATGCCCTCCCGCGCGCGAGTCTGCAGGACAACGCACGGCAAGGTCGCCATCACCACATTCCCCTCCCCGCAAGCGCAGAACAGCACGCTTGGTGGTGGAAGGGAAGCTTCCAGAAAGGTCCAGGAACATTTCTTCTTCTTCTTCTTTTCAGGTGAACCACCCTATGGAAACTCCTCCCAGGGATCTATCGATCCCTGTCCCTCGAGAGGGAGTGTCTGACAGCGCAGCCGTCAGCCAACAGCCATGGTTCGGGGCACTAATCAGAGCGGTTACACAGGCTTTCAAGCCTGTTCTCTCTGAATTGGGCCACAAATCCTTGGCTGCGTCTACCCCTCTGAAGAGAAAAAGCGGAGTTTCAGACGCGGTGACTTCTCCGAGAACTAAGCTGTCTCCTCGTAAGCCCTCGAGGCAGGTTCCCTCCCCCCCCAGACTTTTTCTCCCTCCCTGTCGGACGAGGATTTCCCGTCCTCAAGGGAGTCATGTGAGGTGAGACGTTCCCCCATCGCACCAATGAGGGAAACCCCACCTCGCGTTGAAAAGTCTTCCCGGGTAGGGGCAGAGAAGAACTTGCCTCCGTCTTTGTTGGAGTCCTGCATCCTTCCCAGGAAGGAGTCAAAGGACTCGAAGACAGTGCCAAAATTCTCGACTAGACTTAGGACTGAGCCAGCTAGTCACTCGGAGAACATCCGCAATTTTCCCCAAGAAGAGCCATTGGGGACAGGAGACTTCGCTGCAAGTCTGACATCTGGAGGAGAACTACAGAAGTCAGAACATGCATTTTGACAGGTTCTGACTCTTATGAGGACTCTCAATGGGTTTGCCAACCCAGAAATTCCCTCTCGAGAGGGCAAAGACACGGTCTTGGACCGAGTATTTGGAATTCAAAAACCTTCCAAGGCCAGTGTGGCTCTGTCCTGGTCTCAGGGGGTTAAGAGTACCAGGGACAAGATCGCGGTCCAGCTCTCTGTGTTAGCCTCCTCCAACCGCTCCAGTGCCGGCAACAAGCTTCTCCCACCTCCTCGCGTACAGCAGAGGAGGTACTTCGAGATCTTGGAGGAGCCTTGTTTAGCTCTTCTTCTTCACCATTCTTTGGAAGAGCTTACCAGGGGAGTGCCTCTTGAGAGAGACTCCAACCGGCAGGTCTCGTTCTCGGCAACTGAGATCCTTAACCAGGAGAAGGTTGCGAAGTGTGCTATGCAAGCCACTTCATGGCTGGATATCTGTTTAGGGACCTTAGGCATCCTGATAGGTCATGAGGATTTCTCCAAAGAACGTACCAGGGAAGCTATGGAGACGTTCCTCCTCGCAGGCACTCGCACGATCCTAGTTTCTGGCCCGCCAAGTCTCGAACTTGTGGGCGAACACCATCCTGAAACATCGGGATGCGGTGGCTGATAGGTTCCATCAGAAGGTCCCTAGCACCGAGATAAACAGGCTCAGGCATTCTTCCTTGGAAGGAACAAATCTGTTTGAGCCTAAGGACGTGGAACATACTGCTGAGAGGTGGAGGAAGTCTCACCAAGACTCCCTCCTGCATAGGGCTTTGACATCCAAGCCCTTTAAGCCTCCAGCGCCTCAGCAGTCCCGTCCTATCAAGACCACGAAACCGACAACGGCAGTGAAGGCAGTGGTGTGTAAGCCCTTTCCTGTGAAGGACAGGAAAGGCAAAAAGTCCTCTAGTGGAGGTAAAACTCCTAGAGGGAGCAGTCGAGGCCGCAAACGCTAGGATTGGCAGTCCCCCTGCATGTCCACCAGTGGGGGGATGCCTACAAAGTTGCGCAGACAGGTGGCAGCAACTCAGGGCCGATTCCTGGACAATTTCCGTAATCAGTCAGGGATATCGCGTCCCGTTCACAACATCTCTACTTCCCCTGACGACGAATCCAGTGTCATTGAGCTCCCTTGCCATGGGATCAGCAAAGGGGCAAGCCCTTCGGGCAGAAGTCCAGACCCTGTTGAAGAAGTGCGCTCTCCAAGAGGTCCTCGACGGGTCCCCAGGCTTCTTCAGTTGACTCTTTCTTGTAAAGAAGGCGTCTGAAGGCTGGAGACCCGTCATCGACCTCTCAGCTCTGAACAAGTTTGTCAAACAAACTCTGTTCAGCATGGAGACCGCAGACACGGTCAGACTAGCAGTGAGATCGCAAGACTTCATGTGTACACTGGATCTGAAGGACGCGTACTTCCAGATCCCAGTCCATCCGTCTTCAAGGAAGTACTTAAGATTCAGCCTAGATAACAAGGAGTACCAGTTCAAGTTGCTGTGTTTCGATTTCTCCACAGCACCACAGGTCCTCTCTGCTTCCCATTCAAAGACTGGTATACCCAGGCAGGATTATAGACACTAATCTCCACAAAGCCTTCCCAACAGATGACAGGATAGCAAGGCTGAGGAAGGTCGCAAGCCCTTTTCTCAGACGAGAAAAACTTCCAGCCCAATCGTGGTTACGTCTCCTCGGTCACCTCTCATCTCTGGCTCGTCTAGTTCCCAACGGCCGCCTCAGGATGAGATCCCTCCTGTGGCAACTCAAGTCCCGGTGGAATCAAGGTTACGATTCTCCGGAGGTCATGATCCCTATGGGACCTGCGGAACGGACGGACCTCCAGTGGTGGGTGACAGACAAGAACCTACGAAGAGGAGTGGATCTTCTCGTCCTCCCCCCGGATTTGATGCTGTTTTCGGACGCCTCAAAGAAAGGGGGGGGGGGCCCACGTACTGCACCCCACGACCTCAGCCTGTGGTCAGAATCAGAAAAGGGCCTCCATATAAATCTTCTAGAGATGAAGGCCGTCTTTTTGGCCCTTCAACAGTTTCAACTATACCTGGCGGGTCACTCTGTGGTGGTGATGAGCGACAACACCACATTAGTGGCTTACATCAACAAACAAGGAGGTACCTTTTCAAAGCAGCTATCCCATCTTGCAGTAGAGATACTGAGATGAACCGAAGTCCACTCGATTCTCCTATCGGCACGTTTCATTCCAGGCAAGAGGAATGTGCTCGCTGACAATCTGAGCAGAGCGTCTCAGATAGTGAGTACCGAGTGGTCTTTGGATCACCTAGTAGCCAACAAAATCCTGACTTTGTGGGGTTCCCCGACTGTGGATCTGTTCGCAACAGCTCTGAACATCAAGCTTCCGCTATACTGCTCCCCAGTCCCGGATCCCAAGGTGCTCTGGCAAGATGCGTTCCAACAATGGTGGGACAACATTGACGTTTACGCCTTTCCCCCGTTCTGTCTGATGAGGAGGGTGCTCAACAAGACCAGAATATCGGTCAATCTTTCAATGACCCTCATAGCTCCGCTATGGCATCACGCGGAATGGTTTCCGGACCTTCTGCAACTCCTAACGGAACTACTGAGAGAACTCCCTCCGCGACATGATCTACTCAAACAACCACATGCCAACATCTTCCACAAAGCCGTAGCTTCGCTACGACTTCACGCCTGGAGACTATCCAGCATCTCCTCGCTGAGAGAGGATTTTCGCAACAAGTTGAGATCAGGATGTCTGGACATCTGCGAAAGTCATCCGCAGCTGTCTACCAGGCAAAGTGGAAAGTCTTCTGTGGTTGGTGTCATGGAAGGGGTATCTCTCCACTCGATGCCACTATTCCAACAATAGCGGAGTTCCTAGTGAATTTGCGGGAAGAAATGCTCCTTTCAGTCTCGGCGGTGAAAGGCTATCGCTCAGCCTTAAGTCTAGCCTTCAGGCTAAAAGGAATGGACATTTCTTCTTCGCTGGAACTTTCCCTACTCATACAAAGTTACGAACTTACCTGCCCTCAGTCGGAAGTGAGACCTCCTTCATGGAACGTGGTTCGAGTTCTCAGGTCTCTTAAAAGACCTCCCTATGAACCATTACGCCAGGCTTCAGATCGCCACCTAACTTGGAAGACGGTGTTCCTACTGGATTTGGCTTCGGCCAAGCGAGTTAGTGAACTTCATGGTCTCTCGTATGACATCGCCCATTCAAGGGGATGGGGGAAGGTAACGTTCAGATTCGTCCCTGAGTTTATTGCTAAGACTCAGAATCCGGGAGTAGCGGACCCTCGGTTCGACTCCTTCTAGATTTTGAGTCTCCGTTCTGTAACATATGACCCAGACCATCTCCTACTATGCCCAGTAAGGAGTTTGAGGCTATATCTCAAAAGAACGGCTGCAGTCCGTCCTCAGGTGCAAGCGTTATTTGTTAGCACAGGGAGGAATAAGAGGAGGGTCACCACGAACACCATCTCGGCATGGATTCGTAGGGTGATCCATCTGTCCCTGAATCCAGACCATCCTCCGTCACGTCGCCTTAGAGCACATGATATCAGGAGCGTAGCTACGTCTCTGGCCTTCAAAAAGAATTTCTCAGTGACGCAGGTTCTTCAAGCTGGGCTGTGGAAGCGTCAGACGACCTTCACAGCCCGCTACCTGCAAAACGTGACCCACAGGAGGCTCGATATGTTCTCTATCGGCCCTGTGGTGGCTGCACAACAGCTGGTTTAAAACCTCAAGCTCCTTATTGGACAAGTAGCAGAAGGTTGAGGGCATTGTTACCCGGTTTTAGTCTTCTTGAATGAAAAGGTTTGTGTGGCCCTTATTCTTTTCTTCATCTTCCCCTCTCTTGGGGAAAGCAGCATCCTGGGTTCTCTTCATAGCTGACCTCAAACCACTGTAGGTAAACCATGTTTCCTTGTGTTCCTAGTGTTAAGCTAATACTATCACGTCCCCATACCCTGACGAGGTGGTATTGGGAGAGTCCTAGCCTGAAGTTTCCATCTAAAGAACTTCAGGTCAACTTCCTAGGACAAGTCACACTTCATTATACCTTCACACACAGCTTGCGTAGGCCGCAGTCCTTGCGTAGTAAGGTTCTAGCAAGGTGCAGGGACTCCATTTTTTTTGAGTGCTGACACACTCAAATAACGAGCCCCTGGGCAAAGCCAAAAAGCCAGTTTTGGCTGGGACGTCCACCCTTCCTAATGGGTGAGTCACCCCTATTAAATAGCGTGGTTTGTATGTCAGTTACAGAACAAATAATAAATTCGTAGATAATTTGTATTTTTCCTAACTATACAAATCTTAGCTATTTAATCAAACTTGCCCACCAGCCCTATCCCCTTTGAAGTCCTATCCCCAAGCAAAGTGAGCTCAAGCACAGGTGTGTGAGGGGGGGGGGGTGTGGTTAGCAAGCTACCCTCCCCTACCCCCGCTAAATAGCAATGGGGTAGTAAACCCTCGTTAAAATTCTAATGGTTGTCATTTCAGCTACGCCAAAAGTTATACCCCTATTAAATAGCTAAGGTTAGTATAGTTAGGAAAAATACAAATTATATATGAATTTCTTTAAGGCTAAATACTGGGAACGTCGTACTAATAACTAAATAAAGCATTTATGGCGTACGACAGCTGTCCTAAAATGGCCGCCTGCGGTGATGGCATCGCTCCGCTCAATACATCTAAATTATGTTAATTTACTGTGAGAAGTGAGCCAAAAATTATACACAGGAAAGATTAAATACTCAATTTTCCAGAGGATGAAGATGCTGGAGATTGTATGGTAATATTCGTTGAAAACAGCAACAACACCGAGAGCAACGTGGTAGAACACCGTGCTTAAATGGCTACGTTAAAAGGAATAGTTCGCCGTAGTATTACGGGGAGGGGATCCACTAGGTAACCTTGATAACGGCTCCCCTTCAATTTCGCCACTCTTCCCCCTCAAAGTGTAAAATCTATTCGGGGTGAAGATTGCCATGTGTGATATCAAGAAATACGTCCCCTGATATTATGCAATATCCTTAAAAGTTTTATTAAGGATACTCGCCCCAGGAGTTAGAATTCTTGGAACCTGTGTTAATTCTCTGGGAGTATCACTGTAGCCAAATATCCATTAGAAAGCTACCTATAGGAACCTTCCATCAGGACGACATGGCTGAGCCCAAAAATTTACGCATATAAACATTTAATTAGTTGTTTTAGAATTCAGTGATTTATTTTAGTTTTAAGTATTTTTTGGTACTGTCTGTGAACTGTGTCGGTGTCGGGTTTTGTGAGGGTTTTTTTTCTGAGTATTGGCGACGGTGTCCGTGCTCACACATGCAGAGATATGTATCTACTGTATATTTTGTTTTGAAGATTTAGGTTATTGTGATTTGTTGTCTGTGCTTAGTATTATTTGAATGTTTTTTTCTAGTATTTGGGTGATTAATTAGGATTAAGAAATATAGTTTTAAGGTTATGTTTTGTTTTACTGTTCCCTTTGTGCAAGAGTCCAGTGGTAAGATTACGTTAGCAGAAAGTTTGTTTTGAGGAGACTATTGTCAGTAAGTACGATTCAAGGGTGTGCGGGGTTTGCTTTTGTTTACGTCCCGCCACACTATGAAGTGATCACCCCTCTCTTCCGTGAGAAGGGCCACTCATAGAGACTCCTCTTCGGGGGATTGCTACTGCTATAGGTCAACTTGCTGATCCACCGGCCTTCAGGGGCGTCATCCCTTCTCCTTAGACGATGCAGCCTTCCCCCGCAGAAGAGCCTCCTCTTCTAGTGTCTCCAGGCCTTTTCCTGGACCTTCTCCTGACGACGCAGCAGCTAGTCCACGGACTTCAGTCCAGGACTCTTCTGTTGATCGTTTGAGATCTCCGTCGGTGGATGTTCGCCTTTCCATAGGGCACATCTCGGTTCCTGATCGTCCTACCAGCTAACCTGCCGACCTGCTGTCGCCGTTCCTGTCTCCAGTACAGCCTCTCGAGGCCATGCCAAAGTGTGCAGCTACGCGCCAACGCTCTCCAGCGTGCCAGCACCCTGCAGTGCACCAGCGCTCACCAACATATCATCAGCGCTGAAGTAATGGATGGTTTGTGAGTATTAAAACGACATTTGTTCCATAACTGGAATACAAACCACGCTATTTGTTAGGGGTTATACTTTCGGCGGAGCTGAAATGGCGAGCCATTAAAATTTAGCGAGGGTTTAACTACCCACACCACTAGTTAGCGGGGGGGTAGGGGATTAGCTTGCTAATACTCCCGTTCACACACCTGTGATTTAGTCACTTTACTTTTGGCTCAGATGGAGAGCGGTTGTTCCGCTCTTCCTCTTTGCCTATTCTGGACTGCCATTAATTTTTGTCTTTTAACTTACTTTTTCTTATACATGTATATATATGAAAACATTCTTAATGTTTATGCATATATATGTGTATAGAAATGGGATAAGTTTCCTTTTCAGTGTTTGTGCTGTGCGTTGATACATATACGACAACGACACTTGCGTACATTAGCACCGGAATAAGGCCAGCACAGTTCCACTTCGTGAGGAACGACCTGTCCCTCTTTGGTCATCGGCATACAACTGTTGACTTGGCCGCCGCAGGGGAATTGTCATCGCCTGGACCCTCTTCATTCAACTATTGTCTTCACCTTTTCCCTCTTCCTACAGGAAACATGGATTACTGAGCGAAGGGAATGTGGCCTCTCAAAGATTGACTACGGTCTTTCTCTTCTAAAGGTCGTTCACCTTTCAACAACAGAGTACTTGTGGGAAGAGCACCTTTCCCGTTCGCAGGTTAGGTTGCGCTTCCGATTGTTTCTGTCAATTATTTTTAGTGAAATTATAATTGTAATTTCAACTTTTCAGCTTTTCTCCGTGGGGAACACTTCCCTTCGGAGGATCAGTGGTTCTCACTATTAGTGATTTAAATAATTGTAATTGTTTTTTTTTTATTACAGTTACTCCACTCCCTCTTTTCCCGTGGATGTTGACTGGGAAAGGGAGGGCGCAATACTTATTTGTTCCGTAACCGAAATTCAAACCATGCTATTTACATAGGGTTTACTTTCGGCGTAGCTGAAATTGACGAGCCATTAGATTTTTAACGAGGGTTTACTACTCCCCCGCTAGTTAGCAGGGGTAGGGGAGGGGTAGATTGTTACCCCTCCCCCCTCACACACCGGTGAAATGTCTCACTTCACTTTTGGCTCGGACTATGTACAGACGTGTCTGTCTTCGTCCTCGCTTGGCAGCCATTTTATGTTTTGTCTTTACTTAATCACTTACTTTTCTTATACTCTATATATATGTAAACATATTTTCATGTTTATGTATATATTTGAGTATAGAAATCAGTAAGTTTCCTTTTCAGAGTTCGTGCTTGTGTGTGTAGTGTACGATATCTCCGTGGAGCCCGCCGGCAGTTAGGCCACCATGGTGTAATTTCATGGGTCGCGATCGAGTTTGACTACGGTCTCTCTCTCCTTTACTATGTTCCATGGTGTAATTTCATGGGTCGCGATCGAGTTTGACTACGGTCTCTCTCTCTCTCTTGAGGTCGTTCACCCATTACTACGTTTTACCTTTACTACGTTCTGGGTAGCTTCCTTCCCGTGTCGGGTGGGGTTGCTACGCCGTACATTTTATCTCAATTACTTTTATGAATCTAATTGTATTTGTTAACTTTTCAGCTTTTTGTAGAACGCTTCCTTTCGGGGTTTTACGTTCTTACTTTAGTGAACATTCATATTTGAATTACATAATTATAATTGTTATAATTCTGTGTTTGTTACAGCTCTCCTTCCCCGTGAGTGTAAGTGATTTTGAGGGCACGTGCCTGTTGTGTAATTCTTGTGTACTTTTCCCTCAAGATTCCTCTTCGGAGTCTTCCCGGGGGAATGAATGTTAGCTAATTCCTTTTTATTGTTCCAGAAATAACGATCTAGTTTTCGTTTGTATAATGTGACAACGAAACGAGCTGTCTTGTTGGGGCCTGGGGAGTCTGTTGTTGCTGCCTCCCCTATAGAACTTCGTCAGGGGCGTGTCTCCTTCTCCTGGAAGTGCTCCCATGACGACTGACAGCTCTTCAGTTCATCTTAGAACTCTCAGGAGGTTCGCCTCCTTGGTTGGGTAACTTCCCTTCCGAGGGAAGGTTTCCTGTCCAGGCTTGAGTTTTTCCCTTCGGGGGAACTTCTCTTACCTTAATTTTGTTCCTGTTCCTCCGGCGGTTATGCTCTTGGTGCTGAGCGACCGCTTTTGTAACCTTGCTCAAGGGGCTGAGCGGTTGCAAGCTCGGACCATGGAATTTGTGCGACTATGCTCTTGGTGCTGAGCGGTCGCACCTGCAGCTACGCTCAAGGGGCTGAGCAACTGCAGGAGCCCCTCTTCCGAGGATTGCTCTTTTTAGGTCACTTGCTGACCCGTCTCTTCTACGAAGTGTTCCTCTCTCGTTTGCGAGGGAGGACACTCATAGAGACTCCTCTTCGGAGGACTCCTTCTGCTGTTGTTGCTGTTGTTGCTGAAGGCTCAGTTTCCTTCGGGGGGCAGCTGAGCCCTACGGTCTCTCCTGCAAGTGCTTTTCCCCCGGGGGGGGGGGGGGGGAGTTCACCACAGAGACTCCTCTTCGGAGGACTCCGTCTGCTGTTGTTGTTGAAGGCTCAGTCCCCTTCGGCGGGCAGCTGAGCCCTACGGTCTCTCCTGCGAGTGCGTCCCCCCCCCGGGGGGCGGGGGGGAGAGTTCACCACAGAGACTCCTCTCCGGAGGACTCCTCCTGCTGTTGTTGCTGAGGGCTCAGCTCACTTCGGGGACAGCTGATGCCAACGGTCTCTCCTGCCAGTGACTCTTCCCCTCGGGGGAGTTCACGATCAGAGACTCCTCTTCGGAGGTCGGAGGGTGTTGCGCCTGTCCGAGGTTGTCTTCATCTTCATTCGACGGTCTCCGCAGAGGATCCTCCCCGACGAGTACCGACCGTTGCAGCTGCTCGACTCCTGCCAGACCTTCTAGTCTTCATCTCTGTTCCTGGACGCAGATGCGCAGTGGGCGCCAACACACCCCGTTTACAACGGGCACCAGTCCATTCGGGGCTAAGGGGCTTATTCCAAGTGTGGGTAAGTCCCTTAAGTGCCAGGTTTTTCCTGCGCGCCTACTATCTCCTCACGCAGTAGCGCTCTAGCGCTCGCCTGCTGTGGACCACGATCTCCGGTGTTTGAGTCTCGCCGTAGATCTTCTTCCTGCGCGCCAGCGCTCACCTGTGCTTCGGACCTCTGCGAACATCTGCGCGCCCTTTCCTGCTACGTGCCATGGGCGCCAACGGTTTCCTGAACGCCCACGATCGCCTGCTTGCCAGCGCGCATCGGTGCTCCCCTTCCTGATGCAACTGCGCGCCTCCTGATGTGCGTGCCCACGATTTCCTGATCTAGGCGCAGGCAAGGAGATTGTTCTTTCTCTGTTCGCCAGCGCTCAGATTTGCGCTCTTTCCTGACGTGCGCGATGCGCGCCAACGTTCGCCCTCATGCCCACGATCTACCAGATCTGGGCGCAGGCAAGAAGATTTTCTTCGCCTCCTCGCCGACGATCTTCTCTAGTTTCTTACGCGCCAGCGATCACCTACGCGCCTGCGCGATTCTTCGCCTGCGCGATTCTTCGCCTGCGCGCAAGCGTTTTTAACGCGCCACCGCTCGCCATCGCTTGCCAACGTGCCTTCACCCGCCTACTGGCCATCGCTCGCCAAGACGCGCCATCGCTCGCCTACGCGCTATCGCTCACCTACACGTCATCGCTCGCCTACGCGCCATCGGTCTCCCGGCCGCCTGCGCTCGCCCTCTCGTCCGCGCACATGTGCACACGTGTTCGCCCGCGCGCTAACCAACGGTTTTCCATCGCGCGAGCGCCAGCATGGTTCCCGCCAGTGAGCCATCGCTCGCCAACGCGCCGTCGCTTGCCTATGCGCCGTCGCTTGCCTATGCGCCGTCGCTTGCCTATGCGCCGTCGCTTGCCTATGCGCCGTCGCTTGCCTATGCGCCGTCGCTTGCCTATGCGCCATCGCTCGCCTACGCACCATCGGATTCCGACTGCCAGCGCTCGCCCTTCCAACCGCGCTCGCCCTTCCAACCGCGCTCGCCCTTCCAACCACGCTCGCCCCCACCTGCGCTCCCTTGCGCCCACGCGCCCGCGCACGGGCGCACCTACGTTGGCCCACGCGCGAACCAACGATTTACCATCGCACGAGCGCCAGGCCGATTTTGACCGCGATTCCCGTTGGGTTTTCGCAACACGGGCAACCTGGGGAGTCTTCTGGAGCGCGTACTTCCAGACCATGATCTTCACCTCGTAGACGCGGAGCATGGCACTTGCGAGAGCAGGAAGAATCTTCAGGGAGGTCTGAGCAACAGCCTTCTCCTTCTTTTCAGAACCTGGTTTAGCCCTTCCGCTCCACCATTCCGTGGAAGGGGCTTACCAGGGAGTTTTCTTTCGAGAAATTCTCCGCCCGGCAGGGGGTGACTGGTCTAGCCCTTCCTCTTCACCATTCCGTGGAAGGGGCTCACCAGGCATTTCCCTCTCCGACTGCGATCCAAGGTTTTGTACAAGGAAGCTCCAGGAAGATCATGTGAACTTTCCTTCTCTCGGGCACAGGCCCCATTGCGTTCTGTCGCCAAATTTCGAACTTGTGGACAAACTCGATGTTGTAGCATCTAGATGCAGTGATCGAGGGCTTCCTCTCGGAAGTCCCATCCGTGGATGTCGGCAAACTCAGACACTCTTCCATCCTTGGGAAGAGCTTGTTTGAGCCCAAGGATGGGGAATTGGACAGCTGGTGTGTGGAGGATGTCGAAGCTCGATTCACTCCTCCAAAAGGCGCTCACTTCCAGACCCGGCAAGCCTCCGTTGCCTTATCATACAGCCTCGTCAGCCTAGGTCATCGGCACCGGCTCCGGCAGCTAAGACAAGGTGTACAATAGCAGCCCCCTCCTGTCAGGGACAGGTAGGAGGGGAAGTCCTCCCGGGGAGGCAATAATCCTAGAGGGAGCGGCCGAGTTCGTAAACTCTAGGATTGGCAACCCCCCTGCAGGTTTCCCGCTGGGGGGATGCCTAAGGTTACTCTTTCAGATAGCAGCATCCCGGTGCCGATTCCTGCACGATCTCCGTGATCAACCAAGGATATCTCGCCTCGCTCTTAACATCTCTACCTCCCTGACAGCGAATCCAGTGTCGCTGAGCTTCTATGCCATGGGATCGGCAAGGGGTTAGCCCTTCGGGCAGAAGGGGCCATGCTATAGAAGGATGCCCTCCAAAGGGTCGTCGACGGCTTCCCCCGGCTTCTTCAGTCGATCATTTCTTGTAAGGAAAGCATCTGTAACGGGAGTCCCGTCATCGACCACTCAGCTCTGATCAAGTTTGTCGAACAAACTTTGTTCAGCGTGGAACAGCTGAATCTATCAGACTTGTAGCGAGACCACAAGATTCCATATGCCCTTGATCGGAAGGACGGGTACTTCCAGGTCCCATTCCATCTGTGTTCCAGGAAGCACTTGGAATTCAGCCTAGACAACAGATGTACCAGGTGAAGATGCTGTGTTGCGATCCCGCCACAGCATCGCAGGTTTTCACCAGAGGACTCACCCTGATATCCTCATGGCCACTCAGGAGCGGGCTTCCGCCTCCTTCGCTTTTTGGAGGACTGGCTAACTCCGGTAGTGTCGGAATCGTCCTTCTTCGACACCGAGACAAGCTTCCGGGACTTACCAAGATCTAGGGATCATGGTAATTCGCGAGAAGCCATCTCTGCTTCTACCTCAACATCTGGGATATCTAGCCATGATATTGACTCTTCCTCCAAGCCTTCCCATCAGTTGACTGTAGCAAGGCTGAGGAGAGTCGCAGAACCTTTCCTCAGACAAGGAGAGCTTTCAGCCCTATCTCGGTTATGTTTCCTAGGTCTCCTTTCCTCCTTGACCCGTCTAGGTTCCGAACGGTCGCCTCAGGATAGGTTCCCTGTTAGGCGCCCCAAGTTCTGGTGGAATCAAAGCAACGATTAACCGGACTGGGACCAGCAGAACGATTAGACTTGCAAAGGGGGTTGACCTACGGAAACCTCTTGCAAGGGAGTGGATCTTCTCGTCCTTCCTCCGCATTTGATGCTGTTCTCGGATTCGTCAAAGGGGGGGGGGGGGGGGGCTTGTTCAGGTTCAGACCTATGGTCAGGACCTGAAGGGTACCTCCACTTCAATCAGCTAGGATTAAAGGCCGTAGGTAGTAGGTTGGCCAGGGCACCAGCCGCCCATTGAGATACTACCACTAGAGAGGTATTGGATCCTTTGACTGGCCAGACAGTAATGCAATGGATCCCTCTCTCTGGTCACGGCTTATTTTTTCTTTGCCTACACTTACACAGAATAGTTTGGCCTATTCCTTACATATTCTCGTCTTTCCTCATACACCTGACAACAATGAGATATTTAACACTTCTTCACCCAAGGGGTTAATTACTGTACTGCAATTTGTTCAGTGTACTTTCCTCTTGGTAAGGGTAGAAGAGACTCTTTAGTTGTGGTAAGCAGCTCTTCTAGGAGAAGGACACTCCAAAATTAAACCACTGTTCTCTTGTCTTGGGTAGTGCCATAGCCTCTGTACCATGGTCTTCCACTGTCTTGGGTTGGAGTTCTCTTGCTTGAGGGTACACTCAGGCACACTATTCTATCTTATTTTTTTTTCCTCTTGTTTTTTTTTAAATGGTGTGTTGGGCAGGCTTAATAGAAGGGCCATGGATGCCTGGTGGTTTATCAAGAGGTTGTCTTTTCCTTTTTCTGATTATTTTTCTTCTCAAAACCATCCTTACTGTCCTCCCTTCAGTTGAAGTGGCTATCCTGGAGGGTATTTAGCCTTGCATGGTGTATCGGCTCCTCCATGTTGACCAGTTTTTCCGACTTTTTACTATAGTCTATGGGTATCATCAATCACTTCATAATTCTGTATGTATTGTTTTTGTTATAATTCTTGTTAATCTAGTTTTTAAGTATGATGTCTCTTTTTTATTTCTATTAATTCTTATGCTGTCTGGAGACATTGAGCGAAATCCGGGACCAGTATGTCCTAGATTTCGTCAATGTCATCTTCTGTATTGCAATATTCGTGGTCTTCATGCAAATATCCAAGACCTTACAGTTGCGTCCAGACAGTATGATATTCTTTTGTGCTCAGAAACTTTGGTTTCTAATATGAGGCACTCATCTGAGCTCCTTATAACTGGTTTTAAGAAGCCAATAATGTTGAAACGTGATGCCATCCCTAGGGCCAGGGGAATGGCGGTGTATATTAGGACCGAGTACAGTACCCTGCTTCTCATAAGTCCTGCTATCAATGTGGATGTCATGAGATTCAGGTAATAAAAGTTTGTGGCAGGCATAACAACTTTTATTTGTGTTCGATGTACCGGAATCCAGACATATATGATTCTATCTTCGATTGTCTTCTTACCATTATGGCTAAGATACAAGAAGATGATAGAAAGGCTTCTTTTGTCTTTGTTGGTGATTTTAATGGTCACCATAGGGAGTGGTTAAGTTCTATCGCTCCTACCGATCGCCATGGCTTAAGAGCTTTAGACTTTGCCTCTGAATCAGGTTGTGAGCAAATCATAAATGAAGCTACTCACAGGTCTGGTAATTGCTTGGACCTCGTATACACTGACTCCCCAGGTGTTATAACTAGTAAGGTTGGTTCTCCAGTCGGGACATCTGATCATGTCTTGATTTCATTATTAGTGAAGACTGAGCAGCCTGTCCCTGATATATCATATTCTTGTAAAGTTTATATGAAATCCCAAGCAGACTGGAATGGGATTTTGCATTATCTTTTGTGCTTGAATTGGTCACAATTATATAATAGTGTAGATCCTGTTGTCCCTTTGAATGAGAATCTAGTCAACTTAATTGATAGGCGTATCCCTTCTCGTGTGCTAAGGTACCGAGTGAAGGACAAACCGTGGTTCAATGATGATTGTAGACGTGCTTATTTGGAGAAACAGGAGGCCTATCATCTTTGGAAGGGTAACAGATCTGATTTGACCTGGAACAACTATACTCAGCTTCGAGCTTTTGCTCAGAGAGTTTATGCCTCAACTGAAAAGGAGTACAATTTAGCCATAAAAGAAACCCTTTCTGGTACAACTCAGGAACATAAATGGTGGTCTACCCTTAAATCTGCACTCTTTGGTGTAGATGCAACAGTTCCTCCTTTACTTAAACCAGATGGCTCAGTCACTCACTGTCCAAAGGAAAAGGCAACCCTTTTGGCTGATGTTTTTGACAGTAAACAGAGTAATGAAAAACTTGAACTTCCTCATTCCTGTTTTCCTGAGGCTAAACTAACTAGTTTAGCTTTTCGATCTCGTGATATTGATTGTATGCCTGGAGACTACCCAGTACCTTCTCTTCCACAGAGGTTTATTGCAATAAGTTGTGAAAAGGTTGTCTAGATATCTGAGGAACTCCTTGGCACCCGTCTGTCAGGCAGTATAACGTCTTGTGTGGTTGGTGTCATTATGTAGTTGTTTGCGGACTTTGGCCAGAGGTAGCACCCGAACTGCCTAGTGTCCGAATGCCGACCACACCCCAACGTTCACTACACAAAAAATATACACCGGTGGACTACCCAAAAATATAGGCAACAGGTTAAGAGAATGGAGCACTGGACACCACCCCTTGATTTATACTGGGCAATGGGACCCAGTTAGAACCTTACATCCTCCTTTTATTTATCCTGCCTTGAGCTTGCTGAATAAATGCGGAAGATGACCGTTGATTCATTTCTGGGAAAAATGAGCAGTATATGTGAATAGCTCTATCTTCTTTAGGTTAGATGGTTTCAAACTTAAGTAAAATGTCAGAACATTAGGTGAAAGGGAAAGAATTTTTTTTATACTGACAACAGGACACAGTGTGGGAGAAAAAAAAATTATGATACTAAGAAAAAAAAGTGGCAAGGGAACACAAGGGTGAAAGGGACTGGAATGAAATTCTGTCTTCATAAAAACAAGAAAAATATTTATTTGAAAAAGAAAAAAAACAGACAGGATTACATTAACATTATTTTGTCAACTCAAATAAGCAATTAAATGCAAAATTAGCATCCCTTTACACTCCAGCCTCATGATATCAAGATAAAACAAAGATTTGAATAATAAAAAAAAGAACTATTCACATGCTGGACACACTCAAGTTTTCCTTTAATTATACTAGTGTAAACAAAGGCACACCTAACCGTGTATCTATTTGGGATACATTCAAATACCTGTAGCTTGCCTCATGAACAAAGGATTCATAAAACAAGGATTGCAATTCATTCGGCAAAACTAGAAGATCCTGGCAAACTTGCTTATAACTGTCTTCCCTCTGACTAGCCACATACTCAGGTGGATCATGCAGATTTGTTCCTGACTATGACAGGAAAAAACTTGAAACTTAAAGGAGAACCCCACAACACTGTGGTTCATAGTCTGCATGAACAATCCACTGGGTTTAGGACTTGACAACACATAAAGTTTGGCTATCACTGAAAAAAATACTGTTCTATGCCACTTTATGTTCACTTGGTTCTGGGGGCAATTATTTGAAAAAAACTGTCCATAAACCCTCTGTGTCAATATATTACCACCTAGGTCAGTGATAAGACTAATCTAGTTTCAATGGCTCCTAATTTTGAATCAAGTTACCATGTAGTAGGGCAGAAATATTTATAATACAAGTCTTGAGTAACTATTCTTTTGGAAACTTCATCTTTCCTATATATAGGTATAGTACTTAGAATAGTCTAAATTCCTTTCCTTACTGAGTGTAGGGGGCTGCTGTCAGTACCTAGAAAGAAATGATAACGGATTAAGGCATGGGGGGGGGGGGCACAGAGGGATATACAAATTACAGAAAGAAAAAAAAGTTTTTTTTTTCCATATACACAAACCATACAGCTTTCTTGGACACAAACCCCTATATATTACAATATGAAAATTACTCTCTACTCAATACCTCGATTCCAGCAATACCGGAATCCTCGAGTAAATGCAAGAGGAAAAGACCCCCTAATCAGTCTCAACAGGTAAAGATGATCACTCAACCTTGATCCTTCACCTTCAAACTGAAAGGAAGGAACATCCTCTCATCGCTAGACCTTTCCTGACTCATACAGACTTACAACTTTCCTTTCTCCAGTCGGAATTAAGACCTTCCTCTCGGAACATGGTTCAAATTCTTCGATCTCTAAGGAAACCTCCTTATGTTCCACTTCACCAGGCAACAAATTTTCACCTGGTTTAAGAAGACAATGTTCCTTCACACTCTGACAGCAACCATGTGAGTCAAGGAACTTCATGGTCTCTCTTTCGACATTGCCCATTAATGAGAAGGGCGAAAGGCAATGTTCTGTTTTGTCCCCGAATATGTCGCCAGAAGAGGTGACGGATCCTACACAAGTCTCCACTCGGTAACGGACGATCCAGATCATCTTTACTGTACCCAGGGTACAGTATGAGACTCTACCTTAAGAGAACGGTAACAGCCCACCCGGGTCCCTTCTCTTGTCATCAGCACTTGGAGAGACTAAAGGAGGATCACCAAAACATCATTTCAACGTGACGACTCACGATGTCAGGTGCATAGGTATTCCCCTGATCCTTCTTAGCATATTACTCTGTGACGCATGTTTTCAAATATAAAACTTACCCGCTGGTTATATAATGGCTAAAGTCCCCGACGCCCACGGCAGAAAATTAAAAATCTCTTGCGCAGCTTAGCGCATATAAGACAGGTGTACCCCAGCGCCCTCGCGGTACCACAGGTAGAACTATACTCAACCATTCAGATTTTCTCTGCCGCCATAGCTGGCTGAACTATTGGAAATTCTCTCTGGTTTTCTTACTCTGTTTGGACGTTATTTGGGATGTATTAACGTTTTGAGTTTTGGCTTTCGCATATTTGTTTTATTTGATCTGTGATCACGTATTTATAACTTAAAAGGTAGGGTTGGAAGGTTTTTCAACCTATTTTAAACCTCACTAAAGCATAGGGGCGAAATGTAAACATTTCGACCATTGATGACGTCACAGCCTCTTCCGTAGGCTAAAAGTCTGTCTTACCTTTTACAAAGAATATAAGTGATTATGCTTTTAGAGTTTTTAGTTATAAATTAAATTAAAGGAATTATTTTGAGAAAATTTTATCCTTTTAATATTTTTTTTTAGATAATCTTCGATCTGTTTGCAAAGATTAACTACTGTTCAGTTTATTTTTGTTACGCAGTAATCAGTATCGTTAACCTGTTACACATATTGTAGCGATTTCATGAATAGTACTTTCTTCTTACTTCACAAGTCTTTAATTGTACTTTATCAAAGGAACATTTTATTTTGCTATTAATTGATCCTTTCAGTAACAGAGATTAAAGGAAGTTACACTTCAGTTTATTTTATACGATGCAGTATTCTTTACATTTGTCGTAGCGCACGATTTTATGTATCCTTGTTGCTTTGGTTTTCGGAATACTAAATTGTTCGTATATTATTTGTAGATGTTCCAATTATGCGAGCGATGATTCATCTTTTATTGGAACCCATTAATTTAAGGGTTTATTTTAGTTTATAATTTTTATATCTATTAAGGTAATATTTGATATTTAATATTTTGTTACTTTTATATGGGATTCGGTACTTTTGCTTTCCCATTCAAACAATTGTCCAGTGACAGAATTATAAGTCTCTCCCTACAGAGTTCATTTCCTTTGAGAGAGTGTATACTTTGGCTTTCAGGTAATTATGAAACTATCTTTGTGCCAAAGAGTAAATTGCAAATTTTTTTTAGTGATAAATTGTGCAGTGAATTTTTATTCAGTGGAGAGTGCTTCTATTCGGACCTGTCGTTATCCTAGCCTTAGACCTCTGTCGAGCTCCTGGACCCAGGGGAGAAGTTAAGTCGAACGGCGAAAGGAATCGAGAGGGTAACCAGGCGTTACAGTCTTTTAGACCCGATCTGAAGTCCTCTCGAGCGTTTTTTGTCGATCACCAAAACGCTCACCCTCGCTATAGATAAAGCGAGGTATTAGTGTTTTCAAAGGCGCTAAGCTGAAAACAAAATTAGATTCGTTCTGCGTGTGTTACGTTTCATGCGGCGCAGACGCAGTGCCACCACCTGATGGGTGTCGTCTCTCGACAGTGGCTAGCGCTATGGTTCGACGAAGATAATGCTGAATACGTTTCGCTTAAGGTTGATCCTTGATCTTTGTAGTTAGGCATGAAACAGCATCTATCTTCGGTTATGCAGTCTTTTCAGCATGCCGTTAACAGTGCGGTTGGGTGTCTCGATTGCGGTCTTTGACACGGACGCACAGGCGTCGTGTCTTTAACTGTGAGAACTCATTGTCGCACAGGCGGCCTACCTACCGCAATGTTCAATGGTGGGGGAAAGTGGATGCTTTACTTAGACTGCTCGACGCAAACCGATGGCTCATAGCACCTAGTATTAGTCTATACAGACGCGCTGTCGTTCGCCAGGCAGCAGAGCTGGCGAAGAGGCATCAGAACGGTGCGGCAATGGAAACGGAACGTCGACGGAATGGAGCGAAGCGCCACGTCAGTGTGGACGCTTCAGCGTCAGGGTAGACGCTTTCAGTGTCTGTATGGACACCTCAGCGTCAGTATGGACACTTCAACACCAGTGTGGACGCTTCAACACCAGTGTGGACGCTTCAGCACTAGTGTGGGCGCTTCAGCATCAGTGTGGACGCTTCAGCGTCGGGTGGACGCTTCGCTACCTATGACTTTAGACTTTGATGTCTACCTGACCATGAACGTCTATTGTTAAGTTATTGTTGCTCCAGGCGCTATATTAAGAAATAAATCTTAACTAGAAAGATATTATATTCTCGGACTAAGGCCTGCTGGGCTAACTCTTGGTTGGGAGAACTAGAATTAAAACCTCTAGGTATTTAGGTCTGAATTCAGAATCATAAGGAGTGGATTCCTAAGAATCAAGACTTGTCTTCCTAGGATAGAGATTATAAAAGGAAGGGAATAACTTGCAGAAACTCATGAGAATTTTTCTAAAGAGTTTCCCTCATATTTTTTACCTGCTGCTCCTCGTTTCGACTTCAGAGTTTTCGCTAGTTGAGTTGATGGTGTCGCTATGTATTTTATTTTATTGGTATTACAAGCCAGCTACAACCCTAGTTGGGAAAGCAAGATGCTTTAACCCAAAGGGCTCCTTTAGGGAACGATGGCCTAGTAAATTAATGGTAAAATAAAGTAATGAATTAACATTAAATAATTCTCAGGAAAATAACGAACCTTACTGTAGAGATTGATACAGCGCTTGTAGCTGTTACAACAGAAAGGGCATTAAGGCCTTTATGAGAATAGAACATAAAAGTATATCTCCCTCCACGGGCAGATCTTTTATGATTTAATGTTTTATGTTTTGAAACCGCTCTTGTTAGTGACTCGTAAACAGAGCGCAGTGCTCTGGAGGAGGTGCTTGTTCGTTTTCACCTTGCCCCTAGTCCTATATCTCTAACTTGTTCCAACCCTTGGGAGAAGGAAGGTCGGTAGGCTGAGGTTCTTCGCGGACCTTGGGCATTAAACGTCTGTTCCGCCGAGCGATATTGTTGATGCAGTCCAAGACGGTCTCTCTCCACTTTGCAATGATGAAGTAACGCTCTTTTCTTCGCGTATGATTGGCGATCTATGACATCCCAACCATGTGACATAGTATCTTGAAAAGAGCGGAGTTGGAATGTCTTGAAGCGATCAGTTCGTCATCGCTATGGTATCATGGATCTTGTAACTGTTTTCTGCATATTAGAATGCAGTTCCCTGACGAGAATAACATTCTACGTTTTCCCTGTCTACCAGACTAGGTAGTTACTCGTCATGTATGCACGCGAACAGAACTTATCTTCGCAGCAGTCGTGTTTTGATGCTTGAACAGGAAGCAACCGAGTGTGTTTTTTCTTCCGCGAGAGAAGCAGTAGTCAGACAAGTCACATACAATCCTAGCTCTTCCTGTGGATTCTGACTCACTTTCAGGAAGGAAGGAGTTTGTCCTCATCGAAGGACGCATAACCTAGAATTGGTAGTCACCAATCTATTTGTCCAAGACCTTTCAGGAGTCGTATGTTTTCTATTAACTTATCCTGCAGTATCTAACGTTCGCCGGAAGTTTTTTCTTTTCGGAGGAAGGCGACGTGTCGGCACCAGAATTGTGTTAGACACATAGTTCTTCCGGGGAAACGGTGCTCAGTTTGCTTCTGTTCACACTTCTCCTTCCCCAGTTTGGAGAAAGGTCTATTTCTTTCTTCTGAGGTCTAGCGACTACTGTTGACGGTATCTCACAGCATTGGATACGTTCAGTTCGCGCACAAGGCGCGCTTGAAATGTCATAGGGACTCTCCCAGGTCGCTCACAGTTCTGCGGTTGATGTTTTCTCCCGGCCTTCGCCCATACTCGAGTTGGCGCACTCGCTACATCGCGAGTGTAGATTTGGTCTGAGTTAAAAGAGGTCTATTTCATCTGTGTTTAGCGCTTACGATTTTCGGGGGGGAAAATTTTCTCCTAAAGAGTCTAGGACTACCATAGATCAAAGAAATGGTTTTCCGATTAGTGTCAGAAGGCATAGTTCTCCTATGCTTAGTAACGCTTCCTCGCAGAGATATGCTCATGTTACGAGAAGCGTTAGAGCGGGTGCTTGTAGCAGTCTGGTCTCTCTCTTACAGCAGACGTCATGCAGACACAGACGCAAGTTCTGGTCTCTCCCTCATGCAGTCCCAGACGCAGACACCAGTCTGGTCGTATGTTGGACGCTAACAGTCAAAGTTGATCCTTTCAACAAGTTGTCCCATTTTCACAATCTGCGGGACGCGTGACTATCACTCATGCGGACGCATCCTACACGTGGACAACTCGCGGCATTCAGTTCCGTCTTTCCGTCAATGACCGGACGCGATGCTGTCGCTTCCACGCAGCACGCTGTGGATTTTCAACAAGCGGGGCGCGCACACAGCGCTGCCCCCACACGACAAGGTGAACGCATACAGCACGCTGACACCTTACGGAAATGCAACCACATGCGACATTATGGTCGCAGGCTAGACGCATACATTCAAGTCTTTTTCTCAGCAGTTTAACCAGACTATTGTCTCTCCTTCGCGTCTCTCTGGCCTCACAGCTAACGCTTCCTCTTGTCAAGCTTTGGCTTTAAGTTTGTTGAACACTCGCTGATTACACACGAATCAGGTCTTAACCTCACAGCATGAGGTTCACGTGGTTGACGCTTCTTTTCAATAAGCCTAGTTTTAATATCGGTTTCATGCGACCGATATGGACGAGTTTCGGGAGGTGGTTCTAGATCCCGATTCTCTCATGTCATGTTGAGTGTAGGCAGCATGCTGGAACTGTTCTGGACTCATGCTGGAACCATGCTGGGTGCATGCTGGAAGCATGTCTTTAGTCCTTTTCCCCGTGTCAGATTCACGAACGTTTAATGTTAAACCATCAAGCTTTAGGTCTCGCTGCCTCCAGTATTTCGGAAAACCCCTAAGATCTAGAGGGTTGTTCGAAGGAGACAGCTGAGGCTTTCGCTTGTACAAAGAACATTTGCCTCAAGGTTTTCCAATCCATTTAGAGTGCTTTATGGAGTGGTGTAGAGATAGAGCCGGGTCTTCATTAAGTAACTCTAAACCAAGTGGCCTATTTTTTCTTAGACCTTAGAAGAAAACACATTTTCTTCCCTCCTCGACCATCAAAGGGTACAGGAATATGCGGACGTCTGTCTTCAGACGCAAAAGATTGGTTCTATCAAATAGAGACTTTATAGATCATCTCAGATCATTTGAGAGGACTTGGAGGCATCAGCAAGATGCTCCAGCCTGAAATGTAGGGTTCGTTTCTGGAGCTTCGCGGTAGTGACAGATCCAACCCTTTACACTTGGTTTCTTTTTAAGGCCTAACTTTGGAGACTCTCTAAGTAGGTCTACCATAGTTGAGAGTCAGTGAAGTTCACTCTTTTAGAAAGAACACAGACTTCACATTGGTTAAGCCATAGGTACCTTGCAACCTGGATTCTTGGTCATTAATAAACATCTTTCTCATCCATAGCCTAAATCTTTCGGGATCACTATTCTCTCGAATTTGGTTTGTGATGGGCTGAGAAGAGTTTTTTGCCCGATTAAAACGATGAAGTTTTATTGGGACAAGAACAAAGAAGTTACGAGTCTATTCATAACTCTTAGGTGCATGGTCAAGAAGCCTGCGCTATCCATGTCTAAACATTCTGTCATCTCGTATAGACTTTGATTACAAAGGTTCTTCCACACGGTTGGGTGACAGATCATAAGACGTTGAAAGAGTAAAGACTCACGAAGTTAGAGCTGTAGAAACTTCTGTAATTTTTTAGCTAAACTGTTCTCTGCAAAGCATCGCGTATACGGTCTTGTGAAGGGGTAATCCTGTATTCGCCTTGCTTTACTTTTGCCGTGTTCAGTCTCTTTGAAGACGTCTACGTTTTGGGATCACTTGCAAGAACAAGTGCAGTAGTAGGTGAAACATTCTCCACTACATTTCCCTAAATTCCTAGTACCCCTGTTCTTCTCTTGGAACTGTTATATATATTTTTATGATTGTACGTGAAGATTGGTCGGAAATCTTCCGCAATCTTTGACCTGGTCAGGTGGTCATTTTGTTCCTAGAGAGCGCCCGGAACAAGGGTATTAGTTGATGTCCTGTCATGTCATAGGTGGTTGTACCGTTTGACAGCTCCTAGAGATCATCAGCCCCGAGTGGATCACTGGATCTCCTAAGGATAGAAGACAAAATGAGGCAGAGCATTGCTGTCAGCTTCCTTATCAGGTTAGAACCACTTAAGTTGTTTATGTAACTCTTGAGTGAATTTCCAATTATGCAGCGGTCTCTGACCCGCCACCAATGGGTGTCAATCAGCCATTATATAACCAGCGGGTAAGTTTTATATTTAAAAATGATATTTTCATAATAAAATAAATTTTTGAATATACTTACCCGCTGGTTATATAAGTTTTAGACCCACCCTCCTCCCCTCTAGAGACCATGGGGCATGGAAAATCTGAATTTGTTGAGTATAGTTCTACCCGTGGTACCGCGAGGGCGCTGGGGTACACCTGTCTTATATGTTCTAAGCTGTGCAAGAGATTTTTAATTTTCTGCCGTGGGCGTCGGGGACTTTAGCCATTATATAACCAGCGGGTAAGTATATTCAAAAATTTATTTTATGAAAATATCATTTTACAAGAAAGGATGTGAATGCTCCAGGTGACTTTTACAACCTTTCTCCTACAAGACGTGACCCACAGGAACTCAATACGATCTCTATTGGTCCGGTGGTGGCTGCACAACAGCTGGTTGTATACCTCAAGCTCCTTATTTGATAAGTAGCAGAAGGTTGAGGGCATTTTACTGGCTCTTACTCTTTTCTTCATCCTACCCTCTCGTGGGGAAAGCAGCATCCTGGGTACTCTGCATAGCTGACCTCAAACCACTGCAGGTAAACCATGCTCCTTTGTGTACCTAATATTAAGCTAATACTGTTGCGTCTCCATACCCTGGCGAGGTGGTATTGGGTAAGTCTTGGTTACGTCAGTTTTTTCGTACAATAGACTCGGAATAACTTTACCTAGACAGTCACACTTCTGCATGTCTCAACACACAGCTTACGTAGGCTGCGGACCTTGTGTAACAAGGTTTTAGCATGTGCAGGGGCTCCTTATTTTTGAGTACAGTACTAACATACTCAGATAAGGAGCCCCCGGGTAAAAGCCAAAAGCCAGATTGGCAGGGATGTCCACCCTTCCTAATGGGTGAGTCACCCCCTAATAAATAGCGTGGTTTGTATTCCAGTTACGAAACAAATGACAAATTCGTAGATAATTTGTATTTTTCCTAACTATACAAACATTAGCTATTTATACAAACTTGTCCGCCAGCCCTATCCCCCTTGAAGTCCTACCTCTAAGCAAAGTGAGCTAAATCACAGGTGTGTGAACGGGAGTGGTAGCAAGCACCTCCCTACCCCCTGCTAACTAGCGGTGTGGATAGTTAACCCTCGTTAAATTTTAATGGCTCGTCATTTCAGCTCCGCCGAAAGTATAACCCCTAATAAATAGCTAAGGTTTGTTTAGTTAGGAAAAATACAAATTCTCTACGAATTTGTCATTTTCCAGCAATAGCAGTTATATGTATCTGCGGGAGGCTCCTCTCATATTCGGCAGTATAAGGCCATCGATCAGCCTTGAGGCTTGCCTTGTAAACTGAAAAGTGTAGTAATTTCCTCTTCGCGGGAACTTTTTCTCCTGATACGAAGCTACTAACTTACATTTCCCCAGTCAGAAGTGAGACCTCCTCAATGGAACTGGGTTTACGTTCCTCCCTACAAGGCAACAGATCGCCACCTTGCATGAAGACGTTCCTACTCGCCTTGGCTTCAGCCAAAAGAGTCTGCGAACTTCATGGTCTCTAGTATGACATCACTCATTCAAAAGGATGGCGAGAGGTAAACTTCAGCTTCATCCATGAGATTGTAGCAAAGACTCAAAAATCTGGCGGGTAGTGGATCATAGATTAGATTCCTTCCGGGTAACGAGTCTCTGTTCTGTAACCGATGACCCAGACCATCTGTTACTATATGCAGTAAGGAGTTTGAGGCACTACCTCAAAAGAACAGCAGCAGCTTGCTCTTGTGGGCCAACACTTTTCATAAGCATGGGGAGGGTCAAGAGGAGGATTGCGAAGAACACCATCTCTGCTTGGATTTGCATGGTCATCGACCTTACACTAAATCCAAATCCTCCTTCAACACGTCGACCCAGAGCATATGACGTCAGGGGCATTGCAACGTCCCTGGCCTTCAAACGTATCTCTGTGTTGCAGGTTTTACAAGCGGGCGTGTGGAAGCATCAGAAGACCTTCACCGCACACTACCTGCAAGACGTAACCCACAGGAGACTCGTTATGTTCTCTATCTGTCCTGTGGTGGCTGCACAACAACAGGTTTAATACATCAAGCTCCTTAATTGACAAGTAGCAGGAGGTTGAGGGCATTGGGTACCGAGTTTTAGTGTTAGTGAGTGAAGAAGAATGACTGGCTCTTTCTTTACTTCATCCTCCCATCCCTTGGTGAAAATCAGCATCCAGGGTCCTCTGCAAAGCTGACCTCAGCCACTGCAGGTAAACAATTGTGTAACCTAGTACAGTACTGTGTAATTACTGTTGCATCCCCATACCCTGGCAAGGTGGTATTGGTTACGTCTTGGTGACTTTGAACGATTCCTATGACTCAGAAGAACACTTACCTTGACAGTCACATTACTACTATTGCAAACACACAGCTTGTGTAGGCTGCAGACCATGAATAGCAAGGTTTAGTGAGGTGTTGGGGTTTCCACCTATTATGTGCTAAGACATAAAGGTGAATCGCCGAGTAAAGGCCAAAAAGCCAGATTGGCAGGGACGTCCACCCTCCTAATGGGTGAGTCAACCCCGATAAATAACGTTGGTTTGTATTCCAATTATGGAATAAATGACAAATTTGGAAGTAATTTGTATTTTTCCTAACAATACAAACCTGTAGCTATTTATACAGATTTGGCCGCCAACCCTGTCCCCCTTGAAGTCCTACCTCCAAGCAAAGTGAAGTACAATCACTGGTTTGTGAGTGAGAGGGGTAGCTACTACTCCCCCACACCCTGCTTACTAGCGGTATGGGTGGTTAACCTTCGCTAAAACTCTAATGGCTTGTCTTTCAGGTTTGCCGAAAGCAGTAGCTCTATACAGTAAATAGCTACAGGTTTGTATCGTTATGAAAAATTCAAATTACTCCCAAATTTGTCATTTTTATGAATAGAACTTACCTGGCAGTTATATATATATATATATATATATATATATATATATATATATATATATATATATACTGTATATATATATATATATATATATATATATATATAAATATATATATATATATATATATATATATATATATATATATAAATACAGTGAGCCCTCGCTACTTCGCGGTTCGACTATCGGTTATTCACCACTTCGCGGATTTTTTTCATAACCCATGTATATAAACATATCGCGGATTTTCCGGAAATTTCAAAAATACCGCGATATATAATACCCCAAATACGATATTTCGTTACCTGTAATTCCATTAATACTGTAATTAGTAATATCTGCTCTTACTGATTGTTCATTGCATTACATATGACATATAATTCAGTACAGAAAGAAATAAAACATGAAAAGAGAATGTGATCATACGATAACTCAGTATACAGTACGTAGTAAAATTAAATCGAACATGAAACGCAAATCAGATGCAGTCATACCATATTAGAATGGTGTAAGGCTGCTGATGGCTGCTACTATACTACAAATGTAATGGATGTGCATCTTTTCCATGAATCTTTTGTATGTATACGTACGTAGTACTGCATCCAATAATATTCTTTGTTGCAAAAATCACATCTCGAATAAGCGTACGAGAGAGAGAGAGAGAGAGAGAGAGAGAGAGAGAGAGAGAGAGAGAGAGAGAGAGAGAGAGAGAGATCCAATAAAACACACAATAGGACAAGAAACAAAAACAGTGATGAGAGAGAGAGACACACAGACATATCCTACAACAAAACAAGTGTAAAATAGCGTACGTAAAGCTGTACTGTATACTGTACGTAGGGTACCTTGTACTGTACTTTGAATTGGTAACTACTACGTAGCATATAAGATGGATTGTGATTGGTTCAAGCGCTGATAGATGACGAATCAGAACCCAAGTTTTGTAATCTAGCCTATGATTAGTGTTTTGACCGCTTCTCCAACCTCCAGCATCTTTTCGCGGCCACTTTGTCTGCCGCTGTATCGCTGTGTAGATGTTGCTACGTTATTGTGAACTTTAATCTGTGCTGTGCGTGACTGTTTTAAGTTGAACTTTTTGTTGAACTTTCTGTTAAACCCTACAGTACAATGGCTCCCAATCGTTCTGCTTCTACTAAGGCTGGTAGTGAGCCTAAACGCCACCGAAAGATGATGACGATTGCTGAGAAGGTAACGCTTCTCGATATGTTAAAAGAAGGCAGAAGTTACGTGGCCGCAGCCCGCCATTTTGGAGTGAACGAATCCACCGTTCGCTATATCAAGAAGGACGAGGCGAACATTAGAAAGACAGCTGCCATCACCTTTAGCAGATCAGCGAAGTGAGTCGTTACCACGCGTAATAAAACGATCGTACGCATGGAAGGTGCTTTAGCAGTGTGGATTGCCGACTGCCGGAAAAAGAACATAGCCTTGGATACGAACACCATCCGAACCAAGGCTTTGAGCTTGTATGAGAATTTTGCGGCAAAGGAACCTCAAGACGACGATGGCGACCATGCTGAAGATGATGATGATGTAGATGAACCTCAACTAGGGACATCCACTGATTCCCAGCCTCAGAAACAACGTTTTTCCGCCAGCAAAGGATGGTTCGCGAAGTTTCAGAAACGCTTCAGCCTGAAAAGCGTTTCACTGCATGGCGAGGCTGCTTCCGCTGACACTGCCGCTGCTGAAACTTACGCGAACGAGACTTTCAAGAACATTATCGCCGAAGGTGGATAGAACCCGGAACAAGTGTTTAATATGGATGAGACCGGCTTGTTTGGAAGAGAATGCCGTCGCGAACTTTCCAGTTCAAAGAGGAAGCCAAAGCCTTTGGCTTTAAAGCGTTCAAAGATTGCGTAACCCTCGTGATGTGTGGCAATGCTGCTGGATTTTTGCTAAAGCCGGAGCTTATTTACAAGTCGAAAAATCCTCGCGCTTTGAAAAATAAAAATAAGAATCTCCTTCCTGTGTACTGGATGCATAATCAAAAAGCATGGATTACGAAGTTGCTGACCTCCAACTGGTTCCACCAGTGTTTTATCCCGCAAGTCAGCTAATATCTCGTAGAGAAGGGCTTGCCATTCAAGATCCTTCTCCTTATGGATAACGCTGGTGGACACGCAACTGACCTGTCGCATGAGGGCATTCAGGTTGAGTTCCTGCCACCCAACACCACGTCATTAATTCAACCGATGGACCAGGGGGTTATCAGGGCGTTTAAGGCCCTCTACACGAAGAATACCTTGGCGGACCTCGTTGCGTGTGTGGATGCTGCCCAAGAAGATGAAGATGAAACTTTCAATTTGAAGGCGTACTGGCGGAAGTACACAATAGCCACGTGCCTGCAGAACATTCAGAAGGCACTGCAAGAAATGAAACCTGCAACCGTTAATGCGAGCTGGAAGAAGTTGTGGTCCCAGATTGTTTACGACGACGAAGGATTTACACCGTCTGAAATTCAACACTCTGCAATACGCAAATCTGTGCAGTTGGCTACGATAATTGGAGGTGACGGGTTTGGCGACATGACGACTGAAGACGTCGACGAGTTGTTGGACTGCCATTCCCAGCCGCTAATTGACGCAGACCTAGAAGACCTGATGAAATTGTCCAGTGAAGAAGACAGGGAAACGCAGGAAGAGACCCAAGAAAATGTCGAAGAAACGAGCTTAACATTAGAACGGCTTGCCAAGCTCTGCAACCATGTGAAGGAGGTGAAAGAAATGTCGCAAGAGTGGGACGAGGGTATGGTTCGGTCTATGCAATTCTGCAACAAGATCGATGACATCATGACTCCCTACAGGATGCTCTTCGAGCGAAAAAAGAAGCAGCGGCAGCAACTTCCGATCACAATACGTATTCTTCCAGCCTCGCAAAAAAGAGACAGTTCCTCCTGCTAGTACGCCTTCGGAAGAAATTGAAGAAGTGTCCCAGGAAGAAGTTGAAGAGGTGTCCCAGGAAAAGACACCTCCGTCTGAAGAGACGTAAAATACTATCATTGGCTGCACAGTAGAAGACATCATCAGCTTCATCATCATTTCTACTGTGCAGCAAATTCATCGCCATCATCATTCAAGTTTTTCTTCAACTTCTTTCGTGGTGAGTACAGTAACAATCTTTATTTTTTACTTTAATATTCTAATATTTTAATATTTGTGCCTGTTTTAGTTTAGTATGCATTAAGTTAAAGGGAAGGTTTTAAAAGTCTGAATACTGTATACATGTTATAACCTATCATATTTTTTTGTTTAAAATTTACATTTACCTTACGTACGTAAAACAACTCTCTCTCTCTCTCTCTCTCTCTCTCTCTCTCTCTCTCTCTCTCTCTCTCTCTCTCTCTCTCTCTCTCTCTCTCTCTCGATTTGGCAAAACAAAAAATAAATTAGAATAAAATTAATCCTCCACATTCCTCCCCCCTTACTTTGCCAAATCCTCACACAACACTTACCTAATTTTTTCTCATAACCCAGTCGCAGTCTGGAACGGGACCTCGGCTTCGAGTAACTGGGCCTTCATATACCTGCACTCTCTCATTCACTTCTTCCATGTCGTTTTCATTCAACGTACTACTACTACTCCCGTCTATGTTCTGCTCGTCTAAGATATCATTCACTATTTCATCTACCTCAGTTTCATCTGGCCCGAAAATCCCACTAATTTCTGTCAACAATTCATCCATTACATCTAAACCATTTTCTACTTTAACAAAAGAATCATTCATACTGCTTATCATTCTCCTATCTTTCATTCTCGTGTTCGTCATACGTTCTCTTGCCTCATCTAACGAAAAACCACACACACTATAAGTATCATTCATACTCATCCAAGTTTCATCTGTATTAATACATTTATCTTCCGTACTCACCTGTACATTTACACCCTTGTCCTGCTTATTCTGATTCCCGCCAACAACTACAAAATTTTCCCGCCTTTTATCCCCAGTAAAATTCTCAGACTTCTTTTTCCTTCCATACTCTACTAACACCAATTGCTTATCTTCTAAACCTATTGCCTCACACATACTCGGTTCATACTTGTTCGTTTTCAGCCATTTATTCATACCATTCTCCTGAATATATCTTGGTACCTCCTTCCATTTTCGCAACTGATTGTGGTGTGCCCTAACCTTTTCCACACTACCATCCACACTTACTTTACCTAAAACATAACTCAACCCACTAGAACCAACATTCTCTTAACGACCTCGGGATCAGAGCCCCAGGCGAAATCACACAAAGACAAGAGCTACGATGGTGAAGATGGGTTGATTTCAATTCTAAGTACAAAATACCTGAATTCGACAGGTATAAGTACAGAAGAATTGTCATTGACTTTTATCTTTCTTCGTGGCCAAGTGGCTTAGTCACTGTCTATACAAGCTTGCCGACCAGGGTTCGATTCCCGGCTGGAGCTAAGCTCTTGTCTTTGTGTGATTTCGCCTGGGGATCTGATCCCGAGGTCGTTAAGAGAATCCAGACATTAATGTATCAAAAATATATATGGCTTATTTGAATATGAAAAACACATAAAAATGTGCAAAATTTATCATTAATTGAATGCCAAGTAACAAACTACAAATTAGCTACGATGGTGAAGATGGGTTGATTTCAATTCTAAGTACAAAATACCTGAATTCGACAGGTATAAGTACAGAAGAATTGTCATTGACTTTTATCTTTCTTTGTGGCCAAGTGGCTTAGTCACTGTCTATACAAGCTTGCCGACCAGGGTTCGATTCCCGGCCGGAGCCAAGCTCTTGTCTTTGTGTGATTTCGCCTGGGGCTCTGATCTCGAGGTCGTTAAGAGAATCCAGACATTAATGTATCAAAAATATATATGGCTTATTTGAATATGAAAAACACGTAAAAATGTGCAAAATTTATCATTGAATGCCAAGAAACATACTACCAATTAGCTACGATGGTGAAGATGGGTTGATTTCAATTCTAAGTACAAAATACCTGAATTCGACAGGTATAAGTACAGAAGAATTGTCATTGACTTTTATCTTTCTTCGTGGCCAAGTGGCTTAGTCACTGTCTATACAAGCTTGCCGACCAGGGTTTGATTCCCGGCTGTAGCCAAGCTCTTGTCTTTGTGTGATTTCGCCTGGGGCTCTGATCCCGAGGTCGTTAAGAGAATCCAGACATTAATGTATCAAAAATATATATGGCTTATTTGAATATGAAAAACACGTAAAAATGTGCAAAATTTATCATAATTGAATGCCAAGTAACAAACTACCAATTGGCTACGATGGTGAAGATGGGTTGATTTCAATTCTAAGTACAAAATACCTGAATTCGACAGGTATAAGTACAGAAGAATTGTCATTGACTTTTATCTTTCTTCGTGGCCAAGTGGCTTAGTCACTGTCTATACAAGCTTGCCGACCAGGGTTCGATTCCCGGCCGGAGCCAAGCTCTTGTCTTTGTGTGATTTCGCCTGGGGCTCTGATCCCGAGGTCGTTAAGAGAATCCAGACATTAATGTATCAAAAATATATATGGCTTATTTGAATATGAAAAACACGTAAAAATGTGCAAAATTTATCATTAATTGAATGCCAAGTAACAAACTACCAATTAGCTACGATGGTGAAGATGGGTTGATTTCAATTCTAAGTACAAAATACCTGAATTCGACAGGTATAAGTACAGAAGAATTGTCATTGACTTTTATCTTTCTTCGTGGCCAAGTGGCTTAGTCACTGTCTATACAAGCTTGCCGACCAGGGTTCGATTCCCGGCCGGAGCCAAGCTCTTGTCTTTGTGTGATTTCGCCTGGGGCTCTGATCCCGAGGTCGGTAAGAGAATCCAGACATTAATGTATCAAAAATATATATGGCTTATTTGAATATGAAAAACACGTAAAAATGTGCAAAATTTATCATTAATTGAATGCCAAGTAACAAACTACCAATTAGCTACGATGGTGAAGATGGGTTGATTTCAATTCTAAGTACAAAATACCTGAATTCGACAGGTATAAGTACAGAAGAATTGTCATTGACTTTTATCTTTCTTCGTGGCCAAGTGGCTTAATCACTGTCTATACAAGCTTGCCGACCAGGGTTCGATTCCCGGCCGGAGCCAAGCTCTTGTCTTTGTGTGATTTCGCCTGGGGCTCTGATCCCGAGGTCGTTAAGAGAATCCAGACATTAATGTATCAAAAATATATATGGCTTATTTGAATATGTATATATATATATATATATATATATATATATATATATACATATATATATATATATATATATATATATATATATATATATATATATATAGTCTGACGTTCGGTAGAATTTTTTAAAAATCGCGGCAACCGTTTTGTGGTGGTTTTGCGGTTAGGTGGTTAACAACCCTTACAGGGTGGTACTTGGAATCATTTCCGTTTTCTGTTCTTCAGTTCTTCTCTGCCGGCCGGATCGACAACACCGTTGGTCTGCCATTAGAGTTTTTCTTTTTGCTTTCCCTGTGTCGCTCTACCGGACTTCTTTTTGGTGAAGTACATTGATTTGGGTATTTGGCAATCGTGTTTTTGTTTATTCTGTGATTTTTGCTCTTGATTAATATGAGTGATAAGCTTCATTTTCGTGTTTGTGCGAATGAAGAATGCAAGGCGAGGTTACCGAAAGTGTCGGTAGACCCTCACACTGTTTGTTTGGGTTGCATTGGTTTTGAGTGTGCATTGAATAATAGATGCAAAGAATGTGAGGTTTTGAATGAGAAGGATTGGTTAGCTATGAAGCGCTATGTGCACAAATTAGAGCTTGATAGAGTAAGGAGAACTTCTAGATCTAAATCTAACTCTGCTAGCAAACCTAGTCTTGATTTGTCTATTACAGTAAACCTGTAATTAATTCCTCTTTTGAAGTTGATGCTTCCCCTGAGGTAGTAACTCCTACCCCTTCTACAGGATCCGTATCTGCGGATGACCCTCGGTACTCCAGTATGGCTGTCGAGTTGAAGGCCATTAAAGATCAACTCGCGGCCTTTAAAGGTAAGCCAAGTGAAAGTGAAGTTAGTGCTTGTGAAAGTGCATTGGAGGTGGCGACTGACCGAACCTGTCATTACCCTAGGTCTAGACCTCTACCAAGCTCGCAGGACCAAGGGAGAAGGTACGTCGACAACTGAAAGGGGGTAAGAGGTACGTACCCTCGGTCAGCCGTCGCCTTGGGCAGTCCTGTTGCAAATTCCCAGGCTGCTCTTGACCGCCACGGAAAAGGTGTGCCGGATGTGATGGTTTCTTCCCCGAATCCCTCTCCCAGACGCAAATGGAAGTATGAGGCTTCGAGACCGACGAAGAAAAGTTGGAACCGTGATGAACAGTCTCGTTCTCACTCTCCCGGTTCTAGTAGCCATGAACCTTGTCCTTCGGAGGACGATTTGGATTCCGTGCCCGTGAAGAGGATGAAATCAAGATCCGGAAGTCGGGATAGAACAGCAGAAGATCCTTCTCCTTCCACCAGTGTTATTCGAGAGCCGTCTCCTTCGAGACCACAGGATCCAGCAGAAGTCGCTAAGTCATTCATGTCAGTTATGCAGGAGCAGCTTTTCTCATTAGTACAAGCATTTAGCCGCCCTCACTCCCAGTCCGACAGACGTAAAGATGACTCGTCGTCAAGAAGTCAGCTTCTAAGAGGGAACGGAGTTCCTCGCCTAAGGAACCTTTGCGCGCTTCGTCAAAGACACGACATCGCACTGCTTCCTCGTCTGCCTGCCTCCAGGACAATTCCGTCTCTCACTCTCGGCGCCAGGACGATTCTGCCTCTCGCTCTTGGCGCCAAAACGATTCTGCCTCTCTCTCTCGACGCCAGGACGATGCCAGCCTACTTTTCCAGGACGATGCCTATTCTCGTTGCGAGGACGATTACAGCTCTCACTCTCGACGCCAGGACTCTTCCGCCTCTCGCTCTCGACGCCAGGACAATTCCGCCTCTCTCTCTCTCGGCGCCAGGACGATTCTAGCCTGCTACTTTGAGAACGATACTGCTTCTCGCCGCCAGGACGATGGCAGCTCTCAGCGTAAGGAGGCCTCCTTCTCTCACCGCCAGGACACTTCCGACTACCGCCTCATGGACTCTTCTAGCGCTCGGCGCCAGGACGCTTCCGACTCCCGGCACCAGGACGACACCTACAGTTGGCGCCAGGATGCAAGCGGTTTTCGGTGTCAGGCTGCTACAGGACGAATCCTATGATTTTCCTTTTTCGGATTCAAGGGAGCCTTCTTCTCGAACGAAGGCTGTAGTAGAGGTGGGACAGGACGAAGACGAAGACAAACCTGCTGACGCTGCTGGCGACTACAAGGCTCTCTCTCGCTCCCTCCTTGAACTGTATGGGAGGAGTTTCAACCTTCTGCTCCTCATTCTCCTCAATCTCAATTTAGCAGGAAGAAGGCCAACAAACAGTCTGCCTTCATCAAGAGAAAACTCTATTTCTGCGAAGGAGGCTCTCGCTAAAATAGATGATTGGATGAAAGAACAGAGACAAGCGGTTAAGACCACCTTCTCTTTTCCACCAGCTCGTCTTGCTTCGAAGGCTGGCATGTGGTACGACAATGGGGAGCCTCTGGGTCTGGGAGTGCCTGCCTCCTCCCAGGGTGACTTCTCTGGCATTGTGGACTCTGCCAGAAGGCATGCGCTCAACTCGGCCAAAGTTATGTGGTCAATGTCGGAACTTGATCACCTTGTCAAAGGGATTTTTAGAGCCTTTGAGGTTTTTAGCTTTTTGGACTGGTCTCTAGGGACTCTGGCCAGGAAGACTGAGCAAATGGAAGGAACACAAGACCTAACGAGTATCATGTCTTGTATGGATAAGGCTCTTAGGGATGGAGCTAATGAGTTGGCTTCCTTTTTTTTCAGCAGGACTCTTGAAGAAGAGGGCCCTGCTATGCTCCTTTGCTTCGAGATCTGTGACTGTTGCACAGAAGTCTGAGCTCCTTTACGCTGTCTGTCGCAACATCTCTTTCCTGAGGCCCTTGTCAGAGATATTACGCATTCTCTTGCACAAAAGGCCACCCAAGACCTCTTATTGCGCTCAGCTCGGAAGCCCTTGACAGTCGCTCCTTCGTCTCTGAAGAGGGAGGAGAGGAAATTCCAACAGCCCTTTTGACTTTAGAGGAGGAGGAGCAATGACGAACAGAGGTTCGTTTAGATCTCGCTCCAAGAAATGAAGTCCAAGTCCTCCAGACAACAATAGGCAATAGGGGCAAGACTGTCACATTTTTGGCAGTCTTGGAAGAGAAGAGGGGTGGACACCTGGTCCCTCTCAGTCATCAAGGAAGGATACAAGATCCCCCTTTTGAAGAAGCCTCCTCTTTCGGATACACCTCTAGCCTTAGTAGCGCATTACGCAGATGCGGAGAAACGGAAGGCTCTTCTCGATCTGGTCGACCAGATGCTGGACAAGGGAGCGATAGAACCAGTTCTGGACCTCTCCTCCCCAGGCTTTTACAATCGCCTGTTTCTGGTACCCAAGAACTCGGGTGGATGGAGGCCCGTCCTGGATGTCAGCTCTCTGAACGTCTTTGTGGAGAAGACGAAGTTCTCCATGGAAACGAATCGGTCTGTGCTTGCAGCAGTACGACCAGGGGACTGGTTGGTGTCTCGATTTGCAGGACGCTTATTTTCACGTCCCCATCCATCCGGCTTCGAGGAAGTACCTGAGATTTGTGATCCAGGGCAAGTGCTTCCAGTTCAAGGCGCTTTGCTTCGTTCTCAGCACGGCTCCTCAAGTCTTCACCAGGATAATGGCGAACGTGGCAGGCTGGCTGCATCAAGAGGGGATAAGGGTATTCTTTTATCTGGACGATTGGCTGATATGTTCACGACTGAAAGAAAAATGTCTGGAGGACCTACAAAAGACGTTCATGATGGCTCAAGAACTGGGTCTGGTCATCAACAGGGAGAAATCTCAGACCGAGCCGAATCAGACTATTCTCTATTTGGGGATAGTTCTGAATTCAGTTCTTTTTCGGGCTTCTCCCTCCCAGGAGAGGCAGACCAAGTGCCTCAAGAAGGCCCGAGAATTCTTGAAGAGACAGAAGTGCTCAGCGAAGGAGTGGATGAGTTTACTGGGAACTCTCTCCTCACTCGAACAGTTTGTCTCGCTAGGGAGACTCCACCGAAGACCTCTTCAACACTTCCTATCAAAGGTGTGAAATAGGAAGACACAGGAAGACTCCTTTTCCTTCCCTATTCCAGCAGAGATCGATCATCTGATGTGGTGGCTAGATCCAGCTTTGTTAGTGGAAGGGATCTCCCTGTACAAGAAGAACCCAGACCTAGTGTTGTTCTCAGACGCGTCAGAGTCAGGTTGGGGAGCAACACTAGGAAGCAAGGAGGTCTCAGGCTCTTAGGAAAAGAGTCAGTTTGGATGGCACATCAACAAGGAGGAGTTGATGGCCATTATGTTAGGGCTAAAGGCCTTCAAAGACTCAGTGTCAGGAAAGATTGTGGAGGTCTACTCGGACAGCACCACAGCTCTAGCGTACATCATGAAGGAGGGGGAACTCAATATCTTTCTCTGTTCGAAACAGCAAGGGAGCTCCTTCTATGGTTGAAGGAGAACAAGGTAGAACTGCTGACAAGATTCGTACAGGGACAGAGGAATGTGAGGGCAGACATGCTCAGCAGGAAAGGGTAGGTTCTTCCTACAGAATGGACTCTGAACCAGCAGGTCTGTCAGAGTCTCTGGAAGCTGTGGGGGAGACCTTTGATAGATCTTTTCACCTCCAACCAGAACAAGAGGATCCCCAACTATTGCTCCCTAGTTCCGGACAAGGAGACAATAGCGGTGGACGCCTTTTTGATGGATTGGACGGGGATGGACACATATGCCTTTCCCCCGTTCAAGATCATCAATCTGGTCATCAGGAAATTCGCTCTCCTCGATTCTGGATGAATGATCCTAGTAGCTCCATTCTGGCCAACGAGAGAATGGTTCACGAAAGTGGTAGACATGTTGATGGACTTCCCAAGAAGCCTTCCTGCAAGTCCAAAGCTTCTCAAACAACCCCACTTCGAGAGGTATCATCAAAACCCCCTCGCTCTCAAACTGACTGCCTTCAGACTATCGAGAAGCTTGTCAGAGCGAGAGGATTTTCAGCGCAAGCTGCAAAAGCTATCGCCAGAGCGACGAGGGTCTCTTCACAGAGGGTCTACCAATCTAAGTGGGAGACTTTTAGAGCCTGGTGTAGGCAGCAAAAAGTTTCCTCATCCACTACCTCTGTGAGTCAGATTGCGGATTTTTTGTTATACCTCAGACAGGATGCTAATCTGGCAGTATCCACGATCAAAGGGTATAGAAGTATGCTCTCGACAGTCTGTAGGCATAGAGGCTTAGATTTGTCTCAAAATAAGGACTTGCAAGACCTCGTAAAGTCTTTTGAGACAATTAAACAGGTTCAGTTAAAGCCCCCTTCTTGGAACCTGGATGTGGTTCTGAAGTTTCTTTGCACCAAGAAGTTTGAACCCATCTCACAAGCTTCTCTTTGAGATGTAACGAAGAAAACCCTCTTCCTGATGGCCCTAGCCACAGCTAAAAGTGTCAGTGAGGTTCATGCGATTGAAAAACAAGTGGGCTTTAATCAGAATGGAGCGGTTTGTGCTTTAAGGATGGATTTCCTCGCCAAGAACAAGAACCTTTCAAAACCCTGGCCAAGGACCTAATCTAGTGGGTCAAGAGCAGGAGAGGCTCCTTTGTCCAGTTAAAGCCCTTAAAGCTTACTTGTCTCACACTAAGAATGTGAGAGGCTCATCTAGTTCCTTATGGTACTCAGCGAAGGATCCGCAAAAACCCCTTTCAAAGAACGCTTTGTCTTTTTTCGTGAGGGAGCCTATAAGGGAAGCTCACCTCTTGTGTGAGGAAGAGCACTTCGGCCTTTTAAAAGTGTGGGGTCACGAAGTGAGAGCCATTGCTACTTCACTGGCATATCGTAAGAACATATCAGTTAGGCAAATTATGGATGCAACGTTCTGGAGAAGCAACTCTGTGTTCGCCTCTTATTACCTAAGAGAGGTAAGAGTGGATTATGATAAATGCTATACCTTGGGCCCATACGTAGCTACGGCTTCTGTATTAGGCAAAGGAGTTACTACCTCCCCTCAATCTTAGTTTTTGTATACCTGTGTGTGGGTTGGTGTTTTTAATGGTTGTCTGAGGACGTCGACTTGTGGTACAGTTCCCTCAGTCTAGATAGATAGTTTATACAGTGATACCTCTACATACGATCTTACTTCGTTCCAGAAACTGCTTCGTATGTTAAAACCCATAATAAATCCTTAATAAATGGCTACACATAATTACACATTACATTTATACATACCTGTATAATAAATACATATTACAAATAAAAAAAAAGAATAATAATGAAATAATAAATAAAAAAGGGGTTTTAATGTAACACTTTACCTTAGTGACAGGCCAGCGCGGGTGTAGGGACTGCTAGGCAGGAGGAGACGGAAGATCAGCGAGGAAGTAGGGACGGTGACTTTGTACGATAACGTGTATGATAACTTATACTAACTTACACTACTACGTGAACTTTAACTTAGCTTATTTTTTTTATAATTTTATATTTTTTTTTTTTACATATTTTCTTTTCTTATTTTTAATTTTCATCACTTTCACTTTCACTCGATTCGGTCTTCCTTTTCTTTGCTTCACTTTCTTTCTTTTCATCATGATCACTAGACCGTTTTAAAGATTTTTTAAAGAAACTATCAAGTGAAAGTTGCTTGGTACGGCTTTTGAGGATTTTTCTAAAATGTGTTAAGCAAACATCATCGAACTGCGTAACAACACGGCAAACCTGAAGTTTTTGTGGGTGATGCTTGTCGATGAAATCAACAACGTGTTGATGATATGCCAACATCTGTTTTATTTCCGCCGTACCTAAGATTTGGCCTACCTCCTCGATCTCCTCCGACTCACTCAACTGCGCTTGGAACTCATCATGCTGCATGGTATGCAGCTCCTTGAGTTCCTCGGTGGTGAGCTCTTCATGATGCTCATCGACGAGTTTGGTGATGTCATCTTCATCCACCTCCAGACCCATGGACTTGCCAAGGGATACAATCTCTTCGACGTCTTCCTCGGCGGCAACCACGGGTTCATTCTCGGGGCCAAAACCTTCAAAATCTCTGGGAGCAACAGCATCAGGCCAAAGCTTCTTCCAAGCGGAATTCAGGGTCCGACGAGTTACTCCCTCCTAAGCCTGATCAATGATCTTTAAGCAGTGCATGATATTAAAGTGGCTCCTCCAAAATTCACGCAAAGTTAAATTGGTGCTTTGCGTGACATTAAAGTACAGTACTGCTTAAATAAGTGCTTGGTGTACAGCTTCTTAAAATTAGAGATGACATGCTGGTCCATGGGCTGGAGGATAGGGGTGGTATTCGGTGGAAGATACAACACCTTGATGAATTTGTATTCGTCAATGATATCATCTTCGAGTCTGGGGGGGTGAGCGGGTGCATTGTCCAAACAAAGCAAGCTCTTCAAAGGCAAATTCCTCTCCTGAAGATACTTC
>NC_090767.1:41114791-41202291 GCF_036898095.1 Palaemon carinicauda
CTCCCAAATCGCTGGCTCTTCTAGTTCTCTTTGAGCAGGCTTGTCATCCAAACTCCTACCCTCTCCTTTCATCCAGCAGAGGGGGTATTATGAATTCACAGACGAGCTCCTTCTGGCTTTGCCTCTTGATTCTTCCATTGAGGATCTTTAGGGGAGTCTCATTCGAGAGGTTTTCTGGGCTCTCGGCCTCCTTTTTAGCATTTGAGGTCTTGAACATGGAAAAGATTGTGAAGTATATATGCAGGCTACCTCAGGGCTCAATCTATGGTTGGGATCAAAGGGCCACCTTGTTCGAACCAAGGATTGGTCCAAGGAGTTGACAAAGAAGTCTTCGGAGACTTTTCTCTTGTCAGGCACTCGTACCATCGAATTCCTTGCTTACTAGGTTGTTAACCTGTGGGCAAGTGCAATTCTGAGGAGACGAGATGCCGTAATGAAGAGGTTCCATTGACAGAAACTCAAGGCTGAGATCTCTAAGCTTAAAAACTCCACCCGGAAGAAGGTGAGAGAAAGGCTGAGCATTGGAGGAAGTTCAACCAGGACTCCCTTCTACACAGGGCCTTGACATCCAGGTTGTATGGTAGGGCTCCATCACCTACCAGAAGACAGCCGTAGATCAGGGTAAGTAGCCCTATACAGTCGACCAGAAGGAAGGCAGGGTCTTCCTCAAAACCTAAGGTGCTGAAAAAGCCCTTTCCTGCCAAAGACTTTAGTAAAGGACTACAAACCCTCCTGAGGAGGTAAAGGTGGTAAGGGAAGCGGCAGAGGTCGCTCACACTTGGGAGGGAAATCTTCTCGTTTGCCTGTTGCTGGGGGAATGCCTGCAGCTGGCACAGGTGGCTGCAGCACGGGGACGAACCTTGGACAATCTCCGTGATTCTTTCAGGATATCGCGTCCCGTTCACTCAATCTCTCCCTCCACGGACTCGGGATCCGCAATGGAGATGGCCCTTTTTGGCCAAAGTCCAGACCATGTTGGAGAAGGGAATTCTCCAGGAGGTACTCAACGACTCTCGAGGCTTCTTCAGTTGACTTTTCTTGTGAAAAATGCATCTGGAGGCTGGAGACAGGTCATCAATCTCTCGGCTCTGAACAGAATTGACCTTCAGACTTCATTCAGGAGGGAGATGACAGACGAGATTATACAAGTGGTAAGACCTCAGGACTTCTTGTGCATGCTGGATCTCAAAGACGCATACTTCCAGATCTCTGTCCATCTGTCTTCAAGAAAGTATCTCGGAATTATACACAAGAACAGGCAAGACCAGTTTAAGGAGCTGTGCTTTGGTCTTTCCACAGCACCTCAGGTCTTTATGAGGGGATTTGCACTAGTGTCATTTTGGGCTCAAAGGAATGGCGTTCGTCTCCTAAGATGTCTCGACGATTAGCTGATCCTAGCAGACTCGGTGGCGACCCTTCTTCAAAACAGACACTCGAATTTTGTCAGGATTTGGGGATCGTGATAAACCTCGAGAAGTCATCTCTGCTCCCATCGGAGAGACTAGTATACATGGGATGCTGATAGACACCAATCTTCAGAAAGTTTTTCCATCAGGCAACAGAGTAAGCAGGCTGACAGAGGTAGCAAGTCCCTTCCTCAGACGAAAAGAACTTCCAGCCCAACAGTGCTTGCGTTTCTTAGGTCACCTAGCTTCCCTGGTCCATCTAGTTCCCAACGGTCACTCAAGGATTTTGATCCTTTTGGTGGTGACTGAAGTCCAAGTGGAGTCAGCACACAGGCTCTCCTAATTTGTTATTCCCCATGGTACTAGTTCAACTAGCGGATCTTCAATGGTGTGTAACAGACGAGAACCTCCGGAGAGGGACAGACCTTCTCGTCTCTCCCTCGGAATTAATGCTCTACGCAGATGCAATAAGAGAAGGGTGGGATGCCCACATGCTGCACCACACGGCCTCAGGGTTATGGTCCGAGTCCAAAAGGTACCAGCACCTAATCTCTTAGAGATGAGGACATCCTTTTTAGCCCTTCAACAGTTCCAACAGTTCTAGACGGGTCATGCTGCGGTGCTGATGAGCGACACAGTAGTGGCTTACGTAAATGAACAAAGCTGTACCTTTTTGCATCCCTATGCCATGTAGCAGTAGAGATGTTACAATGGACAGAAGAAAATTTGGTATCCCTATCAGCTCGCTTCATTCCAGGCAAGAGTAATGTGCTTTCCAACAATTTGAGCAGAGCAACACACAGTGGGCTCTGAATGGTCTTTGAATCATCTGTTAGGCTACAAAGTCCTGACTTTGTTGGGTTCTCCGACTATGGGACTATGGACCTGTTGACGACGTCCCGGAACTTCAGGCTCCCGCCCTTTTGTTCCCCAGTACCTGGCCCTCAGGCTCTCTGGCAAGATGCATTCCAATAACGGTGGCATAACATCGATGTCTATGCCTTTCCCCTGTTCTGTATGATGCAAAGTGTGCTCAACAAGACCATAACAACCTATTTATAATGCTCATAGCTCGGCTATGGCATCATGCAGTGGTTCCTGGACCTTCTGCAGCTCCTGACAGAGCTCCTAAGAGAACTCCCTCCTCGACCAGATCTGCTCAAACAACCATAGGTAAACATTTACCACAAGGCAGTAGCTTCTCTTCATCTTCATGCCTAGAGACTATCCAGCATCTCCTCTCATAAAGGCTTTTCATAACATGTTGCAAAAAGTATGTCTGGATACCTACAAAGATCTACATCCTCAGTTTACCAGGCCAAGTGGACTGTCTTCTGTGATTGGTGTCATGGAAGGGGTATTTCTCCACTCAATGTCACTATTCCAGTAATAGCAAAGTTCCTTGTATACTTTAGGGAGGAAAAGCTACTTATGGTTTTGGCGGTAAAGGGCTACCGCTCAATCTTGAGCCTTGCTTTTAGACTGAAGGGCATCAATCTTTCCTCTTCGTTGCAGTTGTTTCTCCTCGTACGAGAAAATTCAAGCCGGGCTATGATTTCAAATAGGCCGCGCTCTTCTACTCTGTGAGTGCTGCATTATTTACATTCAGATCAGCTGATCAACCCTGAGAAGTCCACCGTCAACCTCAAATTTTGGATCATTATTAAGGCATGCTACCGAAGGATATTTCATATTTACTGATAGAAACAATTATTAGATGATCTATCATTTTCTAATTAGCATAGTAATTTCAATGGTTTTATTTGAATTGCTTCTCTCATATATTATTTACTGGCACTGTTGAGTTGAATCTCATTACGTTAACCGAAGTTTCATTCATACTGCTGATGAGTGATATTTTATAGTTTTGAGCTCTGTGGTGCTTGATTATAAAGCTTAGGAAATTATTTATTACGACTCTGTCAGTGAGTATTCAATAAGCTGTATTTCTGTTTAAGAAGTATAGATATAACATGCTGCGCAAGAGACGACACTTAAGATAATAGCTACTTTCTTTTTTTCCTCTGAAATGGTTTACCATTTCTTCAGAATACAAGCACTATCACCACTAATCTTTTGCTTCTTTGCATGACCACTAGCAATCTGGTTTATTAGTCATTGTTAACGTTATTGTAATTTACGGTAATAGGGAAAAAAATACGGTGAAGGTAATACAAACGGCTACGATGGTCACACTAGCTAATACAATAGATTTTGAATACAGTGGGTTGGTGCTGTCTACCCTGGGTGGCGGTGGCCGGATCAAGACCCAGTCGGGAGTAGTGATGATTTCAAAATTATAACCACCTGGTTTCAACATATTTTTTTATTTTTAGTAGTTGCGTTTGTAAATCTGAAAGTTCGCTAATCGGATGTTTGTACCTTGAGGACTGTCTGTACGTGCATATTGTATACTGTACTTATATTACAGTAATATACACTACAGTATCAGCTAGTACCATTAAATAGAAACAACAGTGTTTTGTTTTAAATATATTGGTATTAGTATACAGTACAGTACAAGTGTGGCGGAGAGTTGTCTTACGATAAACTTTCATATTCAACCTCTCCTACACTCATTATCACCCCATACATCGTCAACAAATATCCTGACAAAAATTCTCCCAACTCCCTAGCCCAAACTCTCTTACTATCCCCATACTTAGCCTGACAAAACTTTTCATATTCCCTAAAGAAGTCATATACATCCCTACTGCTATGTTCATTAAAACTTTCACACCTAGGTACCTCTCTCATAAACACTGTCTTACAAACTTCCTCTACTTCATTCTCACTACTATCTTCACTGCCTACTCCCTTCTTGTTCATTTGAATACAATGAATCTAATTCTACACTCAAAGTCCTATCTTTAACTATTCCCTTCTTACCCTTTTTCTTACTTACCACCTTCACCCATTCTTGATCATCCTCACTCACACCCTGACCTTTCTTCTTTTCTTTCTTCACATTATCTTTACCTTTCTTCTCAGTCTTCCTATCACCCTTCGTTCCAATCTTACTATGTCTAGTTCCTTTACTTTCAATATCACTATCACTACCTTCCCCATTATCACTTACCCTATCCTCTTCCACCATCAACCCATTACCAGAAGCAGAAGCCACTCCTCCGACTGCACCTTCACCCATGACAGTTTTCATCGTCCCCATTACTTGCCCTACCATTGCTTCCATTCGTTTCTCATTTTCTCGCATCCTCATCTCGACACCCTCTTCCACTCTCTCTACAGTTCCCTGAAGTTCCCTAAGTTTCCTTTGCATCTCCTCATTCTCACAACTTAACCTCGCATTCTCCACCAACAACCTCTCCTCTTGCTCATTAGACAACCGGAATTCCTCCTTTAAAATATGTTTGTTCCGTAACCGAAATACAAACCACGCTATTTACATTGGGTATTACTGCTGAAATGACGAGCCATTAGATTTTAACGAGGGTTTCCTACCCCGCACTAGTTAGCAGGGGTAGGGGGGAGGGGTAGCTTGCTACCCCTCCCTCCCTCACACACCGGTGAAATGTCTCTCTTCACTTTTGGCTCGGACAATGGACAGACGTCTCTGTCTTCGTCCTCGCTTGGCAGCCATTATTTGTTTTGTCTTTACTTAATCGCTTACTTTTCTTTTACTCAGTATATATGTAAACATTTTTTGTGTTTATGTATATATTTGAGTATAGAAATCAGTAAGTTTCCTTTTCAGAGTTTGTGCTTGTGTGTGTAGTGTACGATATCTCCGTGGAGCCCTCGGCAGGTAGGCCACCACGGTGTAATTTCATGGGTCGCGACCCCCCAGATGCTGAAGCCTTGATGAGGATGGGGGGCTTAGGGATTAGCAGCTGGGCTCTAATGAACAGTGGGAACTACTTCCCATTGGACCTCGGTGCCCAGCTGTCGATTCAACTAAATCAGTCAGCACTTTCTCTTTTACTTTTGATTATTTCTTTTTTTCTCCCATCTCTTCCTTTTGGGCTCGATATTGTTGACGACTTTGGCATGTTCGATTTTACTTTGGATGCTGCTTTTGTATTTGGCAGAGTGTGGGATGGACTGCATTCCATCTCAACCTGTGCCAATTTAGACGCCATCACCCTCTGGCAGACCCCATTGGGTGCAGACCAAGTCTGTTAAGAGTCGGGCTCCAGTGATCCGGTCTTAAGTCACCCATATTTGCGGGTAATGGGTGACGCCAGGCATTGGAGTCGACGGTGGGAGGGGCTAACTACCCCCACTGACCAGTGTACGCCCACCTTAAGAGAGGCAGCCCCTCTCTAATAGAGAACTGGTCCCCGCTGAATCCTCTTCTCGTGTTGGGCCACATGGGATAGGAGGACTGACATCCTCCGATAAGAGGTGGATAACCCGGCTTGCTTTTTCAAAAAAACCCAACACCTCTGTTGACGACCTGGAAAATACAAACATGGACCTCGGTACAGACAGCTCCAACTCGGGTTCTAACATTGTAACGTTAGAACCTTATTCACGTCATGTGAATAATAAAACGCTAGAGAAGAAGAGAGAGAGAGTGAAAAATGATGACAGTACAGAAAGATATAGAAAATTAGAAGTATTACCTGGTCACTATGAAGTAGTGAATTATGAAATTTTTTTTTACCTTGGAATTTGAAAACGGAAGAAACGAGCGTATAAATGTTTTTAAAGCTAATAGAGAAATAGTTACTTTATGTGGAGGGCAGCCAAAAATTTTACCCCAGGGAAATGAAAGTCTCTTGATAGAGACACTGTCCCCATTACAAGGTGAAAGGTTAAAAACACTTACAACATTGAATGGTCATAGCGTAAAATGCGTTTCACACCCTACTTTCAACCAGAGTAGAGGTGTGATATATGCTCCAGAATTGTTGGATATAGAGGAGAAAGAAATAGGATGAACTGAAAAGTCAAGGAGTAGTTAAAGTAGTCAGAATGAGAAAGAGAATTGGAGAACAACGTATCCCTCTTGCTACTCTGATTATAACATTTGATCAGTGCCGATTACCAAATGTTATAAAAGCTGGATGGCTATCTTTGAAGGTAAAACCATATATCCTGTCACCATTGCGATGTTATCATTGCCAAATGTATGGCCATTTAAGCCAGAAATGTAAAGAAAAACTAAACAATAAGCCAGCTGTTTGTGCCAACTGTGGAAAAAGTAGTCATGGAGTATGCATAGAAAACCCTAATTGCATACATTGTGGGGAAGCACACCCAGCTACATCTAAAAGCTGTGTAAAGTTTATTTTTGAAAAAGAAATACCGGCCATTAGGACCATGGAAAGGGTTACTTTTTAAGAGGCTCGTAAAAGAGCTCTTGAAAAGCAAATAAGACCAGGGCAACCTTTTTCAATGGTTCTGAAGAAAAACTTGTCAAACCACACAGACGAAAATTATATCTCTACTTCTAAGATAAAGAAACAAATGCAAGTAGTTAAAGAGGTTGAAAGTCCCATCGAAAATCTATATCCAGAAATTGTGGAAAAATCAAAACGGACACTTAAAGATCTGAAAATTATTCAAAAGCCAACTACTCCGATTTTAAACAATAGTACAAACCTCTCACAGGCCGTTTCCTTGCCTGATCTGATGGAGGTTGCACTCGAAACCAATTTACCTGGTGAACCCGTAGTGGGGAAGGTGCAAAAACCTGACAGATCACAACCTTTTAATCGAAAAAGAGAGAGACCTCCCTCCCTCTCTCCTCCTACCATAAGAAACATTAAAGTCACGACTTCCAATAAATATGATATCTTGTCTGCTGATGTTTCTGAACAACTAGAAGGTAAATTGAACCAATCAGAAATTCAAGTTGAGGTCCACCATCCTCCTCAACAATTAGATCAAAAGGACACAAAGAAAAAGAGAAACACAAAACCCACTATATCAAGATCCTCTCTAGAGTTACCTCCGGGAAACATTGTTAGATCAAATAGTGCCATTGGGAAGACTTCATCTAAGGTGTCTTCCAAAAAATAAAACATAGTTTTTTCCTCCATTCTGCAATGGAATTGCCAGGGTTTAAGGGCGAAATATGAACAACTTAAGCTCCTCATACGTGAGCACTCCCCTATAACAGTATGTCTACAAGAAAGCAAGCTCGATGCTAATACTCCTTGTCCTCGAGAGTATGTTAGCTATAGGACACCATATGATCAACGAGCAGGGAGCCATGGGGGAAGTCTTATATACGTTCGTCGAGATGTTCCCCAAATATCTTTGTCTATCTGTACCCCTCTGCAGGCAGTGGCTGTACAGATTGATATAGGGAGAAAATACACAATCTGTTCTCTTTACTAGCCTCCAAATGATAACATCTCATATGATAATATAGTAGAGGTGATTAAACAACTCCCACAACCCTTTCTCTTACTAGGAGACCTTAATAGTAGACATCCTTTATGGGGTGATGTTTTAGCAAATGCAAGGGGTAATATTATATCGTCAATTTTGGAGAATGAAGATGTCGGACTCCTCAATACAGGAGAGCCCACACATTTTCATGTACAGACAGGTACCTTGTCCTGCATTGACCTATCAGTTGCAAGCTCTAACTGTCTTCTCGATTTTAATTGGAGAACATTAGATGATTGGCATACTAGTGATCATGCACCAATCATTATAAACACCAACAATGGTCCACCTTTACAAAGATCACCTCGATGGAATCTTGATAAGGCAGACTGGAATAGATTTCGGGAGTTAAGTGAAATTGAAGGAAATGCAGAACAGTTTGAAAGTGTTGATGATGCCATAGACTTACTTAATGGAACTCTTCACACAGCAGGAGTGAATTCCATTCCCAAAACAACTGGGATATTCAGACGACGACCAGTCCCCTGGTGGTCGTCAGAACTAACTGCCCTGCACAGAGCCACAAGAAAGTCTTTAACTCGATTGCGCACGCACCGTAATGAGGAGAATTTAGTCATATACAAGAAATGTAGAGCACAGTTCAGCCGTGCCATGAAAGAAGCTAGGCGCCAGTCTTGGATGTCCTTTGTTTCCTCCATTAACAGTAGAACACCAACATCATCTGTGTGGAGGAAAGTAAAAAAGATAGCAGGAAAATTCACCCCAAACCCACCACCAGTGTTAAAGATAAATGGCCAGTATATGACTGGAGCAACCGAAGTTAGCAATGCCCTGGCTGACCATTTCTCAAATGTATCGTGCAAGTGTCAAGCAGCTCCTGGTCACCAGTATAGGAGCAATGAAGAAAAGAAAGTTTTAAACTTCGCAACAAGAAAGCAAGAGTCATACAATTCTCCTTTTACTGAAAGAGAATTTGATTCTGCTCTTGCTACTTGTAACGATACAGCCCCTGGACCCGATGGAATTCCATATGCAATGATTAAACATGTACCTTTTAATACAAAGTTATTTATTTTAAGCATTTTTAATAGAATATGGCATGATCATAGTTATCCAAGTGTTTGGGAACTAGCCATTATTTTAGCCTTTTTAAAACCCGGTAAGGACAAGTTTTTAGCAGCAAACTACCGACCTATTGCATTGACATCTTGTTTATGTAAAATCATGGAGAAGATGGTCAATGCAAGACTGATTTGGTACCTTGAAAAGAAGAATATTTTATCACCCATTCAATGTGGATTCAGGAAAATGCACTCAACGACGGATGTGCTGATACAACTTGAGTCCTCCATTTGTGAAGCCTTTGCTTCCAAACAGCACCATGTGACAGTTTTTTTTTATCTTGAAAAGGCATATGATACCACATGGAGATACGGTATACTTAAAAGAATCCATGAGTGCGGATTGAGAGGTGAGCTACCACTATTCATCCAGTCATTTCTTTCACATAGAGTTTTCCGAATGAGAGTTGGGGAAGCTCTATCACAGAGTAAATGCCAGGAAGAAGGAGTTCCTCAGGGGAGTGTGCTGAGTGTAACCCTTTTTGCACTAGCAATTAATGGGATATTCTCAGTCATTCCCCGGGATGTTCTTGCAACATTATTTGTGGATGATCTCTCCATATCATTTGCTGGAGCCAGAATGGCAATGGTTGAGAGAAAAATCCAACTCTCTGTTGATAAAATTATCCATTGGGCCGATATGAATGGATTTAAGTTCTCAACAAGTAAAACTACAATTGTCCATTTCTGTCGTATACGGGGAGTACATCCAGACCCGGATATATACATCAAAGGTCAACGGATTCCATGTGCAAGTGAAGCAAAATTTTTAGGGTTGATATTTGATTGTAGGCTTACATGGGTTTCTCACTTAAAAACATTAAAAGCTAAATGTGTTGAAGCTATGAATCTTTTAAAAGTCTTGTCCCATACATCATGGGGGGCAGACCGCAATACAATTTTAAAATTATACAAGGCCTTGATATTTTCCAAAATTAGTTATGGATGCGAAATATACTCCTCAGCAACCCCAAGCCGGTTAAAGATACTAGATTCAATACATCATGCTAGCTTTAGATTGTCCACAGGAGCCTTTAGAACCTCCCCTATCCCAAGTCTCCTTGTTGATGCTGGGGAGTTGCCTCTGGACCTTTACCGAATGTCCTCTATTATTCGGTATTGGTTTAGATTGCAAAGACTCCCCAATTCTTCAGCCTTTCAAACTGCAAGCCTTGTAAGGCACTCAACCTACTTTGAGTTGCACCCAAAATCTCCTCAACCTTTTGGGTTTCGGGTTAACCAATTATTAAACAATCTGGATATAATTAGAAATAAGGTGCTTCCATTCAAGGTATCATCAACGCCTCCATGGAAATTACCTGACATATCTTTTTGTAGATACTTTATTGGAGTTAAGAAGAATTTGACTGACTTAGAATCCAGGTCTCTTTTTATGGAACATGTTGAAGAACATAGAGGATCGACTTTTATATATACTGATGGCTCCAAATCTGATGCTGGCGTTGGATTTGGAGTACATAGTAATGATTTTAATTGTAGAGGTGCACTTCCTCTAACAGCTTCCATATTTACTGCCGAACTGTATGGCATATTAACCGCTATTGAGAAAATAGCTTTGGAAAAGGAGGGTAATTTTACAATTTTTAGTGATGCAAGGAGTGTTCTTCAAGCTTTAGAAGTTTTTAATTCTAGTAACCCTCTAGTTTTAAAGATTTTAGAATGGCTTTTTATTATTGGACGGAAAGGTATAACTGTTCGATTTTGTTGGGTTCCAGCACATGTAGGTGTGTCTGGGAATGAGAAGGCAGATTTACTGGCGAAGAATGCGGCATCCGAGTTGCTACCAAGGAGGTATCCCATTCCATGTAACGATTTCCTACCTTACATCAAGAAATTGGTTTGTGATAAATGGCAACAGCACTGGGATAGTCAAGATGGCAATAAAATGAGGGAAGTAACAAATATCATATCACCTTGGAGGTATAACATGATTCCCCGAAAATGGGAGACGACTCTTTGTCGTCTCCGTATTGGTCACACACGGTTGACACACGAGTTTCTGCTGAAGGGCCAACTCCAACCGTATTGCGAAGACTGCTTAGTACCTTTAACAGTGAGGCATTTGTTGACCGAATCTGTTTGAGGCTCGAGGTGAGGATGGCAGGTTTATCCTTGCCAAGATTCTTGGACATGATGTGTCTTACTATGCGAGCGGAATTTTTAGATTTATTTCAGAAGCAGGTCTTCTGAAAACTATTTAACTATTGTAATGACTTCTTAATTTTTATGGTTTTAATCGAATTTGCTTTTAATTTTCATATACAGTAAATGGTATCGGCGTCAATGACCTTAGATGTCAGGATGCCAGAAAACTTTCAATCAATCAATCAATCAATCATGGGTCGCGATCGAGTTTGACTACGGTCTTTCTCTCTCTTTCTTTTGAGGTCGTTCACCCTTTACTACGTTACCTTTACTACGTCTGAGTAGCTTCCTTCCCGTGTGGGTGGGGTTGCTACGCCGTACGTTTTGTCTCAATTAGTTTATGAATCTAATTGTATTTGTTGATTTTTCAGCTTTTGTAGAACGATTCCTTTCGGGGTTTTCGTTCTTTATTTAGTGTTCATTCATTTTTAAATTACATAATTACATAGTTACATAATTATAATTGTTATAATTCTGTGTTGGTTACAGCTCTCCTTCCGTGAGTGTAAGTGGTTGTGAGGGCACGTGCCTGTTGTGTAATTCTTGTTCTTTTCCCTCGGGATTCCTCTTCGTAGCCTTCCCGGGGGAATGAATGTTAACTAATGATTTTTGTTTTTATTTTCACAGTTACCGATCTGGTTCGTTTCTGTAATGTGACAACGGAGTGAGCTGTCTTGTTGAGGCCTGGGGATTTGGCTGTTGCTACCTCCCCTATAGATCCTCGTCAGGGGCGTGTATCCTTCTCCTGGAAGTACTCCCGTGAAGATTGACAGCTCTCCAGTTCATTTTAGAACACTCAGGAGGCTCGCCTCCTTGGGTGGGTAACTTTCCTTCCGAGGGAAGTTTTCCTGTCCAGGCTTGAGTTTTTTCTCCTTTGGGGGGTTATCCTCTTGCCTTTATTTCGTGCGACTATGCTCTTGGTGGTGAGCGGTCGCACCTGCAGTTACGCTCAAGGGGCTGGGCAACTGCAGGAGCCCCTCGTCGGAGGATTGCTCTTTATAGGTCACTGGCTGACCCGTCTCTTCTACGAAGTGTTTCTCTTTCGTTCGCGAGGGAGTACACTCATAGAGACACCTCTTCGGAGGACTCTTCTGCTGTTGTTGCTGTTGGCCGCCTTCGCCGTAAGGCTCACTGTCCGCTACGTTGTAAGGGCCTCCCGTCTCCCTATAAGGGTGCTAAGAGGCGCCTTTTTGAATCTTCTCCGTATGCAGCCTGCAGCTCCTACCTCCTTAGATCTCTCCGGGGATCGATCTCCAACGCCTTCCTGACCTTCCGCCCCTGGTGCAGATGGACAGCAGTCTGACCTCGTCATCCGACGGGCAACGGTCCCTTCGGGGCAAAGGGTTACCTCCCACGGTGGGTGCTTCCCTTGCGTGTCAGGGTTCCCCTGCGCGCCCTTCTGCAGTGTTAGCGCACAGGCGCTCTCCTGCTCGTCAGCGTTCTCCTGATCGCTAGCGTTCTCCTGATCGCTAGCGCTCTCCTGTTTGCCAGCGCTCTCCTGTTCGCCAGCGCTCTCCTGTTCGCCAGCGCTCTCCTGTTCGTCAGCGCTCTCCTGATGATCATCGCCCCACTGCTCGCCAGCGCTCTCCTGAGGACTCCGAACATCCTGCTGTTCCTGTTGTGCGCCCTGCTCGCTATCGGTCTCCTGAGCGCTCTAGATCTCCTGCCCGTCAGAGCTCACCTGCGCTTCCAGTTCCTGATACGCGTCCTGTGCGCCCACGTTCGCCCGCGCGACCTAGACTTCGGTTCAGGTCTTAGACAAGGACTCTTCTTCTCCTCGCCTTCGCAATCCGGCTCGTCAGCCTGCTCCAGCGCAGCAATGCTCGCGGTCGCCTACTCGTGCTTTTAAGCTACTGTACGCACAGGATTCTATGCGTCGCCCTTCTGCTCACCAGCGATCATCAGCTCGCCAGCGACCACAGACGTGTCAACGTTCGCCTGCTCGTCAGCGACCACAGACACGTCAACGTTCGCCTGCTCGTCAGCGATCACAGACACGTCAACGTTCGCCTGCTCGTCAGCGATCACAGACACGTCAACGTTCGCCTGCTCGTCAGCGATCTTCTGGGCGTCAACGATCGCCATCGTTCTTCCACGCGTTACAGGTCCCCTGGACACCATCAGTAGCGATCTAGTGCTCGCCTGCTGTGGACCACGATCTCCGGTAGCTGAGTCTTGCTGTAGATCTTCCTCCTGCTTGCCAGCGCTCACCTTTACTTCTGTCCTTCTGTGCACCAGCTTTCTTCAATCGCCAGCGCACTTCTGCGCGCCCTTTCCTGCCACGCACCAATGGGCGCCAACGGTTTTTCCTGACCGTCCAGGATCGCCTGATTGACAGCTCGCATTAGCGCTCACCTTCCTGATGCACCTGCGTGCCTACTGATTAACACGATGCGTGCTAACCATCCCTAGTCTCTTACACCTCAGCGATCTCCTACGTGCCCGCGCGATTCTTCGCCTGCGCGCTAGCATTTTGTTAACGCACCACCGCTTGCCAACGCGCCGTCGCTTGCCGACGCGCCGTCGCTTGCCGCCGCGCCATCGCTTGCCGACCCGCCATCGCTTGCCAACGCGCCTTCACTCGCCTATGGGCCATCGCTCGCCAAGACACGCCATCGCTCGTCAACGCGCCATCGCCCGCCTATGCGCCATCGGTCTCCCGACCGCCTGCGCTCGCCCACGCGCCCACGTGCCTGTGCGGCCACACGCCCACTTGCCCGCACGGCCACGTGCCCGCGCGCCCACGCACATGCGCTCCAATGTTCACCCGCGCGCGAACCAACGGTTTGTTCCGTAACCGAAATACAAACCACGCTATTTACATTGGGTTTACCTTTCGCCGTAGCTGAAATGGCGAGCCATTAGAATTTAACTAGGGTGTATTACCCCCGCGCTAGTTAGCAGGGGGTAGGAGAGTGGTAGCTAGCTACCCCTCCCCCCCTCACACACCGGTGAACTGCTTCACTTCACTTTTGGCTCGGACAATGGACAGACGTCTCTGTCTTTGTCCTCGCTTGGCAGCCATTGTTTGTTTTGTCTTTACTTAATCACTTACAGTACTTTTCTTTTACTCAATATATGTGTAAACATTTTTTCGTGTTTATGTATATATTTGAGTATAGAAATCAGTAAGTTTCCTTTTCAGAGTTTGTGCTTGTTTGTGTAGTGTACGATATCTCCGTGGAGCCCTCGGCAGTTAGGCCACCACGGTGTAATTTCATGGGTCGCGATCGAGTTTGACAACGATCTTTCTCTCTCTCTCTTTTTGAGGTCGTTCACCCTTTTACTACGTTACCTTTACTACGTCTGAGTAGCTTCCTTCCCGTGTGGGTGGGGTTGCTACGCCGTACGTTTTGTCTCAATTAGTTTATAAATCTAATTGCATTTGTTGATTTTCAGCTTTTGTAGAACGATTCGTTTTGGGGTTTCCGTTCTTTATTTAGTGTTCATTCATTTTTAAATTACATAATTACATAATTACATAATTATAATTGTTATAATTCTGTTTTGGTTACAGCTCTCCTTCCGTGAGTGTAAGTGGTTGTGAGGGCTCGTGCCTGTTGTGTAATTCTTGTGTTCTTTTCCCTTGGGATTCCTCTTCGTAGCCTTCCCGGGGGAATGAATGTTAACTAATGGTTTTTGTTTTTATTTTTCACAGTTACCGATCTAGTTCGTTACTGTAATGTGACAACGGAGTGAGCTGTCTTGTTGAGGCCTGGGGATTCGGCTGTTGCTGCCTCCCCTATAGATCTTCATCAGGGGCGTGTCTCCTTCTCCTGGAAGGACTCCCGTGACGATTGACAGCTCTCCAGTTCATTTTAGAACACTCAGGAGGCTCGCCTCCTTGGGTGGGTAACTTTCCTTCCGAGGGAAGTTTTCCTGTCCAGGCTTGAGTTTTTCTCCTTTGGGGGGTTCTCCTCTTGCTTTTTTTTCGTGCGACTATGCTCTTAGTGGTGAGCGGTCGCACCTGCAGTTACGCTCAAGGGGCTGGGCAACTGCAGGAGCCCCTCTTCGGAGGATTGCTCTTTTTAGGTCACTGGCTGACCCGTCTCTTCTACGAAGTGTTCCTCTTTCGTTCGCGAGGGAGTACACTCAAAGACACACCTCTTCTTAGGACTCTTCTGCTGTTGTTGCTGTTGGCCGCCTTCGCCGTAAGGCTCACCGTCCGCTACGTCGTAAGGGCCTCCCATCTCCCTATAAGGGTGCTAAGAGGCGCCTTTATGAATCTCCATATGCAGCCTGCAGCTCCTTCCTCCCTAGATCTCTCCGGGGATCTATCTCCAACGCCTTCTTGACCTTCTGCCCCTGGTGCAGATGGACAGCAGTCTGACCTCGTCATCCTACAGGCAAAGGTCCCTTCGGGGCAAAGAGTTGCCTCCCACGGTGGGTGCTTCCCTTGCATGTCAGGGTTCCCCTGCGCTCCCTTCTGCAGTGTTAGTGAACAGGCGCTCTCCTGCTCATCAGCATTTTCCTGATCGCGCCAGCGCTCTCCTGAGGACGCCGAACATCTTGCTGTTCCTGTTGTGCACCCTGCGCGCCATCGGTCTCCTGAGCGCTCTAGTTCTCCTGCGCATCAGAGCGCACTTGCGCTTCCAGTTCCTGATACGCGCCCTGTGCGCCCACGTTCGCCCGCGCAAAGGACTCTTCTTCTATGCAGAGGATTTCACGCGTCTCCCTTCTGCTCGCCAGCGATCACCAGCTCGCCAGCGACCATGGACGCGTCAACGTTCGCCTGCTCGTCAGCGATCTCCTGCGCGTCAACGATCGGCATCGTTCTTCCACGCGTGTCAGGTCCCCTGGACACCATCAGTAGCGATCTAGCACTCGCCTGCTGTGGACCACGATCTCCGGTAGCTGAGTCTTGCCGTAGATCTTCCTCCTGCTCGTCAGCGCTCACCTTTACTTCTGTCCTTCTGTGCGCCAGCTTCCTTCAATCGCCAGCGCACATCTGCGCGCCCTTTTCTGCCACGCACCAATGGGCTCCAACAGTTTTTCTTTACCGTCCAGGATCGCCTGATTGACAGCTCGCATCAGCGCTCACCTTCCTGAAGCACCTGCGCGCCTTCTGATTAGCGCGATGCGCGCTAGTCATCCCTAGTCTCTTACGCGTCAGCGATCTCCTACGCACCCACGCGATTCTTCGCCTGCGCGCTAGAGTTTTGTTAACGCACCACCGCTCGCCAACGCGCCGTCGCTTGCCGACGCGCCAGCGCTTGCCAACGCGCCTTCACTCGCCTACGGGCCTTCGCTCGCCAAGACGCGCCATCGCTCGTCAACGCGCCATCGCCCGTCAACGCGCCATCGCCCGCCTACGCGCCATCGGTCTCCCGACCGCCCAGCGCTTGCCCGTACGCCTACGTGCCCGCGCGATCACATGCCCGCGCGATCGCATGCCCACGTGCCCGCGCGCCCACGCACATGCGTTCCAATGTTCGCCCGCGAGCGAACCAACGGTGTTCCATCGCGCGCATCAACGGTGTTCCATCGCGCGAACCGACAGTGTTCCATCGCGCGAAAGGGCCAACAGCAACCGTATTGTGACAACTGCTTAGTACCTCTAACAGTAAGGCATTTGTTGACCGAATGCCCCAATTATAACATCTTGCGGAATAGATATTTGTTTGAGGCTCGAGGTGAGGGTGGCAGGTTCATCCTTGCCAAGATTCTTGGAAATGATGTGTCCTACCATGCAAGTGGCATTTTTAGATTTCTTTCAGAAGCAGGTCTTCTGAAAAATATTTAACTTTTATGACATTCAATTTTTATGATTTTAATTGAATACTCTTTAATTTTTTATTTTATTTCATTTTTTACTTTTGTATATATAATTTAAATGTTACCGGCGTCAATGACCTTAGATGTCAGGATGCCTGAAAACTTTAAATCATTCATTCATTCATTCCATCGCGCGAACCGACGGTGTTTCATCGCGCGAACTGACGGGGTTCCATCGCGCGAACCGACGGTGTTCCATCGCGCGAACCGACGGTGTTCCATCGCGCGAACCGTCCGTGTTCCATCGCGCGAACCGACGGTGTTCCATCGCGCGAACCGACAGTGTTCCATCGCGCGAACCGACGGTGTTTCATCGCGCGAACCGACGGTGTTCCATCGCGCGAACCGACGGTGTTCCATCGCACGAACCGACGGTGTTCCATCGCGCGAACCGAGGGTGTTCCATCGCACGAACCGACGGTGTTCCATCGCGCGAACCGACGGTGTTCCATCGCGTGAGCGCTGGCTTGATTCCTGCAGTAGCCATTGCTTGCCTACGGGTCATCGCTCGCCTGTGAACTATTGGATTCCGACCGCCAGCTCTCGCCCTTCCAACCACGCTCACCCTCCTTCTGCGCTCCCTCGCGCACTTTCGTCCGCGCTCCTGCGTGCCCGTGCACTGGCGCTTGCACGCGAACCATTGTTTTACCATCGCGCGAGCACCTGTCGGGGTTTCGCAACACTGCCAGCCTGGTGAGTCTTCTGGAGCACTTATTTCCAGAACACGGTCTTCACCCCGTAAACGCAGAGCATGGCACGTGCAAGAGCATGAAGAATCTTCAGAGAGGTCTGGGCAACATTCTTCTTTCCAGAACCTGGGTTAGCCCTTCCTCCTCGTCATTCCCTGGAAGGGTCGTGCCAGGGAGTTTTCCTTTCGAGATTTCTCCGTCGGGCAAGGGGTGACTGGTTTAGCCCTTCCTCTTCTCCAGCCCGTGGAAGGGGCTTACCAGGTCCTTTCCCTTATCGGTTGCGACCCGAGGCTGTGTACAAGGAAGCTCCAGGAAGATCATAGGTACTTTCCTCCTCTCAGGCTCAAGCACCTTTGCGTTCCGTCGCCAAGTTTCGAACTTGCGGGCAAACTCGATGTTGGAGCATCTAGACGCAATGACTGAGGGCTTCCCCTCGGGTGTCTCGTCCGTGGATGTCGACAAGCTCAGACACTCTTCCATCCTTGGGAAGAGCTTGTTTGAGCTCAAGGACAGAGACATGGACAGCTGTTGTGCGGAGGAAGTCGACTTCCGTTTTCACTCCTCCAAGGCGCTTTCTTCCAGACCCTGTAGGCCTCCAACGCGTCTTCTTTCAGCCTCTTCGGCCTAAGTTATTGGACATGCTGCGGCAGCTAAGACAAGGTGTACAATAGCAGTCCCCTCCTGTCAGGGACAGGTAGCACGGGAGGCTCTCCCGGGGAGGCATAATCCTAGAGGGAGCGTCAGAGTTCACAAACTCTAGGATTGGCAACCCCCCCTGGCAAGTCTCACGCTGGGGGGATGCCTAAGGTTACTCATCCGAATAACAGCTTCCCGATGGCGATTCCTGCATGATCCCTCTTAATGAGAGAATGCCTTGATGAAGTCATTGAGCTTCAGCACGGCATTTCATTCCCGTGCTGAAACTTGGTGACGGGCAAGAGGGCTCTCGAACTTGGGGAAATTGCTCCCCCAGTTCGAATCTAAATTTCTCTCTTTTACCTTTTTCTTTTTCTCAATATTACTTCGACCTTATCCTAATTTCACAAACTTTCTTTAGTCTTGCTTTCCAAACTCTATGAGAAAAATTTCCCTCATAATGTGTGTGTATATATTATGTACATATATTTATTATTATTATTTTTTTTTTTTTCTTTTCTCCTATGGCTTGGATGTTTTTACATCCATTGTAGCCCCGGCGGGGATGTTCATACATCCTTTATTGCTGCCTGCTTTGATGAGTGGGAGGAGGTATCACGGGTGGGAGGTGTTTGCATTCAAAGCTATATGTGAGAGTATTGGATAATTTCAGCCATCCCGAAGATGGTTTGGACCTTTTTGGCGGAACTATTCTCAAGTGTTGGGTCTTCGGAATCCAGGGGGATCCAATGCTTGGGGTAGGACTCTCGGCTTTTGGCCGGAAGCCCATCATTATAGATGTGGGGAGGATGATTCCATAATTTCTTGGTCTCAGTCCTAACAGGCGGGTTCAGCTTACACCTGTGCCTCTATATCTGTTTTGATGCTATCCTTCGGGTAGGGTATGGAGTGGACCATCTGGGAAGTATACTCTCATTGTGCCAATAGTGGAGAGTGCAAATTTCCTTTCTGGCGTGTGATGGCCTAACATTCTCGAGCAGGTACATCAAACTAACTCTTTTCTCTCTCTCTTTAGTATAATGGATTCTTTAAGGAACGAACCCCCATTCCCTGGATACGCTGACTCTCCCCCGGCACTGTTGACGACCTCTGTAATGCGATAAGGGATAGCTCTGTTGATGACCTTGGAACGGGAAAGGACCATTCTACTGATATTTCTAAATCGAGTAATTTGGGTAACACGAGGAAACTTCTAATCCTCCATGTTACACAAATTTCAATAAAAACAAATTATGATGATCTATATAAAGCATTTGAATGCTATGGATGCATAAAAGAAATAAGGATGAAACTTGAAGCTGAAACTTGGGATTCATGGATATCTTATAGTAGTTATGACGAAGGATTTAGTGCAATAAGTAATTTGAATAATATTAAAATTAATAACTTGAATGTCGCGGCTGCTCTCTGCGATAAGGTACCAAAAGATTTAGATGTGTACAGGCCTGCCGATTGGTTGGAAAAAGACGCAGATTTAGTCATGCCCTCCCAGAGAAATCCAAAACCACCAATGTGGCTTATAGCTGAATCCACGGGGGTTACAGGGAATTATTTTAAAATATGCAAATTGATTCAGAAAAAAGTAGGAACTATTGCACCAGGCGATATATCTCGTTTTGGAAAAAATAGTTTCCTTATCCATGCCAAATCCAGTACACAGTCTGTAATATTGTCCAATATGAAAATAAGTATTGATGACATTAAGTTAGATGTCAAACCCCACCTAAATTTTAGCTACGGAAGGGGCGTAGTTTTTAACAGAGATCTATATGATTTTACAGAGGAGGAGATACTGGCCATGTGTCCATTAAATGTATGGAAAGTTCATAAAGTCCCAGGTACATCAATGATAATCCTTACGTTCCAGGATGCTGATGTACCTTTTCATATTATTATCGAGAACGAAAGGATTAAAGTAAGACCCTTCAAGCAGAAGCCATTGCAATGCTTTAATTGTTTTAAATTTGGGCACCCGTCCAAAGTTTGCAAAAATGAGAAGATGTGTGGTATTTGCTCCAAATCTTACCATGGAGAGTGTGCACTTGGAGCCAGGTGTTTAAATTGCAGCTCGAATCACAAATCCACAGACAAGATCTGCGAGCTATATAAGTTGGAGGAAGCTGCCCTCAACAAATCAAACTTAGAACACATAAGTGTGACCTATGCCAAAAGACTATTAAATAAATCAAATACATATGCTAAGGCATTAAAATCAAACCAACCTAGCACTGCCAATAGCTCAAAAAAAAGTATACTATCTGACAAAATGTCAAATAACGAGGTAACCATATCACCTCCTGAGGCTTTACCACAGTGTATTAACACTAGGTCATTGCCCATTGCTGTACAGCCTTCAGCCGCCATTACAAAAAGTAATACAAACATCTCTCAGGCCATGTCCTTGCCTGATCTGATGGAGGTTCCACTTAAGACTAACTTACCTGATGCACCTGTTGTGGGAAAGGTGCAAAAACCTCGAATCCCACCATCTATTAATCGCAAAAGAGAGAGACCTCCATCTCTCTCTCCACCCTCCATTAGAAACGTTAAGGTTATGACATCAAATAAATTTGATGTTTTGTCTGTTGATGTTTCTAATGAACCAGAAGATGGACTGAATAAATCAGAAATTCAAGTTGAGGTCCACCATCCACCTCAACAAATAGATAAAAAGAATACAAAGAAAAACACAAATGTAAAACCCAACATAACAAGACCACCTCTGAAGAAACCTACTGGTAATAATGTTAAATTAAAAACTGCTAATGGGAAGACCTCATCCAAGATATCTTCCAGAAATAATCCATAGTTTTCTCCTCCATTTTGCAATGGAACTGTCAGGGTTTGAGGGCGAAATATGAAGAACTTAAGCTCCTAATTCATGAGCATTCCCCCATAATTGTATGTCTACAGGAAAGTATGCTTGATTCTAACACTCCTAGTCCTCGAGAGTATGTTAGCTATAGAACACCATATAATCAACAAGCAGGGAGCCATGGCGGAAGTCTCATGTACATTCGTCGAGATGTTCCCCAAATACCCATGTCTATACGTACAACCCTGCAGGCCGTTGTTGTACAAATTAATATAGGGAGAAAATACACAATATGCTCTCTGTACTTACCTCCAAATGATATTTCATATGATGATTTAGTAGAGGTCATTCAACAACTCCCTCAACCTTTTCTCTTACTGGGAGATATGAATGGTAGACATCCTTTATGGGGTGATGTTTTGGCCAACACAAGGGGCAATATTATCTCATCAATTGTGGAGAATGAGGATGTGGGACTCCTTAATACAGGAGAGCCCACACACTTTCATGTTCAGACAGGCACTTTGTCATGCATTGACCTTTCAGTTGCAAGCTCTAACTGCCTTCTTGATTTTGATTGGAGGACATTAGATGATTGGCATACTAGTGATCATGCACCAATCATTATAAACACCAACAAGGGTCCGCCTTTGCAAAGATCGCCACGTTGGAATCTAGGCAAGGCAGACTGGGTTAAATTTTCCGAGCTAAGTGAAATCGAAGGGAGAGCAGAACAGATTGAAAGTGTTGATGATGCCATAGACCTACGGAGTGGAACTCTTCATACAGCAGGAGTCAATTCAATTCCTAAAACAACAGGGTTATTCAAACGACGACCAGTACCGTGGTGGTCTTCAGAACTAACTGCCCTCCACAGAGCCACAAGAAGATCTCTAACACGATTGCATAGACGCAGAACTGATGAGAATTTAATTATGTACAAGAAATGTAGAGCACAGCTCCGTCGTGCCATGAAAGAAGCAAGGCTCCAGTCATGGATGTCTTTTGTTTCCTCCATTAACAGTAGAACACCACCATCTTCTGTGTGGAGGAAAGTAAAAAAGATAGCTGGCAAATTCACCCCCAACCCACCACCAGTGTTGAAGGTGAATGGCCAGTATGTAACTGAAGCAAATGAAGTTAGCAATGCCCTGGCTAATCATTTTTCAAATGTATCCAGCAAGTGTGAAGGAGCCCCTGGTCACCAGTATAGGAGCAATGAAGAAAAGAAAATTTTAAATTTTGCAACAAGAAGGGAAGAGTCGTATAATTCTCCTTTCACTGAAAGAGAATTTGATTCCGCACTTGCTCATTGCAACGATACAGCCCCTGGACCTGATGGAATTCCATATGCAATGATTAAACATGTACATTTTAATACAAAGCTATTTATTTTAAGCATTATTAATAGAATATAGCATGATCATAGTTACCCAAGTGTTTGGGAACTAGCCATTATTTTAGCCTTTTTAAAACCCGGTAAAGACAAGTTTTTAGCAGCAAACTATCTTCCTATTGCATTGACATCTTGTCTATGTAAAATCATGGAGAAGATGGTCAATGCAAGGCTGATATGGTACCTTGAAAAGAAAGGTATTTTATCACCGATTCAATGTGGATTCCGAAAAATGCACTCAACGACTGATGTGTTGATACGACTTGAGTCTTCTATTTGTGAAGCCTTTGCTTCCAAACAGCACCATGTTACAGTATTTTTTGACCTTGAAAAGGCATATGATACCACATGGAGATATGGTATTCTTAAAACCCTTCATGAATTGGGATTGATAGGAGAGCTGCCACTATTTATTCAGGCATTTCTTTCACGTAGAGTTTTTCAAGTGAGAGTGGGGGAAACTATATCAGAGAGTAAGTGCCAGGAAGAAGGAGTTCCTCAGGGTAGTGTGCTGAGTGTAACCCTTTTTGCACTAGCAATTAATGGGATATCCTCAGCCATTCCCCAGTATGTTCTCTCAACATTATTTGTGGATGATCTCTCAATATCATTTGCTGGCACTAGAATGGCAATGGTTGAGAGAAAAATCCAACTCTCTATTGATAAAATTATCCAGTGGGCTGACATGAATGGATTTAAGTTCTCGACAAGTAAAACTACCATTGTCCATTTTTGTCGTATCCGGGGAGTACATATAGACCCGGATATATACATTAAAGGTCAACGGATACCATGTGTATCGGAAACCAAATTTTTAGGTTTGATATTTGACTGTAGACTTACATGGGTTTCTCACCTAAAAGCGCTAAAAGCTAAATGTGTTGAAGCTCTGAATATCTTAAAAGTATTGTCCCATACATCATGGGGGGCAGACCGCAATACTATTTTAGAATTATACAAGGCCTTGATTTTTTCCAAAATTAGTTATGGTTGTGAGGTATATTCTTCAGCCACCCCAAGCCGGTTAAAAATATTAGACTCGATACATCATACAGGTATTAGATTGTCTACTGGAGCTTTTAAAACCTCGCCTATCCCAAGTCTCCTTGTTGATGCTGGAGAGTTACCTCTAGACCTTTACCGAATGTCTTCCATTCTTCGGTATTGGTTTAGATTGCAAAGACTCCCTAACTCTCTAGCCTTTCAGACTGCAAGACTTGTAAGACACGCATCATACTTTGAGTTGCACCCAAAATCTCCTCAACCTTATGGCTTTCGGGTGAAACGATTATTAAATAGTCTGGATATTATTAGAAATTAGGTACTTCCATTCAAGGTATCATCAACGCCTCCATGGAAGTTACCAGAGATATCTTTTTGTAAATATTTTATTGGAGATAAGAAGAATATGTCAGACCTAGAAGCCAGGTCTCTTTTTAATGAACATGTTAAAGAACATAGAGGATCAACTTTTATCTATACTGATGGCTCCAAATCTGATGCTGGCGTTGGATTTGGAGTACATAGTAATGGTTTTAATTGTAGAGGTGCACTTCCTCTGACCGCTTCCATATTTACTGCCGAACTGTATGGCATATTAACCGCTATTGAGAAAATAGCGTTGGAGAAGGAGGGTAATTTTACAATTTTTAGTGATGCAAGGAGTGTCCTTCAAGCTATGGAAGTTTTTAATTCTGATAACCCTCTAGTTTTAAAGATTTTAGAATGGCTCTTCCTTATTGGATGGAGAGGTATAACAGTTCAATTTTGTTGGGTTCCAGCACATGTAGGTGTGTCTGGGAATGAGAAGGCAGATTCACTGGCTAAGGAGGCTGCATCCGAGTTGCTGCCAAGAAGGTATCCCATTCCCTGTAATGATTTCTTACCTGACATCAAGAAATTGGTTTGCAATAAATGGCAACAGCAATGGGATTGTCAAGATGGCAATAAAATGAGTGAAGTAACAAATGACATATCTCCTTGGAGGTATAATATGATGGCCCGAAAATGGGAGACGTCTCTTTGTCGTCTCCGTATTGGTCACACTTGGTTGACACATGAGTTTCTGCTGAAGGGCCAACAGCAACCGTATTGTGACAACTTTTTAGTACCTCTAACAGTAAGGCATTTGTTGACCGAATGCCCCAATTATAACATCTTGCGGAATAGATATTTGTTTGAGGCTCGAGGTGAGGGTGGCAGGTTCATCCTTGCCAAGATTCTTGGAAATGATGTGTTCTACCATGCAAGTGGCATTTTTAGATTTCTTTCAGAAGCAGGTCTTCTGAAAAATATTTAACTTTTATGACATTCAATTTTTATGATTTTAATTGAATACTCTTTAATTTTTTATTTTATTTCATTTTTTACTTTTGTATATATAATTTAAATGTTACCGGCGTCAATGACCTTAGATGTCAGGATGCCTGAAAACTTTAAATCATTCATTCATTCATTCCATCGCGCGAACCGACGGTGTTTCATCGCGCGAACTGACGGGGTTCCATCGCGCGAACCGACGGTGTTCCATCGCGCGAACCGACGGTGTTCCATCGCGCGAACCGACGGTGTTCCATCGCGCGAACCGTCCGTGTTCCATCGCGCGAACCGACGGTGTTCCATCGCGCGAACCGACGGTGTTCCATCGCGCGAACCGACGGTGTTCCATCGCGCGAACCGACGGTGTTTCATCGCGCGAACCGACGGGGTTCCATCGCGCGAACCGACGGTGTTCCATCGCACGAACCGACGGTGTTCCATCGCGCGAACCGAGGGTGTTCCATCGCGCGAACCGACGGTGTTCCATCGCGCGAACCGACGGTGTTCCATCGCGTGAGCGCTGGCTTGATTCCTGCAGTAGCCATTGCTTGCCTACGGGTCATCGCTCGCCTGTGAACTATTGGATTCCGACCGCCAGCTCTCGCCCTTCCAACCACGCTCACCCTCCTTCTGCGCTCCCTCGCGCACTTTCGTCCGCGCTCCTGCGTGCCCGCGCACTGGCGCTTGCACGCGAACCATTGTTTTACCATCGCGCGAGCACCTGTCGGGGTTTCGCAACACTGCCAGCCTGGTGAGTCTTCTGGAGCACTTATTTCCAGAACACGGTCTTCACCCCGTAAACGCAGAGCATGGCACGTGCAAGAGCATGAAGAGAGATTTCTGCATTTGTAACTCCCTTCGGGCTTTACGAGTGTAAGGTAATGCCCTTTGGGATGAAAAATGCCGCATGTACTTTCCTGAGGCTTATGAATAGGGTCATTTGTGGGTTAAAGGGAACTGAAATTTATATTGATGACTTAGTTGTATGTAGTGATGATTGGAGTACGCATATGGTGAGATTGCGTAAGGTATTTGAGGCTCTTAGGTCTGCTGGTTTGGTTGTAAATTTAGCCAAATGTGAATTTGGCAAGACTAAGGTTTGTTATTTGGGTCACGAGGTTGGTTTGGGTCAGGTGGCTCCGAAAAAAAGCTAACCTCGAGGCTATTATTAATTTGAAAAGCCCCAGTAATGTCAGAGAGGTGAGAAGGGTTCTAGGTATGATTGGCTATTACCGAAGGTATGTTAGAAATTTCTCAGACCTTGCTCAACCTCTTACAAAACTCCTAGAACAGGGTCAGAAATTCTTTTGGTCGCAGCAATGTGAGGAAGCTTTTAATAAGCTTAAATCTGTGTTGTTGACTAACCCAATTTTAATTTCTCCAGATTTTCAAAAGCCATTTATCATTGCTGTGGATGCCAGTGATGTAGGAATTGGTGGTGTTCTCTTTCAAAGGAATGAAGAAGGGGAAGTTCACCCGGTATCTTATTTCAGTCGTAAGTTATTGGCGGCTGAAAGAAGATACTCAACAATTGAAAAAGAAGCCCTTGCTTTGGTCCGCACCCTTATGCACTTTAAACCATATGTAACAAATTTTTCTTTCCCCATAGAGGTCTGGACTGATCATAACCCACTGGTTTTTATTGAACGGATGAAAGGAGCCAACCAAAGGATTTTGCGTTGGGCTCTCTTTCTTCAAGAATTTAAATTGGTGATAAAGCACATTAAGGGTTCCGAAAATAAGATTCCTGATGCCCTTTCCCGAAATTGATTAGTTTGCCTTTCTCACTCGTACGTCACCCTGCTCGTTTCTCCAGTAGGTTATTAAAAAAATATATATTTTCTTGTATAGAGTATGGTATTATCACTTGATCTTTAAAATAATGGTGTTAAATAAAGCTTTTGGTTTGTATTCCCTAATGGTATTCTCTGTTGATGTAATATATTTTGGTTTCAGATTTGTTGCTCTATTTTTGTGTTTGCATGTTGTAGGTTGTCTTTATTCTTTCCTTACAGGTTTGTTAGTATCATATTCATAAAAGAAAAAAAAAATTGTCTTCATCTTTTTTTCTTCGGGGAGGAAGGTATCAGATGTTAACGTAATTTTTCAGTTTTTAGTCAACCTTGTGGTTTTGCTAACACTTTATATTAAGGCATTTAGTATATAAGTATTTATCTTTAAGGAAATTTGTATCTTATATATTACAAGTTATAGTGTGGTGATTTTGCGCCTCCTCCCCGATCGTTAAAGTTTTCGAATTACCTTTTTAACACTTTTATTTTTTTGTTTACGTTTTGGGCACATGACTGGAGACCTCGGTTAGGGAGGTTATAAGAGACAGTGCTTGTGTTTGGAAGGGCAGTTCGGGCTTTCTACAGAGGCTATACCCTTTTGACCTGCAGCTGCCGCATTTGGAAAATTTTATCCACGCCTTTGGACGTATTACGAATGCTGTCCTTCGCAGGTACGCTTCTGGCCACCTGCGGTGTTGCGTCCTGCTGGTATAGCAGGTGATTTGTGCCACCTGCGGACTTATCTTGCTGCCACCTTAGTGGAAGATTTTTCCTGAGGTGTTAGGAGCATTCGCTTCACAGGACGTCTTAAATTTTACTGCAGCCATGGGGTCCTTGATGCCCGTCAGGAGGCTAGTAGGGAGAAAGATCCCAGGTAAGCATTCCTTTTTGTATGGTCGTGCAAGACCTCTCGACTCCTCCTTCCTGGCGTTTCTGTGTTCCCCTGTTAGAGTTTTGGAATCAAGGCCTACTGTAAGGAAAGACGTGTGTTATGCTGGGATCACGAACTCCTCTTCTGAGTGTGAGTAGATAATTTTTGTTGTTGTTGTTACTTAATATAATTTTTTATGTAGATATATATACTATAATGAACTGCTGGAACAGTCTTAATTTGTTGCCACTTTTGGTTGGTTTTGTTAAGATTCAAAATTCGTGTGATGTTAACAGCCCTGTGGCTTTTATGTTATTGTTTAGATATTAAGTTTAGATTATAACTATAGGTAGGAGATTGAGTGTTTTCTCCCTGTTACTCTTCGCCTTCCTTCACCACCTCTTTAGTTATAGGTATTGTTTTTGATCTGGCCAGTTATGTTATTTATGTTTTAACGTATTTGTATTCGTGTGTTTCTCTCTTTTATATCTGTTTAGGGTTTAGTTTTCAGTGGTTAGGAATCCCAAGGGATTATTTAAGGACTAGTGTTTTTCCTTGGCAGTCACAAGGTTGACTTTAATTATTTTGTTTGTTTGTTAATAAATATTGTTTAGTTTTCCTGAGTGTTTTCGTCTCCATTGACCATCTTTTGCTAGATACTATGTAACAACACTGAGTGTGCATCCTTTAGTGCAGACAAACCTGCACCACGGCCCAACAAGGGTCGTAATATTAAGGTAAAACCACATGAGGTTAGAGCTGTAGCGACTTCTATGGCTTACAAGCACAATAGTCAATGAAGTCAATTTTGGAGGCTACTTTCTGGCGAAGTAAATCAATCTTCGCAGACTGTTATCTTAAAGAGGTCCAGACCCAATATGAAGATTGTTACTCTCGGGGTCCGTATGTTACCTCCGGCGTCGTAGTTGGAGAAGGGTCTACTGCCTCTTCCCTATAACCTTTTTTATTATATACCCTTGCCTTTTTCTTGTACTTGTTTTCACAGGTTGTCTGTGAAGGTTGTTGCAGCCTTCCACTGCCTGGGATGCAAGTCAAGTTAGTTTTTATGGTGTGTGTTTTTAGTTTTCGGAGTAGGTGATCAGAATCATTGTCCATGGCTATGCCAGGTTAGCAAGGGTGGAGGTCTAGCCACGCTAAGGTCGAGGACCTTGTGGCAGCCCCACAGAGACTTTTACAGCCCCCTGGTTGGATCACCGAGTCTCTTAAGGAATGCAGGCAAATGAGGTATAAAAACCTATGAAGCTAGCTTCCTTATCAGGTATGCCAGGATAGCAAGGGTGGAGGTATAGGCACGTTAAGGTCGAGGACTTTGTGGCAGCCCCACAGAGACTTTTAGAGCCCCATGGGTTGATTGCTGAGTCTCTTAAGGAATGCAGGCAAATGAGGCAGGATAACTATGAAGCCAGCTTTCTTATCAGGTAAGAACCAGATTATTGGTACTACCAATTTGTAGCTATTGATGATTATACGAATTCCCGACGGGATGAGGTTTTCTAACACGCCACCAATGGTGTCAATCAGCTATATATATGTAACTACCAGGGAAGTTACATATTTAAAAATGGAATTTTTATTTTAAAATAAATTTTTAAATATACATACCTGGTAGTTACATATATAAAAGGGCCCTTCCTCCTCCCCTCTAAAAACTGGGGCATGGAATTTCTGAGGAATGTTGGGAATGGTTCCATTACCTACTGAGAGATGGCGCTCACGTATGACCACCTACTCACCTGGCGGTGATTGCCGCAAAATTTGAATTTCTGCTGTGCACGTGACAAAACACGGGATTAAGCTATATATATATATATATATATGCAGAAGAACCACAGGGAAAATGAAAATACAGAATATACACTTGAGTCCTGACTAGTTTCGTGATACTTCCTCAGAGGACTGATTTATTGAGAGAGGTTTCTTACAATTTATAGGGAAAGCAAAAGTACGAACATACATATAGAGATTTAGAGAACAATGACACTCCCTTACCCGCTACCTGGGTTTGACTCAGGTGTGCGTAGGAGGAGTCCGAAAGCTCGTTAGACACCTGCTAAAAAGGGTCATTTCTAGTGGCGGGTATATTCTTGTTTTCTTCTTATTTTACTTTCATTACAGTTATTTATATGTCAATGCGGTAGCCTTATCTATATAAATACATAAGCAAAACATACACAAAAATACAAATATATATACATATATATACATACATACACATACATATACATATACATACATATACATATATATATATATATACATATATATACACACATATACATATATACACATATATATACATATACACATACACACATATACATATACATACATACACACACACATACATATACATATACATACACATACACATATACATATATATACATACATACAGATACAAATACATATACATATACATAAATACTTACACATACACATACATATACATACACATACACATATACATATATATACACACACATATATACATGTATACATATATACACATACATACCTATGCATATATACATTTATATGTATACAACATTAATATCATAAACATATAATCATGTGTATATCAATACTTATATCTAGCATAACACTATATAGTGCCAATATACTTATGCATACTATATAAAATAATTGTTTACTTTAATGAATGGTAGCTTAGGTCTAAATATTAATTTCACACCGACGTTAATTATTCACAATACATTCAATTCTACATTAAGTGGTTAATGTTTTTTTATATAGTTTACAAATCTCTTTACATATAAAGGCGTCGAGTTTATACATTCCATGACCAATATTCAAGTTGTTTTCAAAGGTTTCTTTTATGAAACTGGACTCTATGATGTTTCTTTCTACTAAGTTATTTGAATGAACCAATTTCTTTGCACCTGACCAATTAATAGGGTGATTTTTATCTCTAACGTGGGCAAAGAGTGCATTATTATCTTGAGCATACCTGACACTTTTCTTATGTTGTTCAATTCTCTTTTCTAGGGCTTTACCAGTTTGACCAATATAGTATTTTTCACAAGCAGATTTGTAAACTATATAAAAAAACATTAACCACTTAATGTAGAATTGAATGTATTGTGAATAATTAACGTCGGTGTGAAATTAATATTTAGACCTAAGCTACCATTCATTAAAGTAAACAATTATTTTATATAGTATGCATAAGTATATTGGCACTATATAGTGTTATGCTAGATATAAGTATTGATATACACATGATTATATGTTTATGATATTAATGTTGTATACATATAAATGTATATATGCATAGGTATGTATGTGTATATATGTATACATGTATATATGTGTGTGTATATATATGTATATGTGTATGTGTATGTATATGTATGTGTATGTGTAAGTATTTATGTATATGTATATGTATTTGTATCTGTATGTATGTATATATATGTATATGTGTATGTGTATGTATATGTATATGTATGTGTGTGTGTATGTATGTATATGTATATGTGTGTATGTGTATATGTATATATATGTGTATATATGTATATGTGTGTATATATATGTATATATATATATATATATATATATATGTATATGTATGTATATGTATATGTATGTGTATGTATGTATATATATATGTATATATATTTGTATTTTTGTGTATGTTTTGCTTATGTATTTATATAGATAAGGCTACCGCATTGACATATAAATAACTGTAATGAAAGTAAAATAAGAAGAAAACAAGAATATACCCGCCACTAGAAATGACCCTTTTTAGCAGGTGTCTAACGAGCTTTCGGACTCCTCCTACGCACACCTGAGTCAAACCCAGGTAGCGGGTAAGGGAGTGTCATTGTTCTCTAAATCTCTATATGTATGTTCGTACTTTTGCTTTCCCTATAAATTGTAAGAAACCTCTCTCAATAAATCAGTCCTCTGAGGAAGTATCACGAAACTAGTCAGGACTCAAGTGTATATTCTGTATTTTCATTTTCCCTGTGGTTCTTCTGCATCTGAGCATCACGTTTTCCTGTGATTTTTACGCATATATATATATATATATATATATATGTAACTACCAGGTAAGCATATTTAAAAATTTACTTTTAAATAGAAATATAATTTTTCATATCTTTTTTTTTTAGTTCAAATAAAAGTGGAAGAACAGAAACATAGGATATTCGTGAAGAGGCCAGATAATGATTCACATGCTGACACTAGTTATTTAACCGCTTGTAATAAAGTGGCTACAAATATTAAGTAAAACCCCTCACTTTTTGGTCTTAAAGCGAATTAAGATACCATACAACTCTGAAACAAATTGAAAGACAAGTTATTCAGAAATAAAACCTCACAAATCACTGAAGGTTTCATCAGGCTTGATCAAAACGTTCTTCAGGGGTATCATAGGTTTGCTTGAAGAATCACATACAAAAATGAGAAAAGCTATAAAAAGCTATAAATTTTTATCGCTCGGGTTTCAAAGGTATGGCCTCAAGCGTTAATTTCCCTTATCACCATTAGCTAAACTGAATACCAATTTACACGGGACAAGCTATAAAAAGACATTAATTCCTCTATATACGGTAATTAGAATAGCCATATCTGAAGAATACATGCAGATGCTTGTTCAAAACATAGATAAATTATAAATGAACTCGCATAATATTAAATAAGACAATGGTGTACTACGGCAGCAAGCTCGAACTTCATAGACGTCTGCGGCAAGAGTTCAAATTCACAGCTGATCAGATGTGAACACTTTTGCTCTTCTCGTAGACACCTGAGGATTATGTTCATAATTGACGGATAGGTTTGCTTAAAGCAAGTAGAGCTACTTGTTTCATATGCTCAGTTGACTTTCTACCTTAGCATATTTTATGCTACATTTGATCAACAAAAGCTGCAATTTAGTTATATTTGTGGCCACTAACTTCAAGATATCTTTTATTTTCCTGCAGCCTGCATCAGTAAATTCTACAGTAAAGGTCATGAATATTTTGTGTTTATTAATGAGAAGGGAAACACACCCCAGGAAGGCATATTATCACTTCTAATTCTATAAGGGTAATAGGTATAGCCTAAGTGGTCCATTGAAGATTTTCAAATTCCCACTGTGGTCCCTTATTCCCGTTCTCCAAGGGGACCCGAACTCATTTCCAACAGAAATGAAGGTTGGATTCATTCGAAACAATAGTTATCCTAATAAAACATCTGCTCATTATGAAAAATTATAATAGTTGAAATAAAAACCAACTTATTTATAAATCAAACTACATTCCCTAGGGATTTTTTTTTACATGTAACCCTACAATTTGTAATGCATTTATCAAGTATTTGTCAGTACAATTCCTTGATATACAAAGACTGAAGAATTGTTCTAAGCTTCTTCAATATAACCACGGCCATGGAAGTCTGGCAGCTTGCCTCTTCACACACAATCCACAGTTCTCAACCATAATAGTTGTACACCAAATGAAGTGAAATTTGCTGAAGATATGTCAAAATCTATACAGTTGACTTCATGAATTTTAACACAACTTGGCAACTAAGGAGATATACAGTAACTATGAAATATAGCAATGCCCCAATTAAGATAACAGTTCCAATTCCCATAAGTTAAGCCCTATATCAGTTCTTATTTTACTATGGTATCTATAATCTTAGAATAAATATTGATGACATTTGATATAATTACTTTTAGTTGTACCCTGTAAGATGTATCCTTACCTTACTGTGATGCATACCACAATTCACGATGTTGAATACAGTATGTAAAGGTTTAGTCGCAAGGTCACAAAAGTACAGTAATGGTGGTTACTCTGTGCTAATTCTCTTTCCTTATTTATACTCTGATACCTATAAAACCATCATTACTGTCCTCCTTGGTACATGAGAAGATATAATTCCTTTTTTTACTTATTATCTACCAGTTCCTTTTTCTGTACTATTCTGTCTTTATTTTGGGAACCTTATGACGTAGTATTTTGCTTCCCCCATCAAGGTTTACGACTTGGCTTGTAGCAGTAACAATAACCTGCTAATTCCTCAGAATAATAAGCATCACTAATAAACGATGTGTTATTACAGATGGTTACCTAGTTACCTTATACATCTAAAGACTCAACTTCCGCAGCCCCCTTCCTAGTTTTGTTTTTTTTGTCCCCTCCTTACTAAAGTTTCTAGACATCTTTATTTATACATGCTTTACAATACAGCCAATGTCTTGGTAATTATATACCTTTAGATCATACATCGTCCTTTTATTTATTAAATAATATACAAGAGACAAGACAAAGTTATGGGGTACTTTGACTGGCCAGGCAGTACTACATTGGATCCTTCTCCCTGGTTACGGTTCATTTTCCTTTTGCCTACACACACACCGATTAGTCTGGCCTATTCTTTACATATTCTCCTCTCTCTTTATACAACTGACAACACCTAACAATTCTTCTTCAGCAAAGGGTTACTGTACTGTAATTGTTCAGTGGCCACTTCCCTCTTAGTAAGGGTAGAAGAGACTCTTTTAGCTATGGTAAGTGGCTCTTCTAGGCGAAGGACACTCCAAAATCAAACCATTATTTTCTAGTCTTGGGTAGTGCCATAGCCTCTGTACCATGGTCTTCCACTGTCTTGGGTTAGAGTTCTCTTGCTTGAGGGTACACTCGGGCACACCATTCTATCTTGTTGCTCCTGCTCTTGATTTGTTAAAGTTTTCATAGTTTATATAGGAAATATTTATTTAAATGTCATGGTTCTTTCCTCACTGGGCTATTTTCCCTGTTGGAGCCCCTTGACTTATAGCATCTTGCTTTTCCAACTAGGGTTGTAGCTTAGCAAGTAATAATAATAATAATAATAATAATAATAATAATAATTATTGGGATTTCTTTTCTTTCCTTTTTAACAAACTGGTATCTAATCATGGGAAGGTTCTACAAGGAGTCGACTTTTGTCTAGTTCCAAAGAAAGAATATCTTGGTTTAAAACGGATTTTGAGCGAAGCGAAAAATCTATTTTTGGGTGAGATAGCCATGGCGTCCTGATGGAAGGTTCCTTTTTGGTAGGTTCCTTGGGTATATAACTACTAAGATATTCCCAGAGAATTTAACCACAGGTTATCACAGAATTCTAACTTCTGGAGCGAGTATCCTAAAGGTTTCCCTTTAAGACATCGTATATTAACAGGGGACGCATGTATTAACGCGCCACATAGCTATCTGCACCCCATACAGAGTTAACACTTCGATATGGAGGGACGGAGAATAGCTGGGGAGCTGTTCCACAGCTAATCTCGTCCGTGGCTACTTTTGGTACTCGAGACGTAAACAAACGGGCGCCATTGCTAAATGACGTAACGTCCGTCCTCATCCTGAAGCCAGTTGCTTGCTGATCACCATGATACAGCAGCGCAGGGTGGGACCTGACAAACTGAACGAAGTAGCAGGGAGGGTCCATCAGGACGCCATGGCTATCTCACCCAAAAATAGATTTTTCGCTTCGCTCAAAATCCGTTTTTTGGGCTCAAGCCATGGCGTCCTGATGGAAGAGTACCAGAGAATCAATGTATCGTGGTAGATTTTCCCCTTGTAGTGTAAGTGCCTAGGGCTTTGACAGGATAAGCATAGTAACCTCAATAGGAGAACCGATGGGAAGAAACTTCCTGCCCCCCCTGGCAGCGAAGTCCCAACGGACCATGCCGAAGATCAAAGTGGTCATCGAAGGGCTACTCACCTTGCTGGGAGAACATGAAGAACTCAGAGGCAAGACTGAATGGTTGGCATTCATATAGGAACATTCACAAAGGCAGACAAGTGGTGGTTAGGCACTGTATGTGAATAGAGAGTCGTCTGGTCTCTAAGGTATGATGTAAGTAAGTATTCGTGTAGGAATATTACATTGCAGAAGTGAGTATATCATAAGGGTTGAACCCTTAGTCATCTTCATTGACATAAGAGGAAGGGTATAATAAAACTATGACAGTCATGTATTTCATAGTATAAGTAGGAGCGGATTGAGACGCACATGTAATAAAATAGAAATTTTATTTCTCAATTGCAGAACATGTTAAGGAAATGCAATAAAATTGTAAAAATCATTTACAATAAATTATAATGTACATAGTCATGAAAGACTTGCTCTTGAATCTGAAAGGGAATTTCAAATTATTAGTAGGCACTCGTTCCAGAGGAACGTCAGTCTATTAAAATAAAACACATCATGCTCTAGGCACGCGGCACTCATGTGACGAATATGACATTTCACCTGGGAGAAGAACAGTCTATGAAAAAGCACTAAGTGTTTTTGAAATCACTACGTATCACGCGAGGGTCAACATAGGCACCCGAGGAGTTAGAGTCTCAAGTAACTCACTGTTCTCTGCAGAGTTAGGTGCAGGTTTCATAACACTACCTGCGGCTACCACAAAATGTTTGACTTCGTGCACTTGTTTCGCATAATGTTTGAAGAAAACACGCAAGGATTTCCAGCCTGTGAAACTCTTAAGACTTTCGAAATCCATACTCTGAAAGAAATTCAGAGACGATGCAACTTTTCTAGGATCGTGACCGGCGGGTGAACTGTCAGGATCCGCTCTGCGAATGAAGTAGGGGATTTTCGCTCTTAGTTGTTTCAGTGACAGGTCGCTGTCCGAAGTTTCTCCTTTAAAGAGTTGGCCTCCACCAAAGTCCGAAGTTCTATGAAGATAGACCTTGAGGCTCTCTACTGGACATAGAGAGGCATCTTCTTTCAGGGGGCATATTCTCCAAGGGCCCCATCTTTTGGTGGGTAATTCGTTTTTGGCGAGAAACGTCGGATCCGGGAAGAGGGTAAGGTCACCTGAATCTGTAAACAGGATGTGGCCCTCGTCCCTTGATAATGCCACTATTTCGCTGACTCGGGCTCCTGAAGCAAGAGCAAAAAGAAAGATAACTTTCTGAGTCAGATCCTTGAGAGGGCACGAATCATTGTCCAAGTTGGAGGCAAAATGGAGTTTATTGAAGATGTCGTTGGACAGATCAATCTGGAAGGCATACATTAGTGGTCTAGTCAAGGCCGATTTGCAAGTAGAAATCGTGTTGGCTGCCAAGCCCTGTCCGTGAAGGTGAATAAAGAAGGACATGCAAAAATCAATGGTGATTTCCGTAGGATTTTTGCCTTGACGAATGAGACCCATTTTCTCCAGGATGATTCGTATTGCCGTCTTGTGGATTCGGTCTTGTATTCCTCGAGGAAGTCTAGACATTTCTTCGAGATCCCAAACCTTTTCTTCGCGGCTAGGGAGAGAAAATCATGAGATGAAGGTCCTTGATTTTCGATGATGAAGCGAAGACAGTCGACTTCTGTACTTGCTGGGAGAGTACTGGGCCCGGGAGAGGGATCAGCGTGGGCTGCAGCTCTAGGACCAGGGGGTACCAATTGCTCCGGGGCCACTTGGGAGCCACTAGGGCCGCTGTCCCTTTGAAGGTTCTCAGCTTGGAGAGGACTTTCAGCAGAAGGTTGGTGGGAGGAACAGGTAGATCTTGGACCATCTGTTCCAGTCCAGTGACATGGCGTCCACTGCTTCTGCCTTGGGGTCCTCGGACGGGGCTACATATCGAGGAAGTTGATTATTGTCGCTCGTTGCGAAGAGATCGGTCTGAAGTTCTGGGACTTGGTAAGAGATGAAGGAGAATGATCTTGCGTCTAGAGACCATTCCGATTCTATCGGACTTGTCCGGGATAGAGCGTCCGCCGTCACGTTGTGGGATCCTTGTAGGTGAACTGCAGACAGGTGCCATTTCTTCTTCTCTGCCAGACGAAAGATTGGCAGAAGCACCTGATTTATCTGGGGCGATCTTGAGCCTTGGCGATTGAGACATCGAACTACCACCAAGTTGTCTAGGGATAGACGAATATGGATCGAGGGAGGCGGGGAGAGTTTCTTCAGAGTTAGAAGGACCGCCATGGCCTCCAAGATGTTGATGTGAAACGTCTTGAATAGGGGAGACCATGTGCCTTGAGCCTATTTTTGATGGGAGTGACCTCCCCAACCCTCCAGCGAAGCATCCGTGTGGATGTTGAGTGATGGAGGTGGGTGTTGAAGAGGAATGGACCTTTTCAGGGCCGTTGCTTCCGACCACGGCTTGAGGAGCAGCCGAAGTCTGTTTGGGAGCCGTCTCTTGAGGTCTCTTCAAGCGATGGATGCGGAACGTCTCCAGACTCCCGCGGCATCCTTTAGCTGTGCACGTAGCACTGGGTTTGTCACTGAGGCGAACTGTAGAGAGCCTAGAACTCGTTCCTGCTGACGTCTTGAGATCCGTTTAGATTTCAGCAGTCGCTTAACAGACCCTGCTATTTCCTTCCTTTTCTTCTGGGGGATGGAAAGGCGGTGTGACTGAAGGTTCCGCTGGATTCCTAGCCATTGGAACCTTTGAGCTGGAGAGAGGCGAGATTTCTTCGCGTTTATCTTGAATCCCAGGTGTTCTAGGAACTGGGTGACTTGGTTGCAGGATTTTAAACTATCCTCGGGCGATGAAGCCCAGACTAGCCAGTCGTCGAGGTAGGCCATCACCTGGACGTCTCGGAGGCGCAGCTGTTGAACGATGGCATCTGCCAGCTCTGTGAAGATCCGAGGGGCCACGTTGAGGCCGAAGGGCATGGCCCTGAGGGCGTAGCTTTTCCTTTGGAGTCGAAATCCTAGGTAGGAGGAAGCGTGGTGGTTCATTGGAACGTGCCAATAGGCATCCGCCAGGTCTATGGAGACCGTGTAGGAACCCTGAGGCAGAGGGGTCCTTAGCTGATGAAGAGTCAGCATCTTGAACTTGTTGTTCGCTATGAACTTGTTGAGGGGGGATAAGTCTAGAATGACTCTGAGCTTGTCGGAGTCCTTCTTGGGGACGCAAAACAGTCTCCCTTGGAACCTGGTTGACTTTACCCTCCTAATCACCTTCTTGTTCAAGAGATCTAGGACATATTCCTCCAGAAGGGGGGTTGATTGTTGGAAGAATTGCTGGAAGGTTGGGGGTGGTTGAGTCCAACTCCAGCCTAGACCCTTCTTGACGATGCTGTGTGCCCAGGGATCGAAGGTCCGACGATCCTGGAATTGGCGGAGTCTTCCTCCCACCGGAAGCACTTCATTGCTTCTGGTGTCCCGAGGGTTTACCACCTCGGCCGCTAGCTCCCTTTCCTCCTCTGCCTCTGGAGGGACGGCGAGATGCGTCTCTGCCTGCACCTCTGCTTGAGCCTCTACCTTTGGGACGAAAGGTAGTCGTCTGTTGCTCAAAGGCAGGGGTGAAAACCGGTGATTGGGACAAGACCGGTTGGGTCACCAGCTGAAAGGTCTGTTGTGGCTGAGCAGCCACTTGGGGAGTAGCGGGTCCCGGAAACTGCCGTCTCTGTTGACGTTGCTGGGGTTTCGGCTTGGATGATCTCCTCTTAGGTTGAGGGCCATCGTCCTGAGAGGATTTCCTCTTCTTCGACATGCCCCACTTGTGAAGAAGTTTCCTGTTCTCCGTGGCGGCCTTGTCGGTAATCTCTTTCACAAGATCAGAGGGAAAGAGGTGCTTACCCCAGATGTTGGAGGAAATCAGCCTCCGGGGTTCGTGTCTCACTGTGGCACTTGAGAACACGAATTCACGACAGGCTCTCTGAGCCTCCATGAAGCTGTATAAGTCCTTGACTACAGTCGCCAGATGCGTCTTGGCGAGCACCATGTAGTGGTCGGGGACTCTAGTGTCACCGGCCATGACGTCAAGCTGGACCTGGAGGGACATGGATGCGGCAAGCCTTTCCTTCGTATCTTGTTCCCGACGAAGGAGATGGTCAATAAGTTTCGGGAGGTCTTCGTTAAACTGACGTCCAGCAACGTCAGGATCTAGTTTTCCCACCACGAAGGTATGTTGGACATCCTTCCAGTGTCGAGCATCGGGGGGAGTGACCAGGGAGAAGGGTCTGCACTCCTCCAGTGCAGGGCAAGGTTTCCCTTCTTCCACTGCCCTGTGTACCGCTGCGAAGGCCTTTTCCATGAAGGGGAGGATCGCATCATCAGGTGCGATGTAGGTAGGGTGCTTCTTGCTCAACGACGGAAGCTTTGAGCAGGTAAAACCCCTACTTTTAAGGGTGTTGGCCATCATAGCCTGGGCCTTCGGGAGATCGAACTCTATCACCTCCTTAGGTTCGGTCTCTTCTTTAGAGGCATGTTCGGATCGAAGCCGGACGTAACAGTCCGGGTAAGCCTCAAAACTTGGGAAGAACTCCACTTCTTCCAGGACAACCGAGCCGACCTTCTCACTGATGAAGATCCTGCCCGTTGCGATTGGCATATGCTCGGCATACCTCCAGGGGTTGGCGTGCGAGCATGCAGGGAGGTCCTTAACCGAAATCCTTTTCGGCTCCTGGGAACTTCCCATGGTCCTGATGTATTCGTGTGTCTCACGGAGTTTCTTGTCCATGATTGCTTCGAGCATCCGAAACATCTCCTGGGCGCTGGTTGGGATGGGGTCCGGGGTGGCGGAGGTAGACGGGAGTGATACTTACGTCGGTGTAGGAGTTGGGGTGGTGGTGGAAGGCGGAGCGACCTCTTGCTCCAACCCAGCGTATTCCACTTGGTCCTACTCATAGTCCAATTCTTCGGCCATGAGGTTCCTCTCCGTTGTCTTCGACACTTCCGACATACGCTCCGCGTTGTCGGTATCCAGGCGACACTCGTGCATGGACTGGGCCATGACAATATCGGGTTCCACCGTAATCTGGACGGTGGGGATCTGATCCTTGGGGACCACAGAGTCTGGGGATGCCTTTGGGAACAGTAAGGCCCTCAAGTCTTTGGTGGCAAGGTACAGTCCAGTGGCGTTCTTCTGGAAGCCACGCACCCATTTGCGTAGCTTCTCTCGAGAAGCGTCCCTAACCTCCGCTGAGGGAGGGTTATTGAACGCCTCGACCAGGCGTTCCTGGCAGACCGTACAGTTCAGTGGGTCCCAGAACTTCAGATCACCTTTTTTGTTTGCACAAGGGGCATGAGTCCTACACGCCGTGTGTCCATAAAAGTGCGGGCTCTTCACTCCACAGAAGCCATGGTCGCACTTCACCTTACTCCTCCTGTAAGAGAAAGAGGACATGAGTATGGGGGAGTCATAAGGATGACTTCTATTTTAAGGTTAAGTATTAAATGATTAATCTTTAACCTAATATTAAGTGGTAGAAACACTGTGACGTTCAGAGAGTGGGCGGAAAAGAAGGAGATAGACACATCCTCCGTGTAACCCGCCCGGCTGGTTACCGTAACCTTATCCGTAGGCAATTTGTTGTGACCGAGGACACAGGGCAGAATTCAACATAGCATGCCGTGAAGGCAGTGGGAATTCTAGTGGGGATTGCCAAGGATATAGAACTGGGACTGAGGCCACTCAGACCCTAGGATTGGGAACGTAGAAGATCCCATAGGGTAACGGTTTCCGGTAACCGGTCGTGCTAAGATACACGTAGCATGCTGGAAATCTGTGATATGCAAGAAGACAGCATGGTTACTAATGGAACGGTAAGGCAATACCTATCCATTATGTAATCAAACCATCTGGTTGCGATGTAGGGCTATCAACATCAGATGATAGCTAGTAGAAGGGGGTGCAAGTCGCCTTGACGCCTCCGGAAGGCTCCGGCAGACCGCCGGAACGCCGTATGCCGCTCCAGCAGAGTTTCTGGCATTAGGGAAGACAATATAGAAGTCAAGAGTAATACCAGGGTGGCGGCCGCCGGCACAGCGGCGGCACGCCGACGGGGAGCGGCGGCTCCGGCAGCCGGAGGTTGCCGGCTTGGTGACAGGAACAAGGATGGTTATAGCAGAACCGGACTGCCGGCAGCGGATGCCGGCACTCCGGGGGCCGGCCGGTGGACGGACGACTGAAGCTATGAGGAAAGAGGGAAGGCCATCGGCTAGGCGCCGGTGGCAGGCGGCAGTCCCCCGGCACACGGAGGATTTGCGGCCCAGAGGGCAAGGGATAAGTCACCAAGGTAGGAGGTGGGTATCACCGACAGTGGAGGCGGCAAGGGACCGGCACCAGGATAGTGAAAGAGACAGAAGGAGGGATGTAGGGGTCCGGCCACGGACCCCAAGACATCCCACCTGAGTGGGTGTACCCATGATAGAGGCTAGCCCTATCACCCAGAAGCAGGGGCCGCAGAGGACCGGGAGCTAAGCGAGCCCAAGGGAGGGTAGGGAACACCCAAGAGGGGGGGAGAACCCCTGCAGACAGAACGCATCCAGTGGCTAACCCCATAGGACACTATGAAGAGTATATGTACCAGAGCGGACTGCACACAGGAGCTCAAGGTAGCCCTATCACTCCACCCTAAGGAGGAGTTGTAGGACAGGGGACAGATGGGTATAGACTAACCTAAGTATAGGCTAGGCCATACAAGAGATAGGTGGGGAGGGGAGAAGAGAAGGGTCTTCTGTGGAGGAGGTTCTGTACCAGAGCGGCCACTAAGGAAGGGAGGACACTCCCTAACCTAAGGTAAGGCAGCCTGTCTGAAAACGGTGCATGAGTATCGTTTCAGCAAGGTACAGAGCTAACTCCCCCAAAACCTAACCTAGAGCAGGGAGGTTACACCCTGAACCAGGAAGGATGGAAGACATATCGCTATTGCAGGGAAGGTCGGAGACCTAGCCCCAGCAATAGAGGACGGACTAGCCGTTCCTCATTCTCGGACGCCACCTTAAGGGGGGATCAATCCCTTAGGGGGGGACAGAGAAGCGATATATACTCTGATAAGAGCCTGATCCCCTTACGTGGTAGGGGGAGCAAGGCTGCACAGAGGGGATGCCCTAAGGCAGGGGATGAAGGAAGCATATAGGGGTCCTACTTGTAGGTTAGGTTAGAAAGGCACACTAACTAACCTATCCCCTATATGGTCCCTGAAGGCGATAACACTTGCACACAGTCAACAGTATTGTAAACTAATGCCACTATCTTCATAAATAAACCTAGGATCACTGATAAATATCATGCATGAACACTGATATAGGCGCTCTGGCCTAGGGGCTAGACTAGCCAACTGGTAAGGGGTCAGTTGATGACCGATAATAAAGCGTCAAAACACGATATAAAAGTTCCTAGCTATGAAGACTAAATAACTAATAGTATCGATTAGTTAATGAGGCCGGAAAACGCTGTTGAGGCTATCTAAATAAGGCATGCAAAACAACAGCGACGCCATAAAATGGCGGGTCCGGTCGAGGCACAGCTCTGCCACAAAACATCAAATATCTCGAAAAGTAAAAGTTACTTTACGGTCAGAGCTTATTTAAACAATACTGGAACCTTGTACTCAACTTTCCAGAAGAAGGCGAGGCCGAGGGTAGAGACATGGCTAAGATGCAAGTCGATAAAGATCGTACAGGGAAAAGTCCGACTAGTAAGGCAAGCTACTAAACGAAGGATGAGGACGGACGTGACGTCATTTAGCAATGGCGCCCGTTTGTTTACGTCTCGAGTACCAAAAGTAGCCACGGACGAGATTAGCTGTGGAACAGCTCCCCAGCTATTCTCCGTCAATCCATATCGAAGTGTTAACTATGTATGGGGTGCAGATAGCTATGTGGCGCGTTAATACATGCGTCCCCTGTTGATATACGATGTCTTAAAGGGAAACCTTTAGGATACTCGCTCCAGAAGTTAGAATTCTGTGATAACCTGTGGTTAAATTCTCTGGGAATATCTTAGTAGTTATATACCCAAGGAAGCTACCAAAAAGGAACCTTCCATCAGGACGCCATGGCTTGAGCCCAAAAAAGATATTGTATTTGAACGAAGTTCAGTGCTGTTCCCCCTCTTGAAGTGAAAACCCCAATTTCTAAACTTTTATATAAAATTTTCTATGGCTGATTCTCTTGTTAAATGTCGACTTGTGTAATTACTGCTCCTAGCCATGCAAAGCTGCTGCCCTATCAGGAGGTTACCTGGGTGAATGCATGACTACCCTTGTTCTCATTAACTTACTCCAATCTGAAAGTCTGTCTATAGCTAAAGGAACTTTTCCAACACAGCATTGAGAGGAGGGTGGGTGATGCTCATGAACGTCGGGAAGTACTGATACAACTTTAATTTAAAATTTGTGTTTATTTAAATTACTTCAAAAAGTCCATTGCTGAATCCCACACTAAAAGTAGGCAGTGATGGCCATGTTGAACGCAAAAAGGTCTCTCTTGTGCAATTGTTTCAGACCCCTCATGGTTTTTGGGAAGTATTAGCAACTGTACCTTGAAGAAATTATACTGATCTGTATATTTCCAAACATACAGAACAAGAGTTACCCTGTTCCAAACCCACACATAGACTTTATTTCCAACATCAAACACATTATTATTACTAGCTAAACAACAGGCCCTGTTGGAAAAGATTTCCTAGTTTATCACTGGAATCTGGTACGAGAGAAAGGATACCTGGGGTATGAAGTTGAATCCTAACAAAACTCAAAGTATGATTGTAAGTAGGTCAAGGACAGTAGCTCCTCAACATCCGGATATCAGTATTGATAATGTTTCTTTAAATTTGTATGACTTAAAATTTTAGGTGAGATTCTCAACAGCAAATTTACTTTTGAGAAACACATTAGGTCTGTTTCTTCTTCAATTGCACAAAAAATTGGCTTGTTGGGAAAGTCTTTTAAGATTTTCGGTGATCAATTTATTCGGACGAAGTGTTTTAATTCTTTCATTCTACCTTGTTTAGAGTATAGTTCTCCTGTCTGGTGTTCAGCTGCTGACTCTCATCTTAATTTGTTAAACAAAATCTTGCGGTCTATTAAATTTCTTATTCCTGATCTAGATACTGTATTATTCTTTGTCACCATCGTTCAATTAGTTCATTATGCATGTTGCATAAGATTTTTCATAACTCTGACCATCCTTTACATTCAGATCTCCATAGACAATTCTATCCTGTTCGTAATACTAGGCTGGTAGTTAATGCTAATAGCCAGTCCTCCTCCATCATGAAGCTCAATACTACACAGTATTCCAGAAATTTTATTCCAGCTGTTACCAAGTTGTGGAATGATCTTCCTAATCGGGTAGATGAATCAGTAGAAGTTCAAATGTTCAAAGATGGAGCAAATGTTTTTATGTTGACCAAGCTGACATAAGTCTTTTTTTAGTTTATATATGACATTTTTGGGCTCAAGCCATGGCGTCCTGATGGAAGGTTCCTTTTTGGTAGCTTCCTTGGGTAAATAACTACTAAGATATTCCCAGAGAATTTAACCACAGGTTATCACAGAATTCTAACTTCTGGAGCGAGTATCCTAAAGGTTTCCCTTTTAAGACATCGTATATCAACAGGGGACGCATGTATTAATGCGCCACATAGCTATCTACACCCCGAACAGAGTTAATGCTTCGGTGTGTAAGGGCGGAGAATAGCTGTGAGCCGTTCCATAGCTAATCTCATCCGTGGCTACTTTTGGTACTCGAGACGTAAACAAACGGGCGCCATTGCTTAAATGACGTCACGACCGTCTCCATCCTTTGTACAGTAGCTCGCCTTACTTAGACGGATTTTCCCTGTGCTCACTTTATCGTCTTGCATCTTTATCATGTCGCTACCTTCGGCCTCGCCTTCTTCTGGAAAGTTGAGTACAAGGTTCCAGTATTGTTTAGTTAAGCTCTGACCGTAAAGTAAATATTACTTTTCGAGATATTTGTTGTTTTGTGGCAGAGCTGTGCCTCTACCGGACCCGCCATTTTATGGCGTCGTTGTTGTTCTGCAGGCCTTATTTAGTTAGCCACAACAACGCTTCCGGCCTTATTTACTAATCGATAATATTAGTTTATTTAGTCTTCATAGCTAGGAACTTTTATATCGTGTTTTGACGCTTTTCTACCGGTCATCGATTGACCCCATACTAGTTGGCTACTATAGCCCCCAGGCCAGAGCGCCTATATTAGTGTTCATGCATGATTTTATCAGTGATCCTAGGCTTACTTATGAAGATAGTGGCATTATTTTACAATACTATTGACTGTGATGCAAGTGTTTTCGCCTTCAGGGACCATATAGGGGATAGGTTAGTTAGTGTGCCTTCCTAACCTAACCTACATGTAGGACCCCTATATGCTTCCTTCATCCCCCTGCCCTTGGGCATTCCCTCTGTGTAGCCTTGCTCCCCCTACCACGTAAGGGGATCAAGCTCTTATCAGAGTATGTTATCGCCTCTCTGTCCTCCCTAAGGGAATGAACCCCCCTTAGGGTTGCGCCTGAGAGTGAGGAACGGCTAGTCTTTCCTCTATTGCTAGGACTAAGTCTACGACTTTCCTGCGATAGCGATATGTCTTCTATCCTTCCTAGTTCAGGACGTACATCCCTGCTCTATGTTAGGTTTTGGAAAGGTTTATTCTGTTCCTTGCTGAAACTGTACCCATGCACCGTTTCAGTCAGGCTGCCTTACCTTAGGTTAGGGAGTGTCCTCCCTTCCTTAGTGGCCGCTCTGGTACAGAACCCCTTCCATGGAAGACCCTTCTCTTCTCCCCTCCCCACCTATCGCTTGTATAGCCTAGCCTATACTTAGGTTAGTCTATACCCATCTGTCCCCTGTCCTACAACTCCTCCTTAGGGTGGAGTGATAGGGCTACCTTGAGCTTCTGTGTACAGTCCGCTCTGGTACATATACCCTTCGTAGTGTCATATGGGGTTAGCCACTGGATGTGTTCTGTATGCAGGGGTCTCACCCCCCCCCCCTTTTGGGTGTCCCCTAGCCCTCCCTTGGGCTACCCTAGCTCCCGGTCCTCTGCGGCCCCTGCTTCTGGGTGATAGAGTCAGCCTCTATCATGGGTACACCCTCTCAGGGGGGATGTCTGGGAGTCCATGGCCGGACCCCCCTACATCCCTCCCTCTGTCTCTTTCACTATCCGAGTGCCGGTCCCTTGCCGCCTCCACTGTCGGCAATACCCACCTCCTACCATGGTGACTCACCCCATATCCCCATGGCCGCCAGTCCTCCGTGTGCCGGGGGACTGCCGCCTGCCGCCGGTTTCCAGCCGATGGCTCTCCCCCTTCCTCATAGCTTGGTCGTCCGCCCGCCGGCCGGCCCCCGGAGTGCCGGCATCCACTGCCGGCAACCCGGTTCTGCTATAACCATCCTTGTTCCTGTCACCAATCCGGCAACCTCCGGCTGCCGGAGCCGCCGCTCCCTCTGCCGGCGTGCCGCCTCCCTGGTATTACTCTTGACTTTTATATTGTCTGTCCTAATGCCAGAAACTCTGCTGGAGCGACCTCCGGCGTGCCGGAGGTCTGCCGGAACCTTCCGGAGGCGTCAAGACGATTTGCACCCCCTTCTAATAGCTATCATCTAATACTGATAGCCCTACACTGCAACCAGATGGCTTGTTTACGTAAATCGATCAGTACCTTAGTACTGTTCTACTGGTAATCATGCTGTCTTCTTGCATTTTACAGATTTCCAGCATGCTGCGTGTATCTTAGCGCGGCTGGTTGCCGGAAGCAGTTACCCTTTGGGATCCTTTAGCCCCCTAATTTGGGACTGAGTGGCCTCAGTCCCAACCTTATCCTTGACAATTCCTATGGAATTCCATTTGCCTTATGGACTTCTACTGGAATTCTATTCTGTGCCTTCGACCACCTCGGATTATACAAGGATAAAGCTTACGGTAACCAGCCGGGCGGGATGCACGGAGTATGTTTTTTTCCTATCTCAATCCTCTGTGCATCACACCCTTTATCAAGTTGAAGTTAATGATTAATATTAACCTAGTTTAAGAGCCCTTCTTATGACTCCCCCCATACTTATTTTCTCTTTCTTCCACAGGAGGAGCAGATGAAGTGTGACTTCGACTTCTGCGCTGTGAAACGCCCGCACTTCTACGGGCATACGGCTTGCAGGACTCACGCCCCTTGTGCTAACAAGAAAGGGGATTTGAAATTCTGGGACCCGCTGAACTGTACGGTCTGCCAGGCTCACCTAGTTGATGCCTTCCATAACCCTCCCTCAGCGGAGGTCAGGGACACTTCTCGGGATAAGCTACGCAAGTGGGTGCGTGGCTTCCAGAAGAATGCCACCGGACCGTACCTGGCCACTGAAGAAATGAGGTCTCTTTTGTTCCCAAAGGCCTCCCCTGATTCTGTGGTGCCCAAAGATTCGATCCCCACTGTCCAAATTACGGTGGAACCAGACGTAGTCATGGCCCAGTCCATGCACGAGTGCCACCTGGATTCCGAGGACGACGAACACATGTCGGATATTTCGGAGGGCACGGAGAAGACCCTTATGGCTCAAGGTGCGGAAGATGATGAGGACCAGGTGGAATACACCGAGTCGGAGCAAGAGGTCGCTCCTCCTTCCATCACCGCCCCTACTCCTACACCTACGGAAGTGTCTCTCCCGTCTACCTCCGCTACCCCGGAATCCATGCCATCCCCCAAGAGATGTTCCGGATGATCAAAGCCATCATGGACGACAGGCTGAAAGAAAATCAGGAGTTCATCAGGTCCATGATAGGATCCAAAGAACCGAAGAAGATCTCGGTTAAGGATCTCCCCGCTTGCTCACACGCCAACCCATGGAGGTATGCTGAGCATATGGTTATCGCGACCGGTAGGATCTTCGTCAGCGACAAGATCGGCACGGTCCCCTTGGAAGACGTGGAGTTCTTCCCAAACTTCGAGGCCTACCCGGACTGTTACGTCCGGCTTCGTTCTGAACCTGCCTCTAAAGAAGAGACCGAACCAAAGGAGGAGATAGTGTTCGATCTCGCGAAGGCCCAGGCTATGCTAGCCAATACGCTTAAAAGTAGGGGTTTTACCTGCTCTAAGCTTCCGGCCCTGAGCAAGAAGCACCCTACCTACGTCGCACCCGACGAAGCAGTCCTTCCATTCATGGAAAAGGCCTTCGCTGCGTGCCTCAAGGCTGTGGAAGAGGGAAAAGCCTGCCCTGCACTGGAGGAGTGCAGACCCTTCTCCATAGTGACTCCCCCTGACGCTCGACACTGGAAGGACATCCAGCATACTTTCGTGGTGGGAAAGCTAGATCCTGACGTCGCCGGACGTCAGTTTAATGAAGACCTCCCGAAACTCAACGATCACCTCCTTCGTCGGGAACAAGATACGAAGGAGAGGCTCGCAGCATCCATGTCCCACCAGGTCCAACTTGATATCATGGCCTGTGACACCAGAGTACCAGACCACTACATGGTACTCGCCAAATCCCACATGGCAACCCTGGTGAAGGATATGTACCACTTCATGAAGGCTCGAAGAGCCTGTCGTGAATTCGTGTTCGCAGGTGCCACTGTGAAACACGAACCCCGGAGGCTGATTTCCTCCAACATCTGGGGTAAACACCTCTATCCTTCTGACCTTGTGAAGGAGATCACCGACAAAGCCGCCACGGAGAATAGGAACCTTCTCCACAAGTGGGGCATGTCAAAAAAGAGGAAATCCTCTCAGGACGACGGACCTCAACCTAAGAGGAAATCCTCCAAACAGAGACCCCAGCAGCGTCAACCAAGACGACAGTTTCCGGGACCCGCTACTCCCCAAGTGGCAGCTCAGCCACAGCAGACCTTTCAGCTGGTCACCCAACCGGTCTTGTCACAGTCACCGGTTTTCACCCCTGCTTTCGAGCAACAGACGACTACCTTTCGTCCCAAAGGTAGAGGCTCAAGCAGAGGTGCAGGCAGAGACGCGTCTCGCCGTCCCTCCAGAGGCAGAGGAGGAAAGGGAGCTAGCGGCCGAGGCAGTAAGCCCTCGGGACACCAGAAGCAATGAAGTGCTTCCGGTGGGAGGAAGACTCCGCCAATTCCAGGATCGTTGGACCTTCGATCCCTGGGCACACAGCATCGTCAAGAAGGGTCTAGGCTGGAGTTGGACTCAACCACCCCCAACCTTCCAGCAATTCATCCAACAATCAACCCCCCTTCTGGAAGAATATGTCCTAGATCTCTTGAACAAGAAGGTGATAAGGAAAGTAAAGTCCACCAGGTTCCAAGGGAGACTGTTTTGTGTCCCTAAGAAAGACTCCGACAAACTCAGAGTCATTCTGGACTTATCCCCCCTCAACAAGTTCATAGCGAACGACAAGTTCAAGATGCTGACTCTTCAACAGATAAGGACCCTTCTGCCACGAGGTTCTTACACAGTCTCCATAGACCTGGCGGATGCCCACTGGCACGTTCCAATGAACCATAACGCTTCCTCCTACCTAGGATTTCGACTCCAAAGGAAAAGCTACGCCTTCAGGGCCATGCCCTTCGGCCTCAATGTGGCCCCTCGGATCTTCACAAAGCTGGCGGACGCCATAGTACAACAGCTCCGCCTCCGAGACGTCCAGGTGATGGCCTACCTCGACGATTGGCTAGTCTGGGCTCCATCGCCCGAGGATTGTTTAAAATCCTGCAGCAAAGTCACCCAGTACCTAGAACACCTGGGATTCAAGATAAACGTGAAGAAATCTCGCCTCTCTCCAGCTCAGAAGTTCCAATGGTTAGGAATCCAATGGAACCTTCAGTCACACCGCCTTTCCATTCCCCAGAAGAAAAGGAAGGAAATAGCAGGGTCTGTCAAACGACTACTGAAATCCAAGCGGATCTCAAGACGCCAGCAGGAACGAGTTCTAGGCTCTCTACACTTCGCCTCAGTGACAAACCCAGTGCTTCGTGCACAGCTAAAGGATGCCGCGGGAGTCTGGAGACATTCTGCATCCATCACTCGAAGAGACCTCAAGAGACGGCTCCCAAACAGACTTCGACTTCTCCTCAAGCCGTGGTCGGAAGCAAAGGCCCTGAAAAGGTCCATCCCTCTTCAACACCCACCTCCATCACTCAACATCCACACGGACGCTTCGCTGGAGGGTTGGGGAGGTCACTCCCACCAAAAACAGGCTCAAGGCACATGGTCTCCCCTGTTCAAGACATTTCACATCAACATCTTGGAGGCCATGGCGGTCCTTCTAACTCTGAAAAAACTCTCCCCGCCTCCCTCGATCCATATTCGTCTAACCCTAGATAACTCGGTGGTAGTTCGATGTCTCAATCGCCAAGGCTCAAGATCGCCCCAGATAAATCAGGTGCTTCTTCCAATCTTCCGTCTGGCAGAGAAGAAGAAATGGCACCTGTCTGCAGTTCACCTACAAGGATTCCGCAACGTGACAGCGGATGCTCTATCTCGGACAAGCCCGATAGAGTCGGAATGCTCTCTAGACGCAAGATCATTCTCCTTCATCTCTCACCAAGTCCCAGAACTTCAGATCAATCTCTTCGCAACGAGCGACAACAATCAACTTCCTCGGTATGTGGCCCCGTACGAGGACCCCAAGGCAGAAGCAGTGGATGCCATGTCACTGGACTGGAACAGATGGTCTAAGATCTACCTGTTCCCTCCCACCAATCTTCTGCTGAAAGTCCTCTCCAAGCTGAGAACCTTCAAAGGGACAGCGGCCCTAGTGGCTCCCAAGTGGCCCCGGAGCAACTGGTACCCCCCTGGTCCTGGAGCTGCAGCCCAAGCTGATCCCTCTCCCGGGCCCAGTTCTCTCCCAACAAGTACAGAAGTCGACTGTCTTCGCTTCATCATCGAAAATCAAGGACCTTCATCTCATGATTTTCTCTCCCTAGCCGCAAAGAAGAGGTTTGGGATCTCGAAGAAAAGTCTAGACTTCCTCGAGGAATACAAGACCGAATCCACAAGACGGCAATACGAATCATCTTGGAGAAAATGGGTCTCTTTCGTCAAGGCAAAAAATCCTACGGAAATCACCATTGATTTCTGCATGTCCTTCTTCATTCACCTTCATGGACAGGGATTAGTAGCCAATACGATTTCGACTTGCAAATCGGCCTTGACTAGACCACTATTGTATGCCTTCCAAATTGATCTGTCCAGCGACATCTTCAATAAACTGCCGAAAGCATGCGCTCGTCTACGCCCAGCACCCCCCCCCCCCCCCCGAAACCGATCTCCTGGTCATTGGACAAGGTGCTCCATTTCGCCTCCAACTTGGATAATGATTCATGCCCTCTTAAGGATCTGACTCAGAAAGTTATATTTCTCTTTGCTCTTGCCTCAGGAGCCCGAGTCAGCGAAATAGTGGCCTTGTCAAGAGAAGAGGGTCATATCCTGTTTACTGATTCAGGAGACATTACCCTCTCCCCGGATCCGACGTTTCTCGCCAAAAACGAATTACCCACCAAAAGATGGGGCCCCTGGAGAATATGCCCCCTGAAGGAAGATGCCTCTCTATGCCCAGTAGAGAGCCTCAAGGTCTATCTTCGCAGAACTTCGAACTTTGGTGGAGGCCAACTCTTTAAAGGAGAAACATCGGGCAGCGACCTGTCACTGAAACAACTAAGAGCGAAAATCACCTACTTCATTCGCAGAGCGGATCCTGACAGTACACTCGCCGGTCACGATCCTAGAAAAGTTGCATCGTCTCTGAATTTCTTTCAGAGTATGGACTTCGAAAGCCTTAAAAGCTTTACAGGCTGGAAGTCCTCGCGTGTTTTCTTCAAACATTATGCGAAACAAGTGCATGAAGTCAAACATTTTGTGGTAGCCGCAGGTAGTGTTATGAAACCTGCACCTAACTCTGCATAGAACAGCGAGTTACTTGGGACTCTAACTCCTCGGGTGCCTATGTTGACCCTCGAGCGATACATAGTGATGTCGAAAACACTTAGTGCTTTCTTATAACTGTTCTTATCCCAGGTGAAATGTCATAGTCGTCACACAAGCGCCGCATGCCTAGAGCATGATGTGTTTTAATTAAAGACTGACGTTCCTCGAGAACGAGTGCCTACTAATAAATTTGAAATTCCCTTTCAGATTCAAGAGCAAGTCTTTATTACTATGTACATTATAATTCACTGTAAATTAACTTTACTTATTGCTGTAATTTATTCTAAATTTTATGCAATTGTGAAATAAAATTCCTATTTTATTACTTGTGCGTCTCAATCCGCTCCTACTTATACTATGAAATATATGCCTGTCATAGTTTTATTATCCCCTTCCCTATGGTTCATGGAGATACTAAGATCCTAACCCTTAGTATATATTCACTCTTACAATGTAATATTCCAATACGAATACTTACTCTTCATACCCTAGAGACGAAACTAACCTTCTTAGCACACAGTGCCTAACCACCACTTGTCTGCCCTAAAGAATGTTCCGATATGAATGCCAACCATTCAGTCTCGTCTCCAGGTTCTTCAGGTTCTTCTAGCAAGGTGAATAGCCCTTCGATAACCACTTTGATCTCGGCATGACCGTGGGAACTTCACTGCCAAGGGGGGCAGGAAGATTCTTCCCTACGTTTCTTTTATTAAGATTACTATGCTACATTGTTCAAAGCCCTTGGCGCTTACCCAATAGGGGAAAATCTACCACGATACATTGATTCTCTGGTATTCTTCCATCAGGACGCCATGGCTTGAGCCCAAAAAACGGATTTTGAGCGAAGCGAAAAATCTATTTTTGGGTGAGATAGCCATGGCGTCCTGATGGACCCTCCCTGCTACTTCGTCCAGTTTTTAGGTCCCACCCTGCTCTGCTGTATCATGGTGATCGGCAAGCAACTGGCTTCAGGATGAAGACGGTCGTGACGTCATTTAAGCAATGGCGCCCGTTTGTTTACGTCTCGAGTACCAAAAGTAGCCACGGATGAGATTAGCTATGGAACGGCTCCCAGCTATTCTCCGCCCTTACACACCGAAGCATTAACTCTGTTCGGGGTGTAGATAGCTATGTGGCGCGTTAATACATGCGTCCCCTGTTGATATACGATGTCTTAAAAGGGAAACCTTTAGGATACTCGCTCCAGAAGTTAGAATTCTGTGATAACCTGTGGTTAAATTCTCTGGGAATATCTTAGTAGTTATTTACCCAAGGAAGCTACCAAAAAGGAACCTTCCATCAGGACGCCATGGCTATCTCACCCAAAAATAGATTTTTCGCTTCGCTCAAAATCCGTTATCTGTTTTGACGTTGTTAATAGTTTATATAGGACATATCTGTTTTGACGTTACTGTTTTTAGAATGATTTATTGTTAACTTGTTCTCATCATTTATTTATTTCCTTACTTCCTTTCCTCACTTGGCTATTTTTCCCTATTGGAGCCCTTGGGCTTATAGCATCTTGCTTTTCCAACTAGGAGTGTAGCTTGGATAGTAATAATAATAGCCTAATAATAATAATAATAATAAGACTACGGAAATTTCTTTATTACTTACTCGGGCAATTCTTCTCCACCTGTATTTTTGGTGTGACATGTACTTCTTGCTAATGCTGGTAAGGACCCAAGTATATATGGGCCTTTAATTATGGTAATCACGGAGTTATTGGACCAAAAAGGTCAGTAGAGAATCCACCCTCATGAGGAAAAACCAGTTGTGTTGAAAAAGTCCATCTGCAAATTTCAAATAAAATCATTAGTTTTAAATTCCAGTATTAATATACTTGAACACATTTGTATAAAAAATAACCTTACCCTATATTATCTTTCAATCTTGAGCCTTTGAAATAGTAGAGAATGTCCTTAATTTACAAACTAACAGGTTCCAGAAAGCTGTTGATAATTCAAATTATGTTAAATTTTGGCCTAATGTAGGATTCACTCAACTCACATGCATACAATTTTCAGCTGCAAAATTGAATATTGGTTTATTATTGTATTTCCTTATGAACTTTTGACACTATCCAAAGTGTATGATTTCAGTTGGAATTGTCTATCTCTTAATGTATATTAATAAAAAATACAGAAGTTCTATCTTGTTATGATACTAGGCCAAAATATCAGGCATTAGGATTGAGAAATCTGTTTGTCCCTTTCATAACCCAACCTAGTAGTCAATCATGACCTTTCTGTTAACCCTTCACTGAGGTCAGAGCTGAAACTGCTGTTGAAATTATGGGTCTGTCACCAAAGGTGACCTCGATGAATGCCTTAGGACAGTTCTCTGTCAAGTCCTCATAATACCTTTTAAATCTATTGGACTCGATACACTTCTTATTCAGAAACCAAAGCAATATCCCATACAATACACAATCTATCAATTTCCTTTTCTAAATGGATTGAACAGTTGTATTGCTCTATAAATTGCATTGAAATTAAATTCAATACTTCATTTAACCAACTTTGTGTTCATTACAAATGAAAAATCTGATATCTAGGTTACCCACTTCATTTCCTTTCTTATACTGTCTTCCCAGATGACCTGGGTACGCCGGGAGAGGCAATAATTAGATGTTGGGAGCAATGCACCATATTATTACTAGCTAAGCTACAACCCTTGTTGGAAAAGCTATAAGCCCAAGGTCTCCAACTGGAAAATAGCCCAGTGTGGAAAGAAAATAATGAAAAATGAATAGTGTGCCTGAGTGTATCTTCGAGCAAGAGAACTCTAACCCAAGACAGTGGAAGACCATGGTAAAGAGATTATGGCACTACCCAAGACTAGAGAACAATGATTTGGTATTGGAGTGTTTTCTGTAAGAGCTGCTTACCATGGGTAAAGTGTCTTCTATCCTTACGGCAATGGTTTGATATTGGCGTGTCCTTCTCCTACAAGAGCTGCTTACCATAGCTAAAGTTTTCCACTCTTTCTACCTAGTAGAAAGTAACTATAAATAAATGTCTGGTAGTTTAAAAATATAGTTCAACCAAACTATTCCAATTTATAGATTGTACAGGACTAATTTTGGGGTGTTTTCTTGTGTAGGGAAAATAATTAAATCAACTGTAATACTGATTCAAATACATTAGCTCGTACGAGACTGTTTGGATGTTTGTTCTTACTTGAAGAGAAAATAATGCAATCATAAAAAGGTTACAATTGGCAAAACATATGTTGATTAAAAAAAAAGATTAAGCGATTAAGATCAATGCTTGACATCACTTTTTCAGATATTCACATGAAATATGTTCAATTTTTAATGTTTTAAGCAATGAGAGCATTAGTTAAACAGCCATATTCAAGCCAAGAGTATTGGAAAACTTAATTCCTTCTGAGGTACCAGGTTATAGATATAAAAAATTTGTAAGTAATTTGTATTTTTCCTAGTATACAAACCTGGAGCTATTTATAGGCTATACTTTCGGCACAGCTGAAAGACGACCCATAATAATTTTAGTGAGGGATAACTACCACATCTGCTAGTTAGGGGGTGTGGTAGACTGGCTACCCGCTCACTCACACCTCTCGGCTGAGTAACCACTTTGCTTTATGGCAAGACTTCTCAGGGGACAGGGTGGCGGGCCAATATGTATAAATAGCTCCAGGTTTGTATACTAGGAAAAATACAAATTACTTACAAATTTGTTATTTGTTCCGCCGTAGATACAAACCCTCCGCTATTTATAGGGTGACTTACTCTTAGGAGAGAGGAAGTCCTCACCAACTGGCCTTGGTCATGACCCGGGGTCCTCTCTATTTTGATCTGTGATCGATAGTAGAAGGGACCCTACACTCGCTAAAATCAAGTGCCGATATGAGGTAATGCACTGATAGCGGCCTGCAGAAGCTTGTGTGTGAGTGGAACTAACAGTGTGGCTTGTCTTTAACATAGGAAATCCCGAGTGCAAAACCTATTGTTCTTAAAGACTTACCCAATACCCTTCCCCAAAAAGGTATTGGGGACGTAACAAAGTATTCTTCTACACTTAGGAGGCACAAGAGAAATAGGTCTTACCTGCAGCGAGGTGAGGTCAGCTATGCTGAGGCTTGCAGAGCTGTTTTCCCAGAGGGGAGAAGGTAAAAGGAAGAAAGGAGCCAGGCATTCTTACTCATTCATGTCAGACTAATCCGGGTAGCCTCAGCCCTCAACCCTCTGCTACTTGCCCATCAAGGAGCCTGAGGTGTTTAGACCATTTGTTGTGCGACCACCAGAGGACCAATGGAAAAGGTCTCCATGTTCTTGTGGGTTACGTCTTTGCAGGTAGTGGGCCGTGAAGGTCGATTGACGCTTCCACATACTCAATTAAAGTATCTGCACCACAGAGTAGTTTCTTGAACGCCAGGGACGTAGCAACGCCAGTGACTTTACAAGCTCTGGGTCTTAGGATGGAGGAGATTCTAGATTGAGAGTAACCTAAATTGCCTTCCAATCCCAGAGGGGAAGGAAATCCTTGAGGTCCTCCTCTTGACCTTCTCCGTGCTGGTCAACAGTGCCAATACACGAGTGCGAGCTGGTATCATTCTTTTAAGGTAACCCACAGACTCCTCACTGGGTAAAACCCCATTTGATGGGTTTTCGGTTATCGAACGAAGACTCTATTTGAAATGGGCTGCACCTAGGTTACAGCACGCTCGGATTTTGAGTCTTGGCAATCCACTCAGGGACGCTGCTGAGGATTACTTCTCCCCGTCTCCTAGGGTAGGAGACGTCAGAAGATGGATCATACAATACACTAACTCTCTTGGTCAAAAGCCCAAGTGAGTAGAAAGGCCGTCTTCCGTGTAAGGAAGCGATCTACTGCCGGGCATAAGGTTTGTAGAGAGGGGCCTTCAGAGACTGAAGGACCTGAACTGCGTTCCCAGGAGGAGGTTTAGGTCCGACGGGTGACAAGTTATCTCACACTTGTATAAGTAAAGGCATCGATGGGAGAGAATCCCCATCCACGACATCAGTCACAAAGGACCGAACACTTCGGCTGGAAGACAGACGCTGAAAAGTGTCTGAGGTGCCTAGACATCTTTTCCGTAACTTGTTGCGAAAGGCCTCTCTGAGAGGGGTGGTGTATGATCCTCCCAGGCGTGAAGTCGAAGCAAAGCTACGGCTTAGGAAAGTGTTAGCATGTGGCTGCTTGGAAAATCGTGCCGTGGAGGAAGATCCCTCGGAATTCCGTCAGGAGCTATAGAAGGTCTGGGAAACATTCTGCGAGTTGCCCTAGCGAAGCTATTGGAACTCTGTCAGGGGCTGCAGAAGGTCAGGGAACCATTCTGTGGGATGCCATAGCAAAGCTGTTGGAGTCATTGATAAGATCTTGCTTATCCTGACTTGGCTGAGGACTTTTTCACCAGATCGAATGGGGAGAGGGGGGGAGGAACAAGGCACATCTCTAGGCCACCCCAAAGATCTTGGAATACATCTTGTTTGAGGGCCTGGTGTTCTGGGACTGGGGAACGGTTGAGTGGGAGCCTGAAGATCAGGGCCGCTGCGAGCATAACCACAGTCGGGGACCTCACTAGGTTAAGACTTTGTTGGATACAAGATGACTCCAAGACACTAGGAGCCCACTATCTGGGTGGTTTTGCAAGCACATTCTTGACCGAGCAGATGGGGGCAACTAATTGTCCTCTGTCCATCTGAGGCTTCGTGCTGCTAGATAGTTCTCTAAGAGAGGTGAATGCTGGCACCTTTCTGAACCAGGGCAACGGACGAGGCTGGAATGGTGCGGCATATCCCCCCCTCTCTTTTGATGCATTAAAGAGAGCATCAGATCCAGAGGGAAGATGAGAAGACAGGCCTCTTTGCAGAAGCTCTCTGTCACCCATCATCCGCGGATTGTCCAGCGGTGAGGGGGGGGGGAGTGCATAGCAATAAACATCTCGAGATGATATTGAGACGTATAACTAATTGCACGTTCTTGCAACAAAGGGGAACAGCCTGTTCTCCACCCAGCTGCCACTAATCCAGTGTGGTTGGCCAAATGAGACCGATACCAAACGGTAAACCAGTTAATCAGTACAGCTTATGTTATAATAGCGAATCTCCATAGAGACCACTTACCGGACAAAAGACTGTACGGTAATCACCGAACGCATCCAACCAAACCCAAGAGGGGATTGAGACGTATCTTCAATCTATTGTTGGGTGGGTAAAGAGCATAAGTCTACTACGGAGTAGCAACACCAAACTGTGAGCATGACAAGCATACATGCGTAGTTTGACTTAAATGTCTTGTCCGGAACTCAGTTGGAGAACGTTGAAACGTTCGTAACGGAGGTTTCTCCATCTTAGGACAAAAAATGTTCGTACTTATCCGTCTCCGATCAGTAAACTAGCATTTATATTAAATGTTCCCTACTAGGGAACAGATATGCTTACGAGAAGTTTCCAGCCAAAGCCTTTTTAGGAGACTAAGACTTCTGATCGAGGGAAAGGAAAAAATGCCTATAAGGAGGCAGAACATAAATGCCGTATGTCTGGTTACAGGAAAGTAGCCAAGTAATGTACTGAATAACCTGGTTTCAGTAAGGGATATAAATATACAACTTAATAGAACGGAGTTCTAATTGCAAGATGTATATTGCCCTTATTTGCAGAAAGATCACTTGCACGCATATATGTACTTGTCCATTTGCGCTAGCGCATGCGTATTCTCTGCCTCCAGGAAACGTTTGCAACGAATCCGGTTGCGGGAATAATGTATATGCGACGAATCGCAACATTATTGCCGAAAGAATTTTGATCGTTGACTAACTGTAATATTTTCTTGAATGAGAGTGAACATGTTCTCAAACAAAATATACAGTTATAGAGGCGATCATTTCCCCTTTGGTTTACCCCTCCTCTTTATGTGAGGGGCTAGCCAGTGTTCATTACACAGAAACGGATGTCTGTTTACCAGTGGGCAGGGTTTGAAACGTTCGTAACATAATGAAAAGATGGCCACGCTGTTGCTATCGTTTTTTAACGTTAGCTAACAATGTTCCTTCGGGACTAATTGTTCGAAACAATAACCCTGTAAGGATAGAATAAAAAGGTCTCGGAAGCCTATCGTGTAAAAAGGCAAGTCATTATACCCAGGGTACAATGACGGGGGAGGCTGTCTCCATCAAACAGTAGAACGGAGTTTAAGACAATAACCTCACGGTTTTGTCTTGACTAGAGCGCATGCTCCATGACGGCTTACAGCCTTCATGAAGTTTTGACAACACCCATTGAAGTTCTGTAAAATCATCTCAGGAACAAGTCTCCCGAAAAGGGTGAAGTCTCGTGTGTGGGGGTTTGCTTCAAGAAGGCCAGACATAATTGCCATTGACCGCTTACCCGAAGGGGTTTCCATCGAACTCTTTCTCGCTAGTGAGAAAACTATCATCTAAATCAGGCAAGCCCTGCCAGGAAAATGAACTCTAATGTAAAGAATTTTTCATTCCCCGCTCATTTCCGTCTGCTAACCAAACCACTTGAAATGGGAAGCTGGAGGAAAGGTGATGGTGGTTCGTTCGAAAACGAAAGAATCAGTGCTGGCGCAACCAGACTAGCTGATATAGTAATCAGCTGGGAGTGTAGTGACGTATCAAGTCACACCTTTGGAAGACCCATCCCGTAGGGCAGGGGAGGTCGACCATAGAGTTTTCATAAAAAACTCTGGATCGCGGAAACCGGGAGATTCGCATGAAAAGCTAGGGGTTTAGAATCTATTTGTGAATTCCTTTCTCCCGACCTTAAAGGATATTGTGCCGAGAACCCGCAGGAACGCTGTCGCTGATTCCTGATGGAATTTTCAGGAATTGTGCTACGTGACCAGGACCCAAAGGAACTGTGTCATAATTACCTGTAGAGATTCGGAGACCCCTAGGCAGCTGGCATCCCTCTGTCATAAGAGTAAAACTCTTGATGACGAATGGCGCGCACGAACAATTCACGGGACGAGAGTTCGAAAACTCCGTCATAAGAGTGAAACTCTTGTGCGCTCGTGAACACTTCGCGCAACGAGGGTTAAAAAAACTCTGTCCTAAGAATTGTTCGCACACTTCAACTGATTGTGTGCGCGCCAAGTTGGTCGTGCGTGCGTGCCAATATGGTCGTGCTCGCCAAAAGGGTCGTGTGCAAGCCAATCCGATCGTGCGTGCCAAATTGGTCGTGCGCGCCACATCGGCCGCGAGCGCCAATTTGGTCGTGCATGCTAATCCGGTTGTGAGCGCAAAAGGTTGGTCGTGCGTGCCACATTGGTCGTGGGTGCCAATCCGGTCATGCGCGCCAATTTGGTCGTCCACGCCAATCCAGTCGTGCGCGCCCGATCATCCTTGCGCTCAAAAGGTTGGTTGTGCGCGCCAATTTGCGCACAAGAGCTCTCAGTTTGGCGAGATTTCTCATTACCACGTTCACCAGAAGGTTCACGATAGCCTGTGTTGTGTGAGCACGAACAGTCAACACGAGAGTCCGCAAACTCTGTCATATAAGTATGGCTAAAATCACGAGAACCTACAGGTTCAGCGTGAACTGCGTTGAGAGACCCCGAAGGGTCAGCGCAAACGAGAAAGGGAAGTATCTCTGTCACGAGACCCCGAAGGATCAGCATGACTAAGGGCACGAGAGACCAAAGGCCTAACGTAGCCTGTGTTGCGAGACCCCGAAAGGTCAGCGCAACAAGAAACCGAAGTTTCCCTGTCACTAAACACCGAAGTGTCGGAGTGACTAAAGTTACGAGAGCCATAGGGCTCTGCGTAACTAATGTTATGAGACCCCGAAGGGTCAACGTAATGAGAAACCGAAGTTTCCGTCACAAAACACCGAAGTGTCAGTGACTAAAGTTACGAGAGCCCAAGGGTTCAACGTAACTAATGTTATGAGATCCCGAAGGGTCAGCGTAACGAGAAACCGAAGTTTCCCTGTCACAAAACAAAGTGTCAGAGTGATTAAAGTTACGAGAGCCCAAGGGTTCAGCGTAACAAATTTTACGAGACACCGAAGTTTCCGTCACAAAACACCGAACTAATGTTACGAGACCCCGAAGGATCAGCGTAATGAGGAACCGAGGTTCCTCTGTCACGAGACCCTAAAAGGTCAGCGTGATTGATGGTATAAGTTCCCGAAGGCTCAACGTTACCATCGTTACAAGAGCCTGAAGGTTCAGCGTGACTGAAACCCGAAGGTTTCGAGCAGTGTCCCGAAGGACTCCTCCTGTCATGAGAACCCGCAGGATCAACATGACGAGAGCCTGAAGGCTCACGATCACGCCAACACAAAGAGTGATCGTAACGAGACCCCAAAGGATCAAGGAGAACCAGCAGGTTCAAAGATAACACCTCCGCATAAGAGGTTTGTTCTCCCGAAGGAGAATATCACTTAAGATAATGCTCTCGGTCCGCCCCTGAAGGAGAACAATAAGCATAATGGGGGACCGCCGATGCCCAGAGGTGGTCTTCTCTCAAGAACGAGAGATTCGTTCCCCCGAAGGGATAACCTGCTTCGGAGAAAGCTCTGCCACCGCCCCCGGTGGTTCAGCAAATTCCTACAAGTTATTTCTATTTCTCGCGAATGAGAGGAAGTTCTCCTGAAGGAGACCACCTAAGATAAGCTTTCTCCCAGCTTTATGTGAATAAGGCGTAGGCGTAAAATCTCTCTTTTGCGAACGAGGGAGAAGTCCTCCCGAAGGAGGACCTCGCCAAAGAAAAGCTTTCTCCCAGCTCTATGGGAAAAAAGCATAGGCTTAATAATATCTCTCTCGCGAATGAGAGTGAAGTCCTCCCGAAGAAGGACATCACCTAAGACAAGCTTTCTCCCAGCTCTATGGGAAAAAAGCGTAGGCATAAGAAACTCTCTCGCAAACGAGAGAGAAGTCCTCCTAAAAGAGACATCACTTAAGGCAAGCCTTCTCCAGGCTCTATGGGAAAAAGTCATAGGTGAAAGAAAAAAAATCTCTCTCTCTCTCTCTCTCTCTCTCTCTCTCTCTCTCTCTCTCTCTCTCTCTCTCTCTCTCTCTCTCTCGCGAGGGTGAGAGAGAAGTTCCCCTCGAAGGAGGAACATCAAGTTGAAGGTTGACAGTGAATGCTATCTCGTAACGTGGGCAGCTCACGAGCTACCACATGGAGCGCAGGATAACGAACAGGGCGGTCGTAGCAATCAGCCTTGTGTTCTACGTCGCTGCTACCTGTGAAAAAAGGAAGTTATGATCAATTACAATTCATGCTCCACTGCACAAAATACACTATTTGGGGAATAAGTCACCTTCCTTGTAAGATAATTCCTCGAAAGGGAGCTGAACTGTTATACACTTTAATTCAGTAATGAAACAAACACACGGCAGTGTTGAGAACCTGCCGACCATCAGCGCAGGGTAGGGCGGCAATGACGACTCCCTTAAGGCGGAGGCAGTCGGATACGTTGTCAACAGTAATTTAAGTTACAAGTACCTAATAACATATACAGTATTTCCATTTATACATATATACATTCATATATATGTAAGATAAATGAAAACACACAAGAAAAAATAAAATAAAACACAGAAAAACAATCAAGGCAAGTCTTTGCGAGAGAGAAGGGCAGCATGTCCGTCCTCTACCGAGCCATAAAGTAAAGTGGTTACTCAGCCGAGAGGTGTGAGTGAGCGGGGTAGCCAGTCTACTCCACCCCCCACCCGCTAACTAGCGGATGGGGTAGTTATCCCTCGCTAAAATTATCATGACTTTCAGCTGTGCCGAAAGTACTGTATACCCTATAAATAGCGGAGGGTTTGTATCTACGTCGGAACAAATAGAAATAAAAACTTAAAAAAAGACTAGCAATAATCTGGCATGACTCAAGTAATCGTACTGTGGTGTGTAACTGACCAAAGTCATGACATCAGTTATCATGGCAACGGCCAAATTGGTTCAAGCGTAAACATTGTTTGGAAGGCTCCTCATGTGAGATGGCTGCTTTCAGCATAATGCAGTCGATTTACTTCTCTGATGACATAAAATACATAAAGCGTGTTAACAACCACTAGAATTCAGACCACATACAGTGATACCTTGAGATACGAGCTAAATGCATTCCGGAACCCGAGCTCGTATGTTAATTCTCTCATATCTCGGGTCAATTTTCCCCATATTAAATAACTAAAAAATAATGAATTCTTTTCTACCCTCTGAAAAAACACCTAAAAACAGTATATTTCTTCGAGACCGATAGTAGCGGCTAACGGTGGTGTGTAATTTCCTTTCAAGTCATCGTAGAATGCGCTGGCCTTTTCACAGATGATCGTCTCGGGCACGCTATCTCCTCCCAACTGTTTTTCCTTTATCCATATTAAAAGAAGCCTCTCCATCTCGTCATGAATATCACTGCGCAGCTTGGAAAGGATGGTTAGTCCTTTGGAAGGCTTGGTGTTCTTTATAGCATCCTTCTCATATTGGCGAGCCAGCTCAGTCACTCTTACACCACTCTCATGTTTTTCGATTATTTCATGCTTTATCTCGATTGTCATCATACACTTTTTCTTTTCACTAACCTTGTTTGCAATCACTTGCTTTGGACCTATTGTTTATTCACTTAATTCTGAACTGATTAAGGTAAAAAACACGTAAAAAATGCAAACACTACGGCCGATGCTCGGAGATAACTTTACGAGACAGAGTCCAACAGGAAAGAGTGAGCGATGCTGTCCTCGAGAGCAGCCTCTCGCACACTCGGCCGCATAGGGAACCGTCTTGTATCCGTATTTCAAATTTGTTCCATATCTCGGGGCAAAAAGTTCCTCGAAACTTTCCTCGTATCTCAAATTTCTCGTATGTTATGACACTCGTATGTCGAGGTATTACTGTACTGTCCATTTCCTATTCAAATAGGATATTGACTGGAAAATGACAAATTCGTAAATAATTTGTATTTTTCCCAACTATACAAACCTTAGCTATTTATCAAGGGTTATACTTTCGGCGGAGCTGAAATGACGAGCCATTAAAATTTAACGAGGGTTAACTACCTACACCTAGTTAACGGGGGTAGGGGGCGGTAGCTTGCTACCACTCCTGTTCACACACCTGTGATTTAGTCACTTTGCTTGGAAGTAGGACTTCAAGGGGGATAGGGATGGCGGGCAAGTTTGTATAAATAGCTAAGGTTTGTATAGTTAGGAAAAATACAAATTATCTACGAATTTGTCATTTGTTCCGTAACTTGGATACAAACCACGCTATTTATTAGGGGTGACTTACCCATTAGGAAGGGTGGACGTCCCTACCAATCTTGCTTTTGGCTTTGCCCGGGGACTCCTTATCTGAGTATGTTAGTACTAAAAAATAAGGAGTCCCTGCCCTCGCTAAACCTTGCTACGCAAGGTCAGCGGCCTACGCAAGCTGTGTGTTGAGACGTGCAGAAGTGTGACTGTCTAGGTAAAGTTATTCCGAGTCTATGTAGGAAAAACCTGACGTAACCAAGACTTCCCAATACCACCTCGCTAGGGTATGGGGATGCAACAGTATTAGCTTAATACTAGGTATTGTGTACCCAGTGGTTTGAGGTCAGCTTATGCAGAGAACCCGGGATGCTGCTTTCCCCACGAGAGGGTAGGATGAAGAAAAGAATAAGAGCCAGTCAAATCTTTTCATTCACGCAGACTAAAACCGGCTACTTGTCCATTAAGGAGCTTGAGGTATACAACCAGCTGTTGTGCAGCCACCACCGGACCAATAGAGATCGTATCGAGTTTCTGTGGGTCACGTCTTGCAGGAGAATGGTTGTGAAAGTCCCCTGGAGCATTCACATCCTTTCTTGTAAAACCTGCATCACAGAGTAATCTGCTAAGAAGGACCAGGGACATAGTTATGCCCCTGACACTGTGAGTCGTCATGTCGAGATGATGTTTCGGTGATCCTCCTCTAGTCTCTCCCAGTGCTGACAAGAGGAGGGACCCGGGCAGGCTGTTGCTGTTTTCTTTAGGTAAAGTCTCATACCTTACCCCGGGTACAGTAATGGATGATCTGGATCGTCCATTACCTAGTTGAGACTTGTGTAGGATCCGTCACCCCTGGAGACTGTCTGGCGACATACTCAGGGACGAAACTGAACATTGTCTTTTTTGGGCTTAGGCCATGTCGTGCTGATGGAAGTTCCTTCATTAGTAGGCTAGCTTCCTAAGTTATATGTGACCACAGTGATATATCCCAGAGAATTTACCGAAGGTATCCAGAATTCTAACTCCTGGAGCGAGTATCCCTTAAATTTCTCCAAGGGATATCACGTAAGGACGTAACTTGACACATCTCATAGCTATTTATACCCCAAATAGCCTTTCACTTCGAGAGGATAAGTGGCAAGAAAATAAGAGAGTCGTTCAAGAGGTAAAACTATACGACTCTCCTAATGTACTGTCAATAGTTCGGCCATCTGCCACCGCACGGCGCCACCAAACCATTCTTTCGTTTGTAGCTTTGCTGACCAGTTTTCCCTGTGTTATCTCGCTATTTTCGAAGCTTTTTCTGCTTGATTATGGATTCCCCAGCTTCATCAGCTTCTGGAAAGTTAAGTAATATCTTTGAATTGTGTAAATTTTGTGCCAGTTTTACTTTTCGATTGATATCGTAATTAATGTAACGAGCTGTTGCCGGCCGGATGGCGTCATGACGCGATCGTTCTTTTGTTCATTTAGTTAGCAAGAACGATATTCCCGGCATCCTCGCTTTAATAACTTTAGCTATTTAGTATTTTAGCTAGGGATTTTTATATTATGTCATTGTTGTCGTGATTTTGGCTATAATTTCGAGCCTCACGAGTCATAGGCTTCTAGCCTAGGCACTTTCACACCTCATGCATGATACAGTATAACCTTCCTGGTAAAGTTGTATTGAAGCTCAGGCAATATTTTATACAATTAAGATATTACTATTTTGTTTTCCTCTTCCATAATAGTATACCAGTGTTACGTAGAACGTTTCTCTAAGCTCTCTAGCTTAATAGCTTTAGTGCTTTAGTATACTTTATATGTCCCCATTACTCTTGTATTGTCTTTAGGGGTAAGATAGATATCATTGCCCCTTTAAGTCAATACTATCTCTATGAGTTATAAGAGTAATTCCCTTTCCCTCTGATTAGCCTAGGCTATCCTCTGTTAATTTACTGTAACCTATGGTTGGGTAAATTTTCTGGGGCGTTTCGCTTCCCTCTCCTTTTCTCTGAGCTGGCAACTGAGTAGCTTGTCAGCGTTGAGTTTGGAGTTGGGGACGGGACATCAGAGTAAGTCTGTGTTGGCATTTAGCTACCTGGATTTATACCGGCAACTGAGTAGCTTGTCGGTATTCCAGTAGGGCTAGTTGCTGTTCAGCAGGCTTGCCTCCCTAGATCTCGTAGAGGTTATTGTTGCACAATTTCCTCTTTAAGGTCTAGCAGACAGTCCTGTATCGGGGGTTTTGACCCCTGGTATGAGATTCTGTTCTCTTGAGTTCGTTTTCGGACGTTCTCTCATTGCCTAACCCATCCTGGGGAATTGACTTCCCCTAGTTGAGTCTTATACGAGGACAGAATCCTTCAAGTTAAGTAATGCCTTAGGGTATTGCTTTACTTATGGACTATTCACCCCTTCCCCGCTATCTCTTTCGTGTTGAATGATCCAACACCCTTATGGCCGTGGTTCTACATAGGCTCCTCTGGACGTCTGTAGACCTGGCATGAGTTTTTCTGTCAGTGCCTGGTTAGGTTACTGACAGATAACCTCATATCTTTGAGTGTTCCTTAGAGTTCTCCCTTGGAGTGCCTTCCATATCCATTAAGATGGGATATGGTTGAGTGGAAGCCCGAATTGATTTCCCTCTTCCACTGGCACACTCTTTCAGGATGTAGACGACATAGCTGATTCTTTGCCGTCATCTATCTTTATCTTTCTCTCTTTCTGTCTATCATGGGCTGTAGTCGGCAGTTAATTCTGCCGACAATTTGGGTTGGCTAGGCTAACAGTTCGCTGTATCTCTTACCTCGGACATCGTTGATCGATGCCGTTGGTGAAATTGGTAGGCCTGCCTGCCGGCAACTGAGTAGCTTGTCGGCAGCTGGCCAATGCCTTCCACCCATAGTGTTTTTTTAATAGCCAGCAGTGGTTGGCAGGCCCGGCAGATGCCGGCCTGCTGGCATATGCTGACTAGCCCATCATGCCGACAATGTCGGCAGGTCGACACTATATTCATATTTTATTAACGGTAGCTGCTGGCAGGCTCGGCAGACGCCTGCCTGCCGGCATTTATTGACTGGCCCTACATGCCGACGACGTCGGTGGGGCCGGCAGTGTCGGCGGGGCCGGCATTGTCGGCGGGGCCGGCAGTGTCGGCGGGGCCGGCATTGTCAGCGGGGCCGGCAGTGTCGGCGAGGCCGGCAGTGTCGGCGGGGCCGGCAGTGTCGGCGAGGCCGGCAGTGTTGGCAAGGCCGGCAATGTCGGCAAGGCCGGCAGTGTCGGCGGGGCCGGCATTGTCGGCGGGGCCGGCAGTGTCGGCGGGATCTGCAGTGTCGGCAAGGCCGGCAGTGTCGGCAGGGCCGGCAGTGTCGGCAGGGCCGGCAGTGTCGGCAGGGCCGGCAGTGTCGGCGGCATACTGCGGCCGGCAACTGCTGTATCTAGAAAAATATGATAAAATTTTTCCAACCTACAAGTGGTTCTTGAGCAGCCATTTGTGAGACCATCATAGAGAGATGATTCTCTCTTATTTTAATGGTTATGTCCATTAAATTTATCCACTGTATTGAACATTATAAGAGGATGTGTCAAGGAGACACTATATTCCCTCTGTTATTTAATTCCTTGTGAATTTCATGGTTCAATACGGGAAGGGGTCATAACAAATGGCTGGATGGGAAACACATGTGGGTGTCTTTCCTACTATAGCTTACCCTATCCAAGCTAAATATTATAAATGTATTATGTTGAAATTTGGGAATTTCACAGAAAACTCATTTGCTCTTCTTTTCTTTACAGGAGGAGCATCCCGAGTGCGGGAACAACTTTTGTAGGGTCCGCAGCGAGGACTTCTACGGACATGGCGTGTGTAGGTCTCACGCCCGCTGTTCTGTCATCAAAGGGGCCCTCAAGTACTGGGACCCAGAGGCTTGTACTGTGTGTGACAAGTTGGTTAAGGAGGCTTTTGATGATCAAAAGTCTGTGGAGTCTAGGGATGCAGCTAGGATTACGCTGCGGAAATGGGTTAGAGGTTTTTAAAAGAATACCTCGGGCCCCCCATACCTTCCTAATGCTAGGATGAGGGACTGTCTCTTCCCCGGAGCTCGTGACGATTCCGTCATTCCCCAAACCAAACCTTCGATCACCTTGGTGCAACTCCCGGTTCAGAAACCTGGAGATCCTGACGTGGCGGATGCTTTGGAAAGCGTCCACCTGGACGACAATATGTCTGTCGTTTCCGAGGATGCTGAAGCGGTGTCGGTTTCTTCAGCGGCTGTGGTGGAACCAGCTCCATCAACCTCTTCGCAACCGCCTCATCTGGAGGCACTTACGACCACCTTGCAATCTCTGATGTCGATGGTGTACGACTTGCAGAAGATGTCGTCAGAGAAAGAGACTACTTTTCGGTCAGAGATCGAGCAATTGGTTTCCTTGCGCTTAGCCCCGAAGAAACTAAATGTGAAGGACCTCCCTGTGTTCTCCGATGTTAACCCGTGGAGGTACGCGGAGCACATGCCTATGTCAGCAGGCAAGATTTTCCTTTCGGAGAAAGTGGGTACCGTCCCAGTGGAGGAGGTAGAGTTCTGGCCCAGCAGGGCATCCTACCCGGATTGTTATGTCCGGCTCAGAACTGAACCGGCATCCAAAGAAGAGACGGAGCCCAAGGAAGTAATTGTCCTTGAGCTCGCTAAAGCACAGGCTTTGTTTTCCACAAAGCTAAAGGAGAGAGCATTCACTAGCTCAAAGGTGCCGGCATTAAGCAAAAAACATTCGTCGTTTATTGCTGACCCTCAACGTGCTTTTCCCTTTATGGATAAAGGGTTTAAAGCTGCTCTGAAGGCCGTGAGGGCACGAAAGCCCTGCCCCACACTGGAAGAGAGCAAGCCTTTCTCCCTCGCTTTCCCTTCAGATGACAAGGACTGGAAGGACGTTCACGTTACCTTCTCAGTCGGGAAGCTGGAGGCCGATATCGCTGGACTTCAGTTCAACGAGGACCTCCCAAAGCGGTCAGAGTTTCTCTTGAAGAGAGAACATGAGACAAAGGAGCGCTTGGCAGCGTCCATGTCTTTACAAACGGGGCTAGAAACGATGGCTAGCATCCCGGATTCTCCAGATATGTATATGGTCTTTGCCAAGGCGCACTTGGCTACGGTTACAAAGGACCTATACAACTTTATCAGAGCCAGGACGGCTTGTCGGGAGTTCGTGTTTGCTTCTGCCTCTGTGAAACACGAACCGAGGAAACTGATAGCTTCTAATATCTGGGGAAAAGACCTCTTTCCTAGTGATGTGGTGAAGGAGGTGGTCGACAAGGCTGCTTCGGAGAATAGGAATCTCCTCTCTAAATGGGGATTGTCCTCCAAGAGAAAATCTTACGCTGACAGGGGTCCCCAGCCGAAGAACAAGTCGAAGCGGCCTCGCCTGTCCTCTCAGCCAAGACAGCAACAGCTTCCCATGGCCACGGTGCCCCAGACGGTGGCACAACCTACCACCCCTTTTCAACTGGTGCCCCAAACACTGGCGACTCAGTCACCAATTTTCACCCCAGCTTATGAAAGGCAGTCGGCTTCTTCTAAGCCAAAGTTTAGGGGATCCTTTCGAGGCTCCTCTAGACGCCCCTTCAGAGGAAGAGGCAACAAAGGTGGTCGTGGCCAAGGTGGAAAGTCTTCCACCCAGCACTCAAAGTGAGATGCTGCCGGTAGGAGGGAGACTGCTACACTTTCAGGATCGGTGGACCTTCGATCCTTGGGCCCACAGCCTGATCAAGATAGGACTGGGGTGGGGTTGGACCTCAACTCCACCAAGCTTTCCTTAATTCTTCCAGCCTTCAACCCCAGTTCTGGAAGAATACGTTCAGGAACTACTGGGCCAGAGAGTAAAAAAGAAAGCAAAGTCCATCAAATTCCAAGGAAGGCTATTCTGTGTTCCGAAGAAGGATTCGGAAAAGCTGAGAGTCATTCTGGACTTATCACCACTCAACAAGTTCATTGTGAACTACAAGTTCAGAATGCTGACGCTTCAGCACATAAGGACCCTTCTGCCCAAAAGGGCATTCACAGTCTCCATAGACATGACGGACGCATACTGGCATGTGCCAATCAACAGTCAAGTTTCCCCCTACCTGGGATTCAAGCTCCAGAAAAGAAAATACGTTTTCAGAGCCATGCCTTTCGGTTTGAATATTGCTCTAAGAATATTCACAAAGCTTGCAAATGCAGTTGTTCGACAACTACGCCTAAAAGGGGTTCAGGTGATGGCTTACCTGGACGACTGGCTGGTGTGGGCAGCATCCAAAGAAGAGTGCTTGCAAGCCTCCAGAAAAGTGATCCAATTCCTAGAGTACCTAGGGTTCAAGATCAACCTGAAAAAGTCTCGGCTTTCTCCAGCTCAAAAGTTCCAGTGGTTGGGAATCCACTGGGACTTACAGTCACATTGCCTCTCCTTGCCAAAGGCAAAGAGAAAGGAGATTGCAGGGGCCGTCAAAAATCTGTTTCGGTCACGAAAGATTTCAAGAAGACAACAGGAGAGAGTGTTGGGGTCTCTCCAGTTTGCCTCTTTGACGTACCCACTTTTGAGAGCACAATTAAAAAATGCCTCAGGGGTCTGGAGAAAATACGCTTACAACGATCGAAGAGATCTACTAAGACCGTTACCAAATCGTCTGCGATCGATTCTCAAGCCATGGTCGGAGACAAAGAACTTAAGAAGGAAAGTATCCTTGCAACCACCTCCTCCTACAGTCACCGTCCACACGGATGCTTCGAAGGAAGGATGGGGGGGTCATTCTCATCTTCGGAAAGTGCAAGGAACTTGGTCTCCTCTGTTCAAGACCTTCCACATCAACTATCTGGAAGCCATGGCAGTGTTTCTTTCCCTGAAGAAACTGAAACTTCGCCGATCAATCCACATTCGCCTGGTCCTAGACAGCGAAGTAGTGATGAGATGCATAAATCGTCAAGGTTCAAGATCTCCTCAGTTGAATCAGGTGATAATAGCCATCCTTCATCTGTCCAAGAAGATGAAATGGCACTTATCAGCAGTCCACCTTCAAGGATTCCGCAATGTGACGGCGGACGCTCTATCCAGGTTCGACCCGATAGAGTCCGAATGGTCCCTAGACGCAGGAATTATTCTCTTTCATATTGAGCAAAGTCCTAGGATTGCAAGTAGATCTCTTCGCAACGAGCGACAACAAGAAGTTAGCCCGGTACGTAGCTCTGTACGAGGATCCTCAAACGGAAGCGACGGACGCGATGTCTCTGGATTGGAACAGATGGTCTAGGATCTACCTGTTCCCACCAACCAACCTGTTGTTGAAAGCCCTCGACAAATTGAGATCCTTTCGCGGGAGGGCAGCGATAGTGGCCCACAAGTGGCAAGGCAGTGTCTGGTTTCCATTGATAACAGAACTACGCCTCAAGCTGATCCCGTTGCCGGAACCAGTTCTGACTCAGCTAGTACAGAAATCGACTGTCTACGCTTCATCAGAGAAAAACCCAGAACCTTCATCTCATGATTTTCTCGCCTTAGCGGTCAAGAAGAGGTTTGGGATTTCCGAAGACAGCATTAATTTCTTAGAAGAATATAAGTCAAAGTCAACTAGGAGACAATACGAATCTTCCTGGAAGAAATGGGTGGCCTTTGTTAAGGTGAAGAAACCTCAAGAGATTTCTACGGATTTCTGCCTGTCCTTTTTCATCCATCTTCACGGACAAGGACTAGCGGCTAATACAATCTCGACTTGTAAATCTGCCTTAGCCAGACCGATTCTATATGCCTTCCAAGTGGATTTTTTCAAGCGAAATCTTCACCAAGATTCCGAAAGCCTGCGCAAAACTTCGGCCTGCAGCTCCTCCAAAGCCTATTTCATGGTCTTTGGATAAGGTTCTTCATCTGGCCTCTACCTTGAACAATGAAGATTGCTCGCTGAAAGACTTGGCTCAGAAAGTGATATTTCTATTTGCACTAGCCTCAGGAGCCAGAGTCAGTGAAATAGTGGCCCTCTCGAGGGATGATGGTCACATTCAGTTTACACCGAACGGAGAACTAAATCTCTTTCCGGATCCAACTTTTCTCGCCAAGAATGAGCTACCCACTAAAAGATGGGGTCCCTAGAGAATCTGCCCTCTGAAGGAAGAAGCATCCCTCTGTCCAGTGGAATGCCTAAAGGTCTATCTTCGTAGAACTTCAGAGTTTGGGGGAGGCCAGCTTTTTAGGGGAGAAACTCTCGGGTTCAACGTTATCCTTGAAACAGATAAGGGCGAAAATCACTTACTTTATTCGCAGAGCGGATCCTGACAGTACACCCGCAGTTCATGATCCGAGGAAGGTAGCCTCGTCTCTTAACTTCTTTCAAACTATGTCGTTTGATAACCTACGTGCTTACACTGGTTGGAAGTCTTCCAGAGTCTTCTTTAAGCATTATGCGAAGCAATTGCAAGAAATCAAATTTCATGTGGTGGCTGCAGGCAGTGTAATAAAGCCTGTCGTTTGATTACTGCGAAGGACAGTGCACTAATTGGGACTGTTAGTGAAGGGTGTGCATGATAGACTTAGGTATATCATGTTGTTTTTTAGTGTTGACATAAACATTATAAACTGTCTTCCATAGTTAAGTGAACTTAGAAGCATAATACTTTGACATGAGCGCCAGCATATTTATGCTTAATGTCTTTTAGTAATAACATATATATTGAAATTTCCTAATTTCACGGAGTGGCATTGTTTTCTCTTTCAGATAAAACTTTTTACCTTGTTATTACTGTTATGCTTGTTATGTCTATGTCTAGCATAAACATTTTGCTTAATCATAACTTCTGTGTTTCTTGTAAATAAACTATAGAAGGAATCTTTGCGTCTCTCTCGCCTTAAGATTATACAGTGTATTCAGAGTATTTTTGATCCTCTTATGGACTATGTGGGACAGAGTTTCCCTTACCATGCAATAAGGTAAGTTTGGTTGTGCTATGTTTGTCTACTGTATTATGTTTCCTACGTGAACATAAACTCGTCTGTCTGATCCAGACCTGGGAGGTACAGTACTCTATTCAGAACTCTAGTACAAACTACGCTTTACGTACATACGACACGATATACTTTCTGCTTGCTTGTTGTTCTTTGAACTCACAATCTCGGGTTTTTTCCTAGAGTCTAAATAGACTCTTCCCTGTAGGGGACAGGAAGAGCTGGCATATGGTATGCTCAGTTAATTGATGTATTACGGTAACATCACGTGTCTTTGGTCGTGACGGCCGGTGAGGAAATAGTCAATTCGAGATATCAGCACTATTAAATCCACAGATACATTATTGCTCTGGTAAACTTCCATCAGCACGACATGGCCTAAGCCCAAAAAACGGATTTTGAGCGAAGCGAAAAATCTATTTTTGAGTGAAAGAGCCATGTCGTCCTGATGGACCCACCCTCCTTTAGTAAAAGGATGTTAATCCCTCCCTTTTGGTACTGTAACTGTAAAACTTACAAAGCTACGGAGAATGGTTTGGTGGCGCCGTGCGGTGGCGGATGGCCGAACTATTGACAGTACATTAGGAGAGTCGTATAGTTTTACCTCTTGAACGACTCTCTTATTTTCTTGCCACTTTTCCTCTCGAAGTGAAAGGCTATTTGGGGTGTAAATAGCTATGAGATGTGTCAAGTTACGTCCTTACGTGATATCCCTTGGAGAAATTTAAGGGATACTCGCTTCAGGAGTTAGAATTCTGGATACCTTCGGTAAATTTTCTGGGATATATCACTGTAGTCACATATAACTTAGTAAGCTACTAATGAAGGAACTTCCATCAGGACGACATGGCTCTTTCACCCAAAAATAGATTTTTCGCTTTGCTCAAAATCCGTTTTGCCCTTCTCAATAATGGGCGATGTTGAAAGGGAGACCATGAAGTTCCTTGACTCAAATGGTTGCTGTGTAGGAACATTGTGTTCTTAAATCAGGAGAAAATTTGTTGCCTGGTGAAGTGGAACATAAGGAGGTCCCTTTAAGGATCGGAGATTTGAACCATGTTCTGAGAGGAAGGTCTCAATTCCGACTGGGGAAAGGCAAGTTGTAAGTCCGTATGAGTTAGGAAAAGTCTATCGATGAGAGGGTGTCCCTTTCTTTCAGTTTGAAGGTGAAGGATCGAGGTTGAGTGATCATCTTTACCTGTCGGAACTGAATAGGGGGTCTTTTCCTCTTGTATATACTCGAGGATTCCGCTATTGCTGAGGAATTCCTCAGATATCTAGACAACCTTTTTGCAAAGAGGTATTGGGTAGTCTTCTGGCGTACAATCATAGCAAAGCTATAGCTTGTGGTAGGTGTCGAAGTGGGTTGTCTGTTATGTGGAGAGGGTTCTCTTGGAGAGACTATCAGAGCTGCAAAAGGTTTGGAGACCGTTCTGCATAATGCCATAACGGAGCAAGGAGAGTCCTTGAGATAATGCCATAACGGAGCTAGGAGAGTCCTTGAGAGGTTGACCAATGTTCTAGCCTTGCTGAGTGCCCTTCTCCAGATAAAACAGGGACGAGACGTAAACGTCATTGTTGTACCCACCGTTGTCGCCAGAGGGCCTTGGGGTCTAGGGCTGGTGAGCAACGGTAGCCTGAGATTCAGGAGCGTTGCGAACAGACCCCCTAGTTGGAGGATCTCGTAAAGTTGGGACTTTGTTGGCTACATGGCGATCCAAAGTCCATTGGGTATACTTTATCTGAGATGCTGTGCACAGATTGTTGGCGAGCACGTTCTTCCTGTCTGGAATGAAGCGGGCTGATAGTGGTGCTGAACAGACTTTGGCCCATCTTAGTGTTTATACTATTAGATGGCAAGAGGCTACAAGCAAGTTCCTTCTTGCTTGTCGGTGTGAGTCTCTATGTAGTGTGTGGTGTGTCGTCCATCACATCACTGAGTAGTCTGTTAGGAACCGATGAGGCTGCTGAAAGACCGGAAAGTTGGCCTTCATCTCTTAAGAGATTTAAGTGAAGGCACCTTCGGGCTCTGTCTAGAGGGCTGAGGTCGTGTGGTGCAGCACTATGGTCTCTCCTTTCTTCTTTTTCCGACTCAAGTCTCTTGGAATGGAAGTCGTTCTCGTTTCGAGAAGGTTTTGTGGAGAATGGTGTCTAGAATCATTCACAGATACACCAGTCTCCTGGGAGGGAAGTAAGGAAGATTTCCGTAGGTTTACCCTGATCACTGGATCTTGGTAAAAAGACTTCAGAAGTTCATGTGTTAATGCAAAGTTACCACTGAGTCTGCTAAGGTCAGTCAGTCGTCCCGAGAGAGAGGAGACAGAGGCCGATCCTGTGAGACCACCCTCTTAATGAGAGAATGCCTTGACGAAGTCATTGAGCTTCAGCACGGCATTTCATTCCCGTGCTGAATCTTGGTGACGGGCAAGAGGGCTCTCGAACTTCGGGAAATTGCTCCCCCAGTTCGAATCTAAATTTCTCTCTTTCATCTTTTTCTTCTGCTTAATATTACTTCGACCTTCTCCTAATTTCATCAACTTTCTTTCATCTTGCTGTCCTATCTCTATGATTATTATCTTTCTTACTTATATATATATATGTAGATGTATGCATATATATATATATTTATTTATTCTATTTGCTCATTTATTTATTTATTTATTTTTTTTTCTATTTTATTTAAATGGCGTGGATATTTCCACATTCGTTATTACTGCCTGCTTAGATGAATGGGAGAAGGGATCACGGTTGGGAGGTATTCGCATTCAAAGCTATATATGAGAGTATTGGATGATCTCAGCCATCCCAAAGATGGTTTGGACCTTTTTGGCGGAACTACTCTCAAGGGTTGGGTCATCGGAATCCAGGGGGATCCAATCCTTGAGGTGGGACTCTTGGCTTTTGGCCGGAAGCCCATCATTACAGATATGGGGAGGATGATTCCATATTACTTTGGTCTCAGTCCTAACAGGCGGGTTTAGCTTACACCTGTGCCTCTATATCTGTTTTGATGCTATCCTTCGGGTAGGGTATGGAGTGGACCATCTGGGAAGTATACTCTCATTGTGCCGATAGTGGAGAATACAAATTTCCTTTCCAACGTATGATACTTTCTTATAATTCTCAAGCAGGTACCCCAACCAAACAACAACAAAAAACCTGAAAATCCCACCCTTAAATATGGACCCTTCAAATGCTGACTCCCCATCCCCTGGATTTGCTGACTCCCCCCCGGCACTGTTGACGACTTCTGCTAATTCAATTAAGGAAAATTCTGTTGATGACTTAGGAACAAAAAAGGACCCCTCTACTAATGTTTCAAAACCAATTAAGTCGGGTAACAAAGGGAAACTAAGAATTCTTCATGTTACCCAAATTCCAATAAATACTGATTATGATATGATATATAAAGCATTTAGATGCTATGGAATGATAAAAGAAATTAGAATGAAACTTGAAAATGAAAAATGGCATTCATGGATAACTTATAATAATCATGAAGAAGCATTCAATGCAATATGTAACATCAATGATATCAAAATTAATAACCTAAATGTCATGGGTGCCCTATGTGATAAGATACCAAACAGCTTGGATGTATATAGACCTGCTGACTGGTTTGAGAAAGATATAGATTTAACTATGCTCCCCCAAAGAAAGCCGAAACCACCAATGTGGCTTGTTGCCGAGCCTAAAGGGAGTAATGGGAATTATTTTAAAATTAGCAAACTAATTCAGAAAAAGGTAGGAACCATTGCACCTGGTGATATATCTCGCTTTGGGAAAAATAGCTTCCTAATCCATGCTAAATCATTCACGCAATCAGTAATACTGTCTAACCTTACGACAAACAGTGATGAGGATATGTTAGATGTCAAACCCCACCTAAACTTTAGTTATGGAAGGGGAGTAGTCTTCAATAAAGATCTTTACGAATTTACAGAAGAGGAAATACTAGCCATGTGCCCATTAACAGTGTGGAAAGTCCATAAGATTCCTGGGACGTCAATGATTATCCTTACTTTCCAGGATGCTGATGTGCCTTTCCACATCGATATTAAAAATGAAAGAATAAAAGTTCGACCTTTTAAACAAAAGCCCTTACAATGCTTCAAATGTTTCAAATTTGGACATCCCTCTAAAGTTTGTAAAAATGAAAAAATGTGTAGCATCTGTGCCAGTCCCTATCATGGAGAGTGTACACTTGAGCCCAGCTGTTTGAATTGCAATTCAAACCATAAATCCACTGACAGGAGCTGCGAGATTTATAAGTTTGAAGAAGCAGCCCTCAACAAATCCAGTGTAGAACACATAAGTGTAGGACACGCCAAAAGACTACTGAAAAAACCAAACAGCTATGCAAATGCACTGAAATCAAGAGAAAATATACCACAGGAGACATCGAACCCACATAGTGCTGCCAGTAATTCCCAAAAAGGAAATACATCATTTAATGATAGTAGAGTTTTACGTGACAAGGTAAGCATATTGCCTTCCAAGGCTTTACCACTGTGTATTAAAACTGCAACACTGCCCACTTCTATACAAACTTCATCCCCCATTACCAACAATAGTGCTAACCTCTCTCAGGCCATGTCCTTGCCTGATTTGATGGAAGTTCCACCCGAAACAAAGTTACCAGGTGCACCTGTGGTAGGGAAGGTGCAAAAACCTGGTAAATCCTCACCACTGATAAATAGGAAAAGAGAGAGACCTCCTTCTCTCTCTCCACCCTCCATTAGAAACGTCAAGGTTATGACATCAAATAAATTTGATGTTTTGTCTGTTGATGTTTCTAATGGACCAGAAGATAAACTGAATAAATCAGAAATTCAAGTTGAGGTCCACCATCCACCTCAACAAATAGATCAAAAGGATGCAAAGAAAAACACAAACATAAAACCCATTATAACAAGACCACCTCTGAAGAAACCTACAGGTAATAATGTTAGATTAAAAACTACTAATGGGAAGACCTCATCCAAGATGTCTTCCAGAAATAATCCATAGTTTTCTCCTCCATTTTGCAATGGAACTGTCAGGGTTTGAGGGCCAAATATGAAGAACTTAAGCTCCTAATTCATGAGCATTCCCCCATAATTGTATGTCTACAGGAAAGTATGCTTGATTCTAACACTCCTAGTCCTCGAGAGTATGTTAGCTATAGAACACCATATAATCAACAATCAGGGAGCCATGGCGGAAGTCTTGTATACATTCGTCGAGATGTTCCCCAAATACCTATGTCTATACGTACAACCCTGCAGGCAGTTGTTGTACAAATTGATATAGGGAGAAAATATACAATTTGCTCTCTGTACTTACCTCCAAATGATATTATTTTATATGATGACTTAGCAGAGGTCATTCAACAACTCCCTCAACCATTTCTCTTACTGGGAGATATGAATGGTAGACATCCTTTATGGGGTGATATCCTAGCAAACACAAGGGGCAATATTATCTCATCAATTGTGGAGAATGAGGATGTGGGACTCCTTAATACAGGAGAGCCCACACACTTCCATGTTCAGACAGGTACCTTGTCATGCATTGACCTTTCAATTGCAAGCTCTAACTGTCTTCTTGATTTTGATTGGAGGACATTAGATGATTGGCATACTAGTGATCATGCACCAATCATTATAAACACCAACAATGGTCCACCTTTACAGAGATCGCCACGATGGAATCTTGACAAGGCGGACTGGGAAAAGTTTCGTGAGCTAAGCGAAATTGAGGGGGATGCTGAACAGGTTGAAAATATCGATGATGCCATAGACTTACTGAATGGAACTCTCCATACAGCAGGAGTCAATTCAATTCCCAAAACAACAGGGTTATTCAAACGACGACCAGTCCCGTGGTGGTCTTCAGAACTAACTGCCCTCCACAGAGCCACAAGAAGATCTCTAACACGATTGCGTAGACTCCGAACCGATGAGAATTTAATTATGTACAAGAAATGTAGAGCACAGTTCCGTCGTGCCATGAAAGAAGCAAGGCGCCAGTCATGGATGTCCTTTGTTTCCTCCATTAACAGTAGAACACCACCATCTTCTGTGTGGAGGAAAGTAAAAAAGATAGCTGGCAAATTCACCCCCAACCCACCACCAGTGTTGAAGGTGAATGGTCAGTATGTAACTGAAGCAAATGATGTTAGCAATGCCCTGGCTAGTCATTTTTCAAATGTATCCAGCAAGTGTGTAGGAGCCCCTGGTCACCAGTATAGGAGCGTTGAAGAAAAGAAAATTTTAGATTTTGGAACAAGAAGAGAAAAGAGTTATAATTCTCCTTTCACTGAAAGAGAATTTGATTCCGCACTTGCTCATTGCAACGATACAGCCCCTGGACCCGATGGAATTCCATATGCAATGATTAAACATGTACATTTTAATACAAAGCTATTTATTTTAAGCATTATTAATAGAATATGGCATGATCATAGTTACCCAAGTGTTTGGGAACTAGCCATTATTTTAGCCTTTTTAAAACCCGGTAAAGACAAGTTTTTAGCAGCAAACTATCGTCCTATTGCATTGACATCTTGTTTATGTAAAATCATGGAGAAGATGGTCAATGCAAGGCTGATATGGTACCTTGAAAAGAAAGGTATTTTATCACCGATTCAATGTGGATTCCGAAAAATGCACTCAACGACTGATGTGTTGATACGACTTGAGTCTTCTATTTGTGAAGCCTTTGCTTCCAAACAGCACCATGTTACAGTATTTTTTGACCTTGAAAAGGCATATGATACCACATGGAGATATGGTATACTTAAAACCATTCATGAAATCGGATTGAGAGGAGAGCTGCCACTATTTATTCAGGCATTTCTTTCACATAGAGTTTTTCAAGTGAGAGTTGGGGAAGCTTTATCAGAGAGTAAGTGCCAGGAAGAAGGAGTTCCTCAGGGAAGTGTGCTGAGTGTAACCCTTTTTGCACTAGCAATTAATGGGATATCCTCAGCCATTCCCCAGGATGTTCTCCCAACATTATTTGTGGATGATCTCTCAATATCATTTGCTGGAGCCAGAATGGCAACGGTTGAGAGAAAACTACAGCTCTCAATTGACAAAATTATCCAGTGGGCCGATATGAATGGATTTAAGTTCTCAACAAGTAAAACTACTATTGTACATTTCTGTCGTATACGGGGAGCACATCCAGACCCGGATATATACATTAAAGGTCAACGGATACCATGTGTATCGGAAACCAAATTTTTAGGTTTGATATTTGACTGTAGACTTACATGGGTTTCTCACCTAAAAGCACTAAAAGCAAAATGTGTTGAAGCTCTGAATATTTTAAAAGTATTGTCCCATACATCATGGGGGGCAGACCGCAATACTATTTTAAAATTATACAAGGCCTTGATTTTTTCCAAAATTAGTTATGGTTGTGAGGTATACTCTTCAGCCACCCCAAGCCGGTTGAAAATATTAGATTCAATACATCATGCAGGTATTAGATTGTCCACGGGAGCATTCAGAACATCACCTATCCCAAGTCTCCTTGTTGATGCTGGAGAGTTACCACTAGACCTTTACCGGATGTCTTCTATCCTTCGGTATTGGTTTAGATTGCAAAGACTCCCTAATTCTTTAGCCTTCCAGACTGCAAGCCTTGTAAGGCACCCAACATACTTTGAAATGCACCCAAAATCTCCTCAACCCTATGGCTTTCGGGTGAAACAGTTATTAAACAGTCTGGATATAATTAGATGTAAGGTACTTCCATTCAAGATATCATCAACGCCTCCATGGAAGTTACCAGAGATATCTTTTTGTAAATATTTTATAGGAGATAAGAAGAATATGTCAGACCTAGAAGCCAGGTCTCTTTTTAATGAACATGTTAAAGAACATAGAGGATCAACTTTTATCTATACTGATGGCTCCAAATCTGATGCTGGCGTTGGATTTGGGGTACATAGTAATAGTTTTAATTGTAGAGGTGCACTTCCTCTGACCGCTTCCATATTTACTGCCGAACTGTATGGCATATTAACCGCTGTTGAGAAAATAGCATTGGAGAAGGAGGGTAATTTTACAATTTTTAGTGATGCAAGGAGTGTCCTTCAAGCTATGGAAGTTTTTAATTCTAATAACCCTCTAGTTTTAAAGATTTTAGAATGGCTTTTTATTATTGGACGGAGAGGTATAACAGTTCAATTTTGTTGGGTTCCAGCACATGTAGGTGTGTGTGGGAATGAGAAGGCAGATTCACTGGCTAAGAATGCTGCATCCGAGTTGCTGCCAAGAAGGTATCCCATTGCCTGTAATGATTTCTTACCTGACATCAAGAAATTGGTTTGCAATAAATGGCAACAGCAATGGGATACCCTAGATGCGAATAAAATGCGAGAGGTAACAAATGTCATATATCCTTGGAGGTATAATATGATGCCCCGAAAATGGGAGACGTCTCTTTGTCGTCTCCGTATTGGTCACACTCGGTTGACACATGAGTTTCTGCTGAAGGGGCAACAGCGACCGTATTGTGACGACTGTTTAGTACCTTTAACAGTGAGGCATTTGTTGACTGAATGCCCCAATTATAACAACTTGCGGAATAGATATTTGTTTGAGGCTCGAGGTGAGGGTGGCAGGTTCATCCTTGCCAAGATTCTTGGAAATGATGTGTCCTACCATGCAAGTGGCATTTTTAGATTTATTTCAGAAGCAGGTCTTCTGAAAATTATTTAACTTTTATGACATTCAACTTTTATGATTTTAATTGAATACTCTTTTATTTTTTATTTTATTTTATTTTTTATTTTCGTATACATAAGTTAATTGTTACCGGCGTCAATGACCTCAGATGTCAGGATGCCTGAAAACTTTAAATCAATCAATCCTGTGAGACCAGGATGGGTGTAGTAGAAAGACCGAAGCACAGTGCCTTGAACTGTTGTTTCTTGTTTGTCTAGTCTGAATCTTCCAACCTTCCTAGATGGATGGTTTGGACCTGGGAGTAAGTGTCCTTTAGGTCCAGTGTGCAAATGAAGACCTGAGGTCTTAGCCCTTGTTCGAACTCTAACATGGTGTGGACATCGACCCAAAGGGACAGCTCCTTGGTGATCCTTTTGCATGGAAGATTGTCGACGCTGGAGTCTCGACTCGTGTCGTAAAGGATCAGGCGCGATACCCAGTGTAAGAATTCTTCTCTGAGAGAGAATTTCTTTAACTAACAGAAGGAAGGCAACGCTTAGCTTTACCATGGACCCTGATGGGATTGATGCTATTCCTTAGAATAGAATCAATCTGGCGAATGTTAATCAATGGTTAACCGTTGGGTATCGTGGTTACTGTGCAGTTGGAGAGTACTCGCAAGTAGTTCCCTGTCAGCAAGCCGTGACAGGTTGTCGAACGTTTGCCGATCACTTTAGTGTGATGGCGAATGGCCAGTAGCGAGAAGTATGTTGTATACCTTCTGATCTAGGAACTACAGGAAGCGGTTGACTAGTAAGTTCGAGTCACGAACTGCTGGCAAATAACCGATGAACGATGAATCGGTGGTCTGTGAGCCGATGGTTAGTTCGAGATCAGCAAGCTGATTATGGTCCCCCCCTGGTTGGTCAGAGATGAGCAAGCTGAAGATGGGCTGGTCAGAGATCAGCGAGCTGAGTTCAGTGATCGAAGAAAGATGAGCTGCCCATCAGTGATCTAGTGATCAGCAAGCTAATGACTGGTTAATGACTAGAATCAGTGATTGGAAACGCTAGCAATTGGAGATCGTTAGTCATTGGAGGGACTAGATGTCAAGAGATCAGCATTGAGCTAGCAATTGGCGATCTGGTGATCGGCGACCTAACGATCAGTAAACTGTGAACTAGCCATCAGCATACAGTGATCTAGAGATCAGTCTGTTGATGCTTTCCTGTTTGCTGATGGTGGTCTGTCAAGGAAAAAGAAACTTCAGAAGAGACAGGGACCAAGGATTCCCCATTTCGATTCCCCTTGTAGGATGAAATCTTCGGGATCTTGAATCCTTCTGTGAAGCCTTATTCCTCTTTTCCCGGTGGCAATGTTTATGTGTTTGCGGGGAGGAATGGGGCAATGGTGACCTGTCCAAAAAGTTTTATTCCTTTTTACTGACAATTGCGCGAGTGTGTGGGAGAGTACTGGAGCGATGGCACACAGGATGATGCTGGTGCTTAATATCTGCCTGGAGAGCAGGCAAGCGCTGGTTCTTAGGCAAGAGCTGGTGCATTGGATATGCAAGCCTTGACTCTTTGGCAAGAGCTGGCGCATTGGATCCGGGACCGTAACTGCGCAGGAGGGCGCAGGAAAGTGAGGAAGAGGGCTGGCGCACAGTAAGGCACTGTGTAGTTTTGTGCATTCTCCCTAGAATTCGCCGAAGCGTGTGACTGGTTGTGCAAGGGTGGGTGCATTGGCGCGTGCGTGAGAGTACTACGTGGAGACTGTTGGCGCGCACGTGCGTAAGACCATCGGCGTCCGCAAGCAGAAGACCGTCGGCGCGCGAACACTCAACATTATTGGAGCTTGCATGCGCGAAGGCCGTCGGCGCTCGCACGTGCGTAAGGCCGTCGACGCGCGTGGGCGGTAGACTGCTGGTGAGCTCACGCGCCCGCAAGACTGTTGGCGCGCGTGCAGGAGAACATCGGCGCCCACGCGCAGAAGAAAGTTGGTGCGCACGCTCGCAATACTGTTGGTGCGCGCGCAGGAGACCCTAGGTGCCCGCGCGCGGGAGACCCTAGGTGCCCGCGCTCGGGAGACCCTAGGTACCCGCGAGCGGAAGAAAGCCGGCTCGTGCGCACGGAACTGATGCCATGCGCGTGCAAGACTATTGGCATGCACTTGCAAGAGCATTGGCGCTTGCGCGCTTGGAAAATCATCGGCGTCCACCTGGGAGACCATCGGCGCCCGCGCGCGGAAGATCGTCGGTGCGTGCGGAAGATCGTCGGCGCGCGCGCAGGAGACCATCGGTCCCCGCACATGGAAGATCGTCGGCGCGCGCGAGCAGAAGACTGTTGGCGCGTGCAAGAGCATTGGTGCTCACGTGCACGGAAAATCGTCGGTGCGCGCGAGGGAGGCCATAGGCACCCGCGTGCGGAAGATCATCGGTGCGTGCGCACACAAGACTATTGTTGCTCGTGCGGAAAATCATCGGGGCGCGCGTGGGAGACCATCGCCGCCTGCACTCAGAAGATCGTCAGCACGTGCGCGTGCAAGGCGGTTGGTGCGCGCGTTGAAGACTATTGGCCCATGCGCGTGCAAGACTATTGGCGTGCGTGCGGGAGACTATTGGCGCGCGCGCGCGGGAGACTATTGGCGCGCGCGGGGAAGACTATTGGCGCACGCGGGAGACTATCGGCGCGAGCGGGAGACTATCGGCACCCGCGTGCGGAAGATTGTCGGCGCTTGCGCGCATAAGACTGTTGGAGAGTGCGCGCGTGAAGGTAACGCTAGTAGGTTGGCAGGTCAGCTGGTAGGATGACCAGTGGCAGGACGATCAGGAACTGTGATGTGCCCTTCATAAAAGGGCAAGCATCCACCGATGGGGACCATAAGCAAGTCTCCGTTAGAGTCCAGGACCGAAGTCCAAAAGACTACGTTGCAGCGCAAGGTTGCGCTGGTAAATCGGTAGGTCAGCTGGCAGGACGATCAGAAACTGGGATGTGCCCTTTGGAAGGGCGAGCATCCACCGATGGGGACCGTAAAAAAGGTCAGTGTTAAGAGTCCAGGACCGAAGTCCAAAGGACTACGTTGCAGCGCAAGGTTGCGCTGGAAGATCGGTAGGTCAAGTGGCAGGACGATCAGGAACTGGGATGTGCCCTTTGGAAGGGCGAGCATCCACCGATGGGGACTGTAAAAAAGGTCCGTGTTAGAATCCGGAACTGAAGTCCAAAGGACAACGTTGCAGTACAAGGTTGCGCTGGTAAATCGGTAGGTCAGGTGGCAGGATGATCAGGAACTGAGATGTGCCCTTTGGAAGGGCGACCATCCACCGATGAGGTCCTGGTAGGTCTGCTGCGCTGGTAGGTCTGCTTGAACCTCCGAAGAGGTGTCTCTATGAGTGGCCTCTCTTGCGAACGAGAGAGGTGAATACTTCGTAGGAGAGACTTGAAGACACCCGTGATGACGCCCATGAGAGCCTGTGGATCAGCAAGCTGACCTTTAACAGTAGTGATCCTCCGAAGAGAAGTCTCTATGAGTGGCCTCATAGAGAAACTCAGCAAGGGGGTAGAGAAGTCTGGGCGAAGGCAGCAACAGCAGTTGGAGACGATGAATTTATTAAGATATGGGAAGTTTTCCCTATGAAGGGAGAAACAACCTCACACCTGGGGAGGAAACTTCTCTTGGAAGGGAAGTTGTCCAACCCCTGGAGGCGAACCTCCTTAAGCATTCTAAGATGATCTAAAGTGCTGGTCATGTTGTCACGGGAGTACTTCTAAGAGAAGGGATGACGCCCATGATGACGTGCTCTGAGGGACGGCAGTGACAGCAGATTCCCCACGCATGAAGAAAACAGCTCTGCTTCGTTGGCACTCTTAGTCGAACGAAGAAAAACTTCATGGTTAACTGGGAAAAATGACAAATTCGTAGATAATTTGTATTTTTCCTAACTATACAAATCTTAGCTATTTACATGGGGTAATTACTTCGGTGTAGCTGAATGACGAGCCATAAGAATTTTAACGAGGGTTTACTACCCCTCCACTAGTTAGCGGGGGGGGTGGGGTAGGGAGGGGTAGCCTGCTACCCTTCCCCCTCACACACACCGGTGAAAGGCTCACTTTACTTAGAGGTAGGACTTATCTTAGGGGACAGGGCTGGCGGGCAAATATGTGTAAATAGCTAAGGTTTGTATAGTTAGGAAAAATACAACTTATCTACGAATTTGTCATTAGTTCCGTAACTGAAATACAAACCACGTTATTTACATGGGGTGACTTAACCCTTAGGAAGGGTGGTAAGTCCCTGCCATACTGGCTTTGGCTTGCCCGGGGATTCCATATTCGAGCGATCAAGAACTCGGACAATAGGGAATCCCTGCTCCTCGCTGGCGGTTGTGAAGCTGCTGCGGCCTACGTGAGGTTTGTGTGAAGGTGAAAAGTGACTTGTCCTAGGCAGTTGCCCTGGAGTTCCTCAGAAGGAAAACCAGGCTAGGACTCTCCCAATACCACCTCATCAGGGTATGGGGACATGACAGTATTACACCTAATACTAGGAACACAAGGAAGCATGGTCTACCTGCAGTGGTTTGAGGTCAGCTGTGCAGAGAACCCAGGATGCTGCTTTCTCCAAGGGAGGAGAGGATGAAGAAAAGAATAAGCGCCAGACAGATCTTTTCATTCATGCAGATTAACACCAGGTAACAATGCCCTCAACCTTCTGCTACATGTCCATCAAGGAGCCTGAGGTTTAGACCAGCTGTTGTGAAGCCACCGCAGGGCCGATAGAAACGTATCGAGCCTCCTGTGGGTCATGTCTTGCAGGTAAGGGTGTCTGACGCTTCAACATCCCCGCTTGTAGGACCTGCATCACTGAATAATGCTCCATGAAGGGCAGGGACGTAGCTACGCCCCTGACATCATGGGCTCTAGGGCGATGCGACGGAGAAGGGTCAGGATTCAAGGCCAGGTGTAATACCCTGCGAATCTGGGCTGAAATGGTATTCCTGGAGACCCCTCTCTTCGTTTCCCAGGGTCCACGAACGAGGCTTGAGCCTGGAGACGAACTGCAGCCGTTCTCTTAAGACGCCACCTCAGACTCCCTACCGGCAAAGGTAGGAGATGGTCTGGGTCATCTGCTACAGGACGGAGACTCGAAACCTGGAAAGAGTCGAACAGCGAGTCCGGCCCTCCCGGGTTCTGAGTCTTGGCAACAAACCTCAGGGACGAACCTGAATGTTGCCTCCCCATATCCCCCTGAATGGGCGAAGTCATATGAGAGACCATGTGACTCACTTGGCTGAGGATAAGGCTTGCAGGAACACTGTCTACCCAGTAAGGTGGTGATCTGGGGCCTTACGTAGTGGTTCGTCAGGGGTCTCTTTAGAGACTTGAGGACTCGAACCACATCCCAAGGAGGAGGTCTCACCTTCGACTGAGGGCAGGTGAGGACATGGCTTCGTAAGAGAAGGAAGAGTTCCAGCGAGGGAGAAATGTCTAATCCTAGAGCCTGGAGGCAAGACCTAAGGCTGAGGGATAGCCTTTCACAGCCGAAACTGAAAGGCACATTTCATCCCGCAATCCCACGAGGGGCTCCGCTATTGCTGGAAGCGGCATCGTGTTGAGGGATTCCCTCTCCACGACACCGACCACAGTAACTCGCCCCTTCGCCTGGGAGACTACTGCGGAAGATTTGCGCAGGTGTCCAGGCCTCCTTTTTGCAACTTGTTGCGAAAATCCTCTA
>NC_090767.1:41210542-41330542 GCF_036898095.1 Palaemon carinicauda
GCTCCTGATGAGCATCGAGATGTGACGGGAGGCTCCCAAGTCAATGCCCTTAAGGAGGAAGACTTGACCTAATGCTGCCCGTACTCCTTTTATTGCTGGAATGGAAGAGCCCACATCGTCTCTGAGATACACCAGGAAGTCCGCCACGTCGTGGATCGAGGCCCCCAAGGGTTCGATATTCCGGGAAGCGCACCATTTCGAGAAGACTGCCCATTTCGCTTGGTAGACTGCGATAGAGGAACTCCTTAAGTAACCCGACATCCTCGCCGCGGTCCTCGATGAGTATCCATCTTTCTTCAGAAGCCGCTCGATAACCTCCACGCGTGAAGGCGGAGGGACCGAGGGTTTTTGTGAAACCTTTGGAAGTGGGGCTGACGTAGAAGGTCTGGCCTGTCCGGGAGCGGCCAAGGAGGAAGAAGGGCCAGTTCTTTTAGGTCTGCAAACCACTCCCTCTCCGGCCACCAAGGCACGACCAAAGTCATCTGAAGGTTGGTTGTTGTTCTTAGTCTGTTGAGGACTTATCGTATCATCCCGAAGGGGGGGAAGGCGTACACATCGAGGCCGTCCCAAGGGTGTTGGAAGGCGTCCTCGAACGCCGCTGACGGATCTGGGACTGGAGAACAGAATACGGGGAGTTGGGCGTTCAGACGTGTGGCGAAAAGGTCTACTACTGGGGAACCCCACTTCAGTATGACTGACTGAGCTATCCTTGGGTGTAGAGTCCACTCTGACCCTATTACCTGGCCTACTCTGCTGAGGCCGTCCGCCAGGACGTTCTTCTTTCCCGGGATGAACCTTGCTGTGAACTCGATCCCTTCTTCTGCCGCCCATTCTAGAAGTTCTGTCGATAACGCGCATAGTTCTTTCGACTTTAGACCCCCTTTCTTCTTTACGTAGGCTACTACTGTGGCGTTGTCGCACATCAACGCCACTGTGTTCCCCCGGAGGAGATGAACGAATTCTTGACTCGCCCTCAGCACAGCCATCATCTCTAGAACGTTTATGTGGTGCTTTGCTTCTTCGCTCGACCATTTTCCCTTTGTCGATTTGTCGAGTAGGTGAGCCCCCCAACCTTCCTTCGACGCATCCGTAAACAATAGTACTTCCGGAGGGTCGGGTGCGAAGGGCATCCCCTTCTCGGTGTTCATCCTGTTGTGCCACCACTGCAAGACTACCTTCGCTTCTGGGGAGACCGGAACCACCTTGTGGGGATCTCTCCCTTGGGTCCAGTGTTCCTTCAGGTTCCACTGTACAGCTCGTAGTTTGAGTCTCCCTTGTGGCACTAACTTCTCTAAGAACACTAGGTGGCCCAGCAACCTCTGCCAATCCTTGGCCCTCCTGGGTTGGTCCAACAGAAAGGGTTGCAGAACTCGCTCCAGGTTCTCCAATCTCTCCAACGAGGGGAAGCCTCTCACTAGTCGGGTGTCCAGGACCATCCCCAAGTAGGTCACCCTGGTGAAGGGACTCAGTTGAGACTTCTCTAAGTTGACTGTGATGCCCAACTCCTCGCAGAGGCGAAGCAACTTCGCGCCCTGCTCCTTCAATTCTTCCTTTGACGCTGAAAGAAGCAACCAATCGTCTAGGTATCGGATCAGACGGATGCCCTGCTCGTGAAGACTCTTGTAAACACCTGAGGAGCCGTCGACAGTCCGAAGCAGAGGGTCTTGAATTGTAGCACTCGGGTATCCCACTTTATCCTGAGAAACTTCCTGCTGGAGGGGTGAACGGGGATTTGGAAGTAGGCGTCCTTGAGATCCAGGGATATCATGAAGTCCCCTTCCCTCAAGGCGGCCAACACTGTCTTTGCAGTGTCCATCTTGAACTCGGTTTTCGCCACAAACTTGTTGAGGGCCGACAGGTCTATTACTGGCCTCCACCCCCCTGTCGCCTTCTCCACCAGGAAGAGCCTGCTGTAGAACCCCGGGCCGGGCTCTTCGACTAGTTCCAACGCTCCCTTGGAGATCATGGACGACACTTGTTCCTGCAGTGCCGCCCGTTTCAAGGGGTCCTTGGGTATCAACCACTCCGCCTGAAGGGCTGGAATGAGCGGGGGAGGTTCTGCTAAGAAGGGTAGTCTGTAACCTTCCCTCAGGATTGTCACCGTCCAGGGATCCGCACCGTAATCCCGCCATGCTTGCCAAGAGTGTCTGAGGCATCCCCCTACTTGAGGCTCCTGTAGGAGTAGGGGGTCTCGCCTCCTATCTCCTTCTGGAGGGGCGGCCAGACCGACCTCTTAAGTTCCCGAAGGACGGTCTAAAGTTTGACTGAGGTGCTGTGGTACCTCTACGGGGGGGCTGAGTTGCTTGCAGCCAGGGATCCAAAGAGGCCTCTCTTTTAGGTTGGGCCGGGGATGAACGGGAAGGGTGAGGGGCGTCCACGGAGGGTCTCCTGTGTGGTGGGCGTCTCATTGGGGGAGGTCCATGGTCTCCCACGTCCTTCATCTTCCTCACCCTTTCCATCGTCTCTTCACCTATCTTAAGGGGAAAGATTGCCTTGTCCCAGACCGAGGAATTTCTCAACCTTCTCGATTCCCGGTCAGGGAGTTTCCTCACCAATTTGCTGAGAATTGTGTCTCTCTTCCTCAGGACCCAATTGATAGCCTGAGAGATTGGTAAGATAAAAATTTTAGGGCTTTGCCCCCTGAGCTAATCAGCTCTCTCAATAAGGTTTGGTTCTCTGGCAGGGACAGATCATGAGAAGACTGAAAGCCTACCAATGTGCAGGCCCACCAGTCTAACCAGGAGGACACGTAAACCAAGTCCTGGGCCATGTCCTCCATCATGGAGGTCTCTGAAGGGGAAAAACACACCAGGGCCGTGGATGCTCTGTCTTCAGCGGCACCCTGGTTCAACGTGGTGATGGCTGTCTCCGTTGAGCGGGGTCCTCCCCGACAACCTTCCGGCACGTAAAATCTCTTCTGCGCCCTTAGTCCTGGGAGCAGCTTCGAGGCACTTTGACTCCTAGGGGCGTCCGCCAGGCCGTCCAAGAATTTGTCAGTATGCTCCATACCCAGCTTTACGTCAGGAGCTAAGGGTAGAGTTAAGGAGGGCTTTTGCTGTATTGGGTTCTCCACCAGCCTGCTAAGTCCGGAGAGCCAGGTCTGTTCTGTGGTGGGCATGGGCTCATCCAGCCGATGGTGTCGCCTTATGAGGGCCAACACCTTTCGATAGGAGGAGATGTCATCGGATGAGCACTCTCCTCCCTCAACCAGGGCCTCTGTCACCAGTCCCTCCGCACGATTATCATCGGTGACGGTGGGGGGGGTGACGTTGGACGGGCCTGCCCGTGTCACGGGCGGACCCGCAAAGGCGAAGATATCCGTCATGGGATTACCTTGCCCTGCGGGTTTTCTCGCATCTGTGGGGATATCCCTGGCCGTAGGGCGCCCTTGGAGCTTAATGAAGTCAGCCAAGGAGCCCCTGGCTGGCGTTACGCCTTCCACCTGATGGAGCGCCTCCCTCCGCAGAGTAGGGGCAGCGGAGGCCTTCATCGACTTAGGCGCATCACGGGGAGCTTGGAAAGACCTCCCTAGGTGAGGTTCCGGTCCGTAGGAGGAGAAGGCGGGACGAGACGGTGAGGACGAGGCTCTAGGGAGCCACCCGAAAGCGGCCGCGACTGTGGTGACCTTAAAGAGCTCGCTCCGGGGCACCGTGATGTTCACCCAATCCCTCGACTTACTCCTCTTCGCCTTCTTCTTAGATGGTCTGGACTCCTTCCTATTCTGTCTTGAACGGGAGCGGGACTTCTTCTTTTTCCTGGACCTCTCGCGTTTCCTCCTTGAGGACCTGGTTCCGTCCTCCGATGACGATGAATCTGCGGATGAGGAAGACGACGAGGAGGAGGGGGAATCAGGCGAACCACCTGAGACGTCCAATTCCACAGGGGGAACTCCATGACGAATTTCTGGTGCCGCAGGCTGTAGGAAGACGGGCGGGAGCATCGCCGAGGGCGCCGGGGGGGACCGAGGAACGTTCTTCCGGGCGATCCAATGGTCAAACTCTTCTTCTAGCCTGAAGGGTGACTTGCAGGGTGTTCTAGGGAGATCCCAAACGGCGGGGTCCAAATTCGACGAATGACCTTTCTCGGCATCCCCCCCCGGCGGCCAAAGTACCTGAAACACATACCCAAGATGCGGGGGAAGAGGTAGTACCTGACTTCCCCCACATAGGGTCTTCAGTAGAGACGGGCCCTGCGGGCACCGGGACCTCGTCTCCCACACACACTGCCGCACCTCCCTCAGGCCCCACACATGCCTGTATCACATCAGTAGCTTCCCCCACAGGTAATTCAGACTCCTGGGGAAGGACAATGGGCCGCTTCCCCGCAACGGACTTACCTCATCCCCTACTCTGGGTAGGGGAAGATGGAAGGGAGCCACGTTCCGACGAGGCATCTGGAGACACCAAAGCAGAAGACGCGTTAGCTTTCTTGGGCGATTTCTTGGCCGACTTCTTCTTCTTTGTTCCATAAAGGACCCACTGGATTTCGCCCCAGGACTCGCACTCCGAACACGTGGCGGTAGGGGAGCATACCTTGCCCCTACATGACTAACAACGCGAGTGTGGGTCAACCTCGGGCTTCGAAAGGAAAGCCCCACAAGACTTACCGGCCACAGGCCCAGGGCAATGGCGGGGGTGCTCCATAATGAAACACTAACACACCAAGGGACACAGAGGAAAGGGGTAAGGATATGGACACAGGTACCACGTGGTGTACACAAAGGGTCGGGGACACAAAGGGTCGCACTGGGTAAGAGAGAGCGCGGCGAGATGTGAATCACGTCCCGACCAGAAACCTACTGAGGAGCACGACCTGAGCTAGCACGCTCTCCGACCCCGGGTCGCCTCAGGGCGCGTATCACTCTGCCTGAGGTCACCCATAGAAAATGGGAATAGGGTAAACTACACAAAATTCTGGTCGGTTGGGAAAGAGTTACCAGTAACTCCTAAGAAAGTAGTTCTAGGTAAGTACTCTGTGTTGGAACAAATATACGTTAGTTTTCCATCTGCCGTATATACTATACTGCAAATATACTGACTACCTGTATAGACATATACTGTAGTTCAGCCGGCATGTTGCCGGATTAGCTAGCTCTTGCCAGAGCATCTAGCATGCTAACTAAGAGAGAGAAAGCATGGAGTGAAGGCTATCTATTACTGTGTGTGTATACAGTAATAAGGATGTAAAAGTCTAATTTTACTGCCTTTCTCCGAAAAGAAGGTTCAAATGGAAGGGGAGAATGTAACATTCAGGCTTCCATCTAGCCATAGTACTATGTATAGACATATACTGTAGTTCAGCGGCCTGTTGCCGGATTAGCTAGCTCTTGCCGGAGCATCTAGCATGCTAGTTAAGAGAGAGAGAGAGAAAGCATAGTGTGAAGGCTATCTATTACTGTGGAGACCCAAATCAGCGAAGGCAGGCTTAACAGCCTGGACGACAGCTCTGATAAGGGACCCAGACCAAGGCTGCCGACTGACAGATGCAGTGTCAGAGACTCCCACTGGAGGGAAGGGGATCGGGCAATCTTTCGGAGTAGAAACCATAGGGCTTGCCTGAAAGGAAGAAGAAGAAGATTGGTGCCTAGACCTCTCTGAAGACTTCCCCTCCTCCTGCAAGCGCGCTGTTCTGCGCTTGAGGGGGGGGGATCGTGAAGATGATGACCTGGTTGTACACGCTTCTGAAGACTCGCTAGGCTGCTCGCGTTGCGAAACCAGGCGGGAATCGCGCTTGGGGTCGTGCTGGTGCTCGCGCGATGGAAAAATCACAGGTTCGCGCGCGGGCGTGCGGAGATGAAAGCGCGGGCGAGGGTGCGCATGGGCTCGGGCGGGCGTAAGGGCGAGCGTTGGCGGCCGGGAGAATGACGGCGCGCAGGCGAGCGACAGCGCGTTGGCGAGCGATGGCGCGTAGGCGAGCGATGGCGGGTAGGGCGAGAAGGTGACCGACCACACACAGGTGAGATAGCGCGTGGGTGCGTAGGTGACCTTCGGCGAGCAGGATCGTGGGCGCGCGGGCGTGCTGGAGTGCTCTTGCGCGCAGGCGCGCAGGAGATCGCTGGCGCGCAGGTGCGCGGTCTGGAGAAGACGGCAGGGGCGCAGGACCACTAGGTGTAGAAGAGCGTACCGGAGGCTGCTCGTGGGCGTGTGCAGGAAGCTTCTCGTGAGCGCGTGGGCGCGTAGTGTCTCGTCCAACTCTGGAAGTGCGCAAAGGTGAGTGCGTACAATGGCGCGCAGGTGAGGGCTGACGCGTGGGCGAGTTCCGAGGGGGCGCAGGTGATCGCGGGCGAGAAGGAGAAGGAAGAGTCTTCTTGCCTGCGCCCAGATCCGGAGATCGTGGGCGCGGGGGCGAACGATAGCGCAACCTGCGCGCTGACGCACAGGAGAAGATCGCTGGCGAGCTGGAGATCGTGGGCGCGCAGGAGATCGTGGGCACGCATGGCGCGTGTCAGGAACAGGGCGCGCAGATGTGCGCTGGCGAGAAGGAGATCGCTGGTGCACAGGAGATCGCTGGCGCGCAGGTGAGCGCTGACGAGCAGGAGATCGGTGACGAGCAGGAGAGCGCTGACGAATTGACTCTGCTTCTGCTGCAGGAGATCGCTGGCGCGTTGATTCTGGTGCAGGATGGTCCTCAGCAACAGTAGGAGAGCGCTTGTGCGCTACTGCGCATGAGCGCGCAGGAGAACGTGGGCGCACAGGTGAAACCTGGCACTTAAGGGACTTGCTCACATTGTGAGGCAAGCCCTTTTGCCCCGAAGGGACCGGTGCCCGTTGGAAAACGGGGTGCGTGGGTGCCCACTGCGCGTCAGCTTCCAGGAACGGTGAAGGAAGATCCACAAGTCTGGCAGGCGTGGGAGATCGCGAACGATCTGCAGAGGTCCAGAGATGCAGCTGCATCGGTCGACTCACGTCGAGGAGGATCCTCTGCGGGGGACGTCGAGGGCGAAGAACCAAAGAGGCGCCTCCTAAGGAAGACCTCTACGGCGAAGAGGAGGGCGAGCCTTGCGGCGAAGACGACCTCTAGGAGCAGGAACACCATCGTCGGTCCTCCGAAGAGGAGTCTCTGTCGGTGAACTCCCCCGAGGGGAAGAATCACCCGCAGGAGAGACCGTTGGACTCAGCTCCTCCCTCGAAGGATGTTCGGAGGGCGGAACTGAGCCTTCAGCAACATCAGCTACCAAGGCAGGGGTTTGACCCGACCCGTCGGAGGCCTCTGCCACAACAACGTCAACGATAGACAGAGGATCTACCTCCGCTATCGCCGGCGACTGTTTGACAGCTGTGCCCAACTGGATCAAGTCAAACAGGGCTTCCCTGGAGGGCGAACCCTTAAGCCCCAAGGAAGCCCAAAGCTGTAATAAATTATCATTATACACAGTGTTATTAAAATCATCCCCCGGAGGAGGAGGAGGAGCTGCCTCGCTATGGGAGGCAACTCCCTCTCCCGAACCCCGAGGTTGGTCAACAAAAGAATGGCCTACGCTACCACTCTCCGGCCTCTCACGAGAGACCGATCGAGTGGGAGCTTCAGAGGAGGTTTGGGCAACGGAAGAAGAGTCCTTGGAATCTTCCTTCTTCAAGGAAACCCTTGAAGGAGAAAGATCTCGCCTAGACTTCTTCCGTTGCCGGGAAAACCTCTCCCACTGGGAGGTAGACCACTCCCTGCAAACTTTGTCTCTATCACACCGTTGACCTCCGCAGTACGGACACAAGGTGTGAGGGTCCGTCTCAACCGCCGACATAAAAGTCCCACAAGGGCGGTCGGGTAAGCCAGGGCACTTCCGCATGATAGAGGTAGAGGCCAACTTCCGAACACACAACTGTAAGAAAAAGCAAAAAAAGATTAAGGCTGTCAATATGCGAGGGTGAGGGTAGACACGTCTGACCATCACCCAAGCCAAAAGCAAAGTGAATCAGTTCACCGGTGTGTGAGGGGGGAGGGGTAGCTAGCTACCCCTCCCCTACCCCCTTACTAACTAGCGAGGGGGTAGTTAACCCTAGTTAAAAATCTAATGGCTCGTCACTCAGCTACGCCGAAAATGATACCCTGTGTAGATAGCGTGGTTTGCATTTCGGTTACAGAACAACTCACCTTCAATAGTAGCGATCCTCCGAAGAGGAGTCTCTATGAGTGGCCTCTTTCGCGAACGAGAGGGGTGAACACTTTGTAGGAGAGACTTGCCTAAGACTGTGCTCCACCCCTGAAGGAAGAGAGACTCTCAGCAAGGGGGGAGAGTACAGTGGAACCTCTACATACGATTGTCTTTCCATACGATTGTTCCAACATCCGAAGTAAAATTCCATCAAATTTTTGTCTCGACACCCGAAGTAATACTCCAACATCCGATGTAGATCTTGTTTACACCGGTAGATGGCAGCAGGTAAGAGGGACGCCATTGAGCGTCAAGTGCTCAGTTCTCTGTTCTTGTGTGTATCATGTGGTTGTCCTCTGTTTGGTCTGTTATTAACAGTGCTTATTTTCTTCCTTTTCTCATATTTCCTTTTTTATTTTACCTATAATCATGGTGCCTAAGAAGCTAAGTTTCAGTACAGGTAGTGGTGAGAAAAGGAAGAAAGCAATTCTTTCATTAGAATTGACGCAAGAAATTATAGAAAAACATGGGAGCAGTGTGCATGTGATTGATATGGCTAAACAATATGGCCAGAATAGGCCTATGTTCTCGACGATCATCAAACAGAAGGCAGCCATTAAAGCAGATAAACTATCGAAGGGGATCACCATTATTACAAGACATCGTAGCAATACCCTGGAAGAGATAGAACGCCTTTTGTTGATAGGGATAAAGGACAAAGAGATTGTTGGCAACGATCATTTGTGAGAAGGGCCAGCGTGATGAACAGAAAGAAAGAAAAAAGTGAAGCAAAGAAAAACAAGATAGCATTAACAAGCTCTTTTAAAAAAAGTCCTCTCTCTTTTTGTTTCTCTCTAAACATACCATTAACATGACAAATTCGTAGATAATTTGTATTTTTCCTAACTATACAAACCAAAGCTATTTACATGGGGTAATTACTTCGGCGTAGCTGAATGACGAGCCATAAGAATTTTAACGAGGGTTTACTACCCCACCGCTAGTTAGCGCGGGGGGGAGGGGGGGGTAGCTAGCCCCCCCCCCCACACACACACACACTCAGGTGATTGCTTCACTTTGCTTAGAGGTACGACTTATCCCGGGGGACAGGGCTGGCGGGCAAATATGTGTAAATAGCTAAGGTTTGTATAGTTAGGAAAAATACAAATTATCTACGAATTTGTCATTTGTTCCGTAACTGAAATACAAACCACACTATTTACATTGGGTGACTCAACCCTTAGGTAGGGAGGTAAGTCCCTGCCATACTGGCTTTGGCTTGCCCGGGGACTCCATATTCGAGTGTGTGAGTACTCAAGAAATAAGGAGTCCTTGCTCCTCGCTAGCATGCTGTGAAACTGCTGCGGCCTACATAAGCTGTGTGTGAAGGTGAGGAAGTGACTCGTCCTTGGAAGTTGACCTGGAGTTCTTCAGATGGAAATCTAGGCTAGGACTCTCCCAATACCACCTCGTCAGGGTATGGGGACATGACAGTATTACACTTAATACTAGGAACACAGGGGAGCATGGTTTACCTGCAGTGGTTCGAGGTCAGCTGTACAGAAACCCAGGATACTGCTTTCTCCAAGGGAGGAGAGGATGAAGAAAAGAATAAGGGCCAGACAGATCTTTTCATTCATGCAGACTAAAACCGGGTAACAATGCACTCAACCTTCTGCTACTTGTCCATTAAGGAGCCTGAGGTTAGACCAGCTGTTGTGCAGCCACCACAGGGCCGATAGAGAAAGTATAGAGCCTCCTGTGTGTCACTTCTTGCAGGTAGTGGGCCGTGAAGGTGGTTTGACGCTTCTACACCCGAGATAGTATTCCTGGTGACCCTCCTCTTCGTTTTCCCGGTGCTCACGAACAAAGCTTGCACCTGGGGACGAACTACAGCTGTTCTTTTAAGATACAACCTCAGACTCCTCACTGGGCACAGTAGGAGATGGTCTGGGTCCTCTGTTACAGAACGAAGACTTGAAACCTGGAAAGAGTCGAACCTAGGGTCCGGCACTCCCGTATTCTGAGTCTTGGCAACAAACTCAGGGACGAAGCTGAAGTTACCTCCCCCCATCCCCTTGAATGGGCAATGTCGTACGAGAGACCATGCAGTTCACTGACTCGCTTGGCCGAGGCCAATGCTAGCAGGAAAACCGTCTTCCAGGTAAGGTGGCGATCAGAAGCCTGGCATAATGGTTCGTAGGGAGGTCTCTTCAGAGACCTGAGAACTCGAACCACGTTCCATGGAGGAGGTCTCACTTCCGACTGAGGGCAGGTAAGTTCATAACTCCGTATGAGAAGGGAAAGTTCCAGCGAGGAAGAAATGTCCATTCCTTTAAGCCTGAAGGCAAGACTTAAGACTGAGCGATAGCCTTTCACTGCCGAGACTGAAAGGCGCATTTCCTCCCGCAAATACACGAGGAACTCCACTATTTCTGGAATAGTGGCATCGAGTGGAGAGATACCCCTTCCACGACACCAACCACAGAAGACTCGCCACTTCGCCTGGTAGACCCCTGCGGATGACTTGCGCAGGTGACCAGACATCCTGTTCGCAACTTGTTGCGAAAATCCTCTCTCCGTGAGGAGATGCTGGATAGTCTCCAGGCGTGAAGTCGAAGCGAAGCTACGGCTTTGTGGAAGATGTTGGCGTGTGGTTGTTTGAATAGCACGTGACGTGAAGGGAGTTCTCTCGGAACCTCCGTGAGGAGTTGCAGAAGGTCCGGGAACCATTCTGCGTGATGCCATAGCGGAGCTATCAGGGTCATTGATAGATTGACCGAGATTCTGGTCTTGTTGAGCACCCTCCTCATCAGAGAGAACGGGGAAAAGGCATACAAATCGATGTTGTCCCACCGTTGTTGGAAGGCATCCTGCCAGAGACCCTTGGGGTCCGGGACCGGGGAGCAGTACAGCGGGAGCTTGAAGTTCAGCGCTATAGCGAACAGATCCACCGTTGGGGAACCCCACAAAGTCAGGACTTTGTTGGTTACTTGAGGATCCAAAGACCACTCGGTACTCACTATCTGCGTCGCTCTGGTCAGACTGTCGGCGAGCACATTCCTTTTGCCTGGAATGAAGCGAGCCGCTAGTGTGATCGAGTGGACTTCGGACCATCTAGGAATCTCTACTGCAAGATGGGATAGCTGTTGTGAAAAGGTACCTCCCTGCTTGTTGATATAAGCCACCACTGTGGTGTTGTCACTCATCACTACCACAGAGAGGCCCGCCAGGACTTGGTGGAACTTCTGAAGTGCCAGGAACACGGCCTTCATTTCTAGCAGGTTTATGTGAAGGTACTTTTCTGATTCTGACCACAGGCCTGAGGTCCTGTGGTTCAGAACGTGGGCCCCCCACCCTTTCTTTGATGCGTCCGAGAACAACATCAAATCCGGGGGAAGGAAGAGAAGATCCACTCCCTTTCGTAGGTTCTCGTCTGCCACCCACCACTGGAGGTCTGTCCGTTCCGCATGACCCACAGGGACCAAAGTGTCCGGGGAGTCGTGACCTTGATTCCACCGGGACTTGAGTCGTCACTGGAGAGATCTCATTCTGAGGCGACCGTTGGGAACGAGACGGGTAAGAGAGGAGAGGTGGCCGAGGAGACGCAACCACGTTTGGGCTGGGAGTTCTTCTCGATTGAGGAAAGGCCTCGCGACCTTCCTCAGCCTTGCTATCCTGTCGTCTGATGGGAAGGCTTTGTGGAGATTAGTGTCTATGACCATGCCTAGGTATACCAGTTTCTAAGAGGGCTGCAGAGAGGACTTCTCGAGATTTACCATGATCCCTAGATCCTGGCAAAGTTCGAGGAGCTTGTCTCGGTGGCGAAGAAGGGTTGCCTCCGAGTCCGCAAGGATCAGCCACTCGTCCAGATAACGAAGGAGACGGATGCCGATCCTGTGAGCCCACAATGATATCAGGGTGAACACTCTGGTGAACACCTGAGGGGCTGTGGAGAGACCGAAACACAGCACCTTGAACTGGTAGATCTTGTCGTCTAGGCAAAATCTTAGGTACTTCCTTGAAGACGGATGGACTGGGATCTGGAAGTACGCGTCCTTCAGGTCCAGTGTACACATGAAGTCTTGTGGTCTCACTGCAAGTATGACCGTGTCTGCTGTCTCCATACTGAATGGAGTCTGTTTGACAAACCCGTTCAGGGTTGAGAGGTCGATGACGGGTCTCCAGCCTCCAGACGCCTTCTTTACAAGAAAGAGTCGACTGTAGAAACTTGGCGACCCGTCTACAACCTCTTGGAGGTCCTTCTTCAACATGATCTGGACTTCTGCCCAAAGGGCTTGCCTTCTTGCCGATCCCAAGGCAAGAGAGCTCAACGACACTGGATTCCCTGTCAGGGGAGGTAGAGAAGCTGTGAACGGGACGCGATAACCCTGACCGATTACGGAAATCGTCCAGGTATCTGCCCCGAGTTGCTACCACCTTGCCGCGCAACTTTGTAGGCATCCCCCCACTGGTGGACATGCAGGGGGACTGCCAACCCTAGCGTTTACGGCCTCAGCCGTTTCCTCTAGGGTTCTTGCCTCCCCTAGAGGACTTCTTGCTCCTTCTGCTCTTGGCAGGAAAGGGCTTAGACACCTTCGGCTTTGCTGCTATCGTCTTCTTTGTGTCCTTAGCCGGACGGGGCTGTTGGGCGGCTGGAGGTTTGTAGGGCCTCGATGTCAGGGCCCTATGGATGAGGGAATCCTGGTTGGACTTCCTCCACCTCTCAGCGGTTAGCTCCACGTCCTTAGGCTCAAACAAACTCTTACCGAGCACGGAAGAGTGTCTGAGCCTGCTAACATCCGAACTGGGGACCTTTTGGTAGAATCTCTCAGCCACTGCGTCTCGTCGTTTGAGAATCGTATTGGCCCACAAGCTCAAGACTTGGTGGGCCAGAAACTCGATGGTCCGCGTGCCTGAGAGTAAGAAAGTCTCCAGTGCTTTCCTGGTGCTTTCTTTGGAGAGGTCCTTAGACCGCACCAGGATGCCCAGAGACCCCAGCCAGATGTCAAGCCATGAAGTTGCCTGCATGGCACACTTCGCCACCTTCTCCTGGCTTAGGATCTCAGTAGCTGAATAGGACACGTGCCGGTTGGAGAGTCTCTCTAGAGGGACTCCCCCGGTGAGTTCTTCCACAGAGTGGTGAATTGAAAGACCCAAACAAGACTCCTCAAGGATCTCAAAGTACCTCCTCTGATGGACTCGAGGAGGAGGGAGGAGCTTGTTACCGGCGCTGGATCTACTGGAGGCGGCAAGCTCAGAGAGCTTGCCCTCGACCTTGTCCCTGGCACTCTTCATCCCCTGAGACCAGGGCAAAGCTGCACTGGCCCTAGAGGGTTTCTGGGTGCCGTAGACACGGTCCAAGACCGTGTCCTTACCCTCACGAGGAGGAATCTCTGGGTCTGGAATCCCGTTGAGGTTCCTCATGAGGGTCAGGACTTGCCAGAACGTGTGTTCTGACTCTTGGTGCTCTCCTCCTGAAGGACTGGCAGCAAAGTCTCCTGTCCCCAGTGGCTCTTCCTGGGGGACATGTGGACATCCTCGGAAGGTCTAGCTGGCTCCTGTCTGATCCTTGTTGACGACTTGGGAATCGTCTTAGAGTCCTTCGGTTCCCTCCTGGGAATGATACAGGACTCGAGTAACTATGGGTGCAGGCTCTTTTCCACCCCTAGACAGGAAGACTTCTCAGGGAGAGGCGGAGTTTCCCCCATTGGTGCGATGGGGGAACGGTCCGGCTCGTCCGACTCTCCTGAGGATGGGTAATCCTCATCCGCAGGGGAGGGAGAGAAAGTCTGGGGGGGTGAAGGAGCCTTGCGCAAGGATCTACGAGGAGACAGAATAGCCCTCGGAGGTGTCTCCACGGAGGGGACTTCTCTCTTCCTCTTCCGGGGGGAGGAAGCCGCCACTGATTTGTGACCCACGTCAGAGAGGACGGGCTTCATAGCCTGCACAAGAGCTCTGACCAGGGTCCCGAACCAGGGCTGCTGGCTGACAGTCGTGCTGTCAGACACTCCCTCTGGAGGGAACGGGATCGTTCGATCCCTTGGAGGAGTCGACAAACGAGGGTTCACCCGAAAAGAAGCTGAAACAAGAGAGTCCTTAGACCTGTCCGGGAACCGTCCCTCCTCTGGCGAGCGCGCTGTTCTGCGCTTGCGGGGAGGGGAACGAGATGATGACCTGTCCGCCTGGCGACGATCGCGCGATGGGCCCTGTCCAGGATCGCGTGCCATAGAAATCTCACGCTCACGTGGGCGCGCGCGGGCGTGAGAGGTTGGTGGAGCAGGCGCGAGGGCGCGGTGGCGCATAGGCGATGGCACAGGCGCGTGGACGCGAAGGAGATGGCACGGGCGTGTAGGCGCTTAGGAGATGGCGCGGGCGCGTGGGCGCTCGTAGGAGATGGCGAGGACGTTTGGCGCGCAGGAGCTGGATCGTGAGGAGGCTGGATACGAGGGCGCGCAGCGTCCTGATATGGTACTGACGGGCGCGAGAGAGTAGTGGCGCGTGGGCGCGTATCCAGAAGAACCGGGCGAGGGCGTGAATGCGCAGGTTCGGTATAGCGCGAGGGTGGGTTTGCGCGTTGGAGCGCAGGTGGGTGCTGATCCGTTTGAACAGGTATATTAACCTGTGGGCGCGCTGGGCGCGCAGGGGATCGTGGGCGCGCATGGCGCGCATCAGAATATGGGCGCGCTGCTGCAGTGGGCGCGCTGCTGCAGTGGGCGCGCAGGGCGCGCGATCGGATTAGGTAGCACAAGTGTGCGCTGTTGGGTTGCATGGGGCGCCTTGAGAGAGACTGGAACCTGGCGCGCAACCAGAGCGTCGCGTGCGACTGGAGGAGCGCGTGCAGGATTGCGCGGTCTGGAAGGAGAGTCCAGGGGTACCTGGGAGCCCCCGTGTGCTAACTTAGGCACCTCCTGGACTGCGCGCTGGCGCGTTGGCGAGAGTGTATGCGCTGTGACTGGAACTGCGCGCGATGGGCACGCCTCGCGCCTAACTCCAGAAGGGCACTGCGAGTCCAGAGGTACCTGTGAGCGCCTGTGTGCTAACCTAGGAGCCTATTGGACTGCGTGCGACGTGGCAGGAACCGGAGAACGCTGGGGCGCAGGTGAGCGCCGGCGCGCTAGATCAGGAACTGCTGGCGGGCACCGGGGCGCAGAAGGATGTGGGCGCGCAGGGGAACCCTGGCGCGTTACAGGAACAGGGGCACGCACGCGAGCAGGTGAGCGCTGTGACGCTAAGACTGGAACGGCAGCAGCAGCAGCATAAGGGCGCGCAGGTTGAACCTGGCGCTTGAGGGCAAGAGGCGCAGATTTGCGCTCAAGTCCCTTGTGCCCCGAAGGGACCGGTGCCTGCGCAATGGCAGGTTCAGGTGGCGTGTAAAGCGCATCAGCATCCTCGAAGGGTGATGGCAGGTCAGCAGGTCTGGAGGGAAACTGGTCACAGGGTCCCGAAGGACGAACTTCCACCGAAGGGGATCGCAAACGATCCCCTGAAAGGTCTAAGGGGGTAGCTGGCAGGATCGGCGAACGGCGAGTCGTCTCCTCCACAGAGGACTGTGGTGACGACGAGCCGAAGAGGCGACTCCTAACACACTTGTGAGGGGAAGGAAGACCTCTACGGCGAAGGGGAGGACGAGCCTTCTGCCATATACTCCCACGAGGGGCCGTGGGGTCAGCAGGCTGACCATCGTAGGGCCTCCGAAGAGGAGTCTCTGTGAGTGAACTCCCCCGCGGGGGAGAATCACTGGCAGGAGAGACCGTAGGACTTAGTTCCTCCCTCGAAAGGTGTTTGGAGGGGGAAACTAAGCCTTCAGCTACCTCAGCAACAGGAACGGGGGTTTGACTACACCCACGAGAGGCCTCCGTCACAACAACGTCAACAACAGACAGAGGATCTATCCCTGCTGTAGTTGGCGATTGTTTGACAGCTGCACCAAGTTTGATCATGTCAAACAGGGCTTCCCTGGAGGGTGAACCCTGCAGCCCCAAGGAAGCCCAAAGCTGCAACAAATCATTTTTATTGACAGAAAAATCAATGTTCATATCCTCCTCCGGGGGAAGAGGGGCAGCCGCCTCGCTATGGGAGGCAACTACCTCTCCGCACCCCGGGATCGGTCAACAGCAATACGGTCTAGCTACCACTCGCCGGCCTCTCAGAAGAGACCGCTCGAGGGGGAGCTTCGGAGGAGGAAAGGGCTACGGAAGAAGAAGTCTTGGAATTTTCTCTCTTCAAAGAAGCCTCTGAAGGAGCAAGATCCCTTTTAGAATTTTTCTGCCGGCGCCGGGCAAACCTCTCCCACTGGGAGGTAGACCACTCCCTACATTCGATACATACATTACCGCTATCACACCATTGCCCCTACAATGAGGACACAAGGTGTGGGGATCGGTGTCGACCGTCGACATAAAAGTCCCACAAGGGCGGCCGGGAAGTCCAGGGCACGTACGCATAATCAGTAGAGGCCAACTTCAAACACACTGTGAGGAAGAAAAAGCAAAAACAGATTAAATATGGCAGTCAAAGCGAGGGAGAGAGCAGACAGGTCTGTTCTCCGCCCCAGCCAAAAGTAAAGTGGGGCAATCACCGGTGAGTGTGAGGGGGGGGGGGGGGGGGGGGGTAGCTAGCTACCCCTCCCTACCCCCCCCCCCCCCCCCGGGCTAACTAGCGGTGCAGTAGTAAACCCTCGTTAAAATTCTTATGGCTCGTCATTCAGCTACGCCGAAGTAATTACCCCATGTAAATAGCGTGGTTTGCATTTCAGTTACAGAAAAAGTGTTTTTTAAATAAAATCTCTCTCTCTCTCTCTTTTTCTCTCTCTCTCTCTCTCTCTCTCTCTCTCTCTCTCTCTCTCTCTCTCTTGTTCTTCTTTGCTGTTATAGTGTTAGGTGTTAGAGACGTCTATTAATTTTTTTTTTCCGAGAGAGAGAGAGAGAGAGAGAGAGAGAGAGAGAGAGAGAGAGAGATTGAACAAAAATTTGTTTAGAGTACATATGATTTTTAACAGCGTCAACGAGTTGAAAAACAATTAAATGTAACTAAGAAAGTAATAACAGCAAATCTGAATTCCTTTATTAACTAAAACAAATATTGATACAATAACACTCATGTGCGTATGCACAAACGCACACACACAGGTGTAGCAATTGCTACACAGTAAGAGACAGACGGTGGGGAGGAGGTAGAGATGGAGACTACGATAACGTACCGTAACCCGTCACTGAAAGTGATGAAAATTAAAAATCAAAAGAAAAAAGTGTAAAGAATATGAAATATAAAAAATAAAAAAAAAATAAATGAGCCAAGTTGTAGTGGTTTGCGGACTGTGGCCAGAGGTAGCACCCGAACTGCCTATTGTCCGAATGCCGACCACAACCCGACGTTCACTACACAAAAAATATACAACGGTGGAATACCCAAAAACCTGAGTAACAGTTCAACAGACCTGAGTACTGGGCACCACCCCTTGATTTATACTGGGCAAGGGGACCTAGCTAGAACCTGACTTACCCGTTTGCTTCTCCTCCCTTTTGCTTGCTGATCATAAGTACAAGTATAAGAACATTAGGTGAAAGGAAATATTGTTTAATTAATTACGGGAGACAGTGTGGGAGGAAAGGATTATGATAAATTACTGTACTTATGAGGAAAGGACACCATGGTGTAAGGAACTATAATGAAATGCTGTATTCATAAAAACAAAAGAAAATATTTATTTGAAAATTAAACTATTAAGAATACATTAATATATCACTTAAGGTAGTCAAAGGCAAAATTATCATCCCTTTTGCATATTGTACCAGCAAGAGAAAAAATACTAAGCTACATGCAAGATATATCACTACACAGTTACAAAATGGGACTTCAAAATCCTTACAAAACTGACTGCAGAACCTGAGGATTTGAAAGACTTAGAAATATTAGGATTCTCAACATAGCCTCTAAAAACAAAAACAAAAAATTTCTTCAGAACTAAGCTTAAAGGAGAACCCCGCAATACTATAGTTTTATAACATCGGTAATGACCAGTAATAAACTTGAACACTTATTATCTAATGAGCCATCTATAAAGAACATATAACGGTGAAACATAGAGTACCACGATTTTCCCTAATTCAATACTGTTCTCATCAATCTCTCGTCCACCATTGGGATGCAAAGTCACTTAAACAGTCCTAATTTATGAACAGTACAGCCGCATACTATGTCTTACAGGTCTCTGTAACAATACTCGAACACAGTCATTCCCCGCCTAACATGAATTCACTCCTTGGGCCTCTGACCAGATATGCCATTTCAATAGCTCCTGTTAACTATTAATGTTTATGACCCACTCTCAAATAGCAACACAGTAGCTTACTTCTAGTTACAAGGCGGGTTATATGAATACAGAGCAGCATCACAGACTAGTACAGACTGGTAATAGGAAATATTCTATATATTCTCTCCCTTACACTCCCTACTGAGTGTAGGGGCTGCTGTCAATACCTGGAAAGGAATAATAACAGATCAAAGCATTTTTATATATATGGGCACAGAGGGATATCAATATATATATATATATATATATATATATATATATATATATATATATATATATATATATACAGGTTTAAAAAAAATGACTATGTTTCATAAAATACAACTCCACTAAGTTTTCTTAGATACAAACACCTTATATATTGCAAAGTTAGATAAAAGTTTCCGTAGTGTAAGTTGCGGTACGTTACCGCGAACGGGAAAGGTGCTCTACCCAATAGTACACTGTTGTTGAAAGGTAAAAATCTTGAGAAGAAAAAGACCATAGTCAATCTCTAAGAGGCCACATTCCTTCGCTCAGTAATCCATGTTTCCCGTAGGAAAAGGCGAAGACAATAGTTGAATGAAGAGGGTCCAGGCGATGACGATTCCAATGCAGCGGGCGAGTCAACAGTTGTATGCCAACGGGAAGACCGATGGACCAGAGAGGGAGGTCGTTCCCCTCAAAGTGGAAGAGTGCTGGCCTTGTTCTGGTACTAATGTACGCAAGTGTTGTTGTCGTATATGTATCACACGCACAGTACAAACACTGAAAAGGAAACTTATTACATTTCTATATACATATATATACAGGTATTGCTCGACTTACGACCGAGATAGGGACCGAGAGATGAGTCGTAAGTCGAGTTGGCCGTATGTCGAACTAGAAAAGTGAAGTTTCCGTAGATTTATTTTGATACATTATGATTCGGCAATCATCTGGATCATATTTTGTCAATATTTTCTTACAGTCTATCATTATTCCATTTTCTTTTTTCATAGGATATCATATGCTCTATAAATGCATTATTGTATTCTATTCATTAATTTTGGAAGCATTTTACAATCGAGTACTGAAAATTTTGTTTACCTTTGGTTATGATCAGCTGATCTGAAAGTGCCCCTACCTACCGTATACAAAATATGGCGTACATACGTATGGCATATTTTTTTATCATTTCTTAACTTATTAGAAATATCTTCATGATAAATATTACATCAACGCCAATATGTTACAGGAAATCAGTTTCCATACAGTTCGTCTAATCATTAGGTATAATGCGAAATCGTTGTAGCTCTTTCTGTGTGTGTGTGTGAGCTCGCTCTCGCAATCACATACGGGTAGTTCATTTTTAAAGCTTCATACAGTATTGTAGTTCAATATTAAGCCTTTATATTTCATTAGACATTACTGTGTTTAATTATGGTTTATTAAAGACCGTTTATATTTTATTTTTCAATTTCTTGAGCATATCAATAATCAACAAATACTTTTAATTTACTTTCGGTTGGCATCAGCTGATCTCAAGGTCACGCTGCCGTATTACTATTATGAGCACATATATATAGTGCGAATAACAGTGATTTATATAATTTTCTTGACATTCAAAATTTCTTCATAATGCATATTACATCAGCGCCAATATGTTATAGGGTATCACATTCTCCATACAGTTCGTTTATAGACATTATTAGTTATAAAAGGAATACGCTCTCTCTCTCTCTCTCTCTCTCTCTCTCTCTCTCTCTCTCTCTCTCTCTCTCTCTCTCTCTCTCTCTCTGTATTTTGTTTTTAATTCAGTTGTATCTTCATATTTCTTTTTGAAAATTATTAAAAAATTCTATATATCATTATTCGATGTTTCGATTATGGGAATAGTAACGCATCTGAAGGAAATCACTTGATTTGCCTCTCGCCTTCCGCCAGAAATATGACGTCATCAGACTTTTTTTCTTAAATTTACGGTAAGTTGTACTAATCTTATAACTAATGATACAGACCACTAAAACACTTGATATCGTTACTGGGTGTTTCGAACAACCAATCCGACTAACTTTTAAGTGTCCGGACTGGTTGCTGTTATCAGGGATGAAATGAAGGTGAAAACCGGTTAAATCACATTATTTTCAACAGGAAAACATATATTTTCTGTTAAAATGGTTAAATATAATGTCTTTTATTATATATATTTTGTTAAAATATGACAAATTCGAAGATAATTTGTATTTTTCCTAACCATACAAACCTTAGCTATTTACAGAGGGGGTTACCTTTTAGCGCAGCTGAAATGGCGAGCCATTAGAATTTAACGAGGGTGTATTACCCCCGCGCTAGTTAGCGGGGGGGGTAGGGGAGTGGTAGCTAGCTACCCCTCCCCCCCCTCACACACAGATGAATGCTCACTTTCACTTAGAGGTAGGACTTGTTTTGGGGGACAGGGCTGGCGGGCAAATATGTGTAAATAGCTAAGGTTTGTATGGTTAGGAAAAATACAAATTATTTTCGAATTTGTCATTTGTTCCGTAACCGAAATACAAACCACGCTATTTACAGAGGGTGACTTACCCCTTAGGTAGGGTGGAAAGTCCCCAGCCATACTGGCTTTGGCTTTACCCGGGGACTCAGAATCCGAGTGAGTCGCACTCGAGAAAAAGAGTCCCTGCACCTCACAAGTTCCTTGCTCCGCAAGGAACCATGTGGCCTACGTAAGCTTGTGTGTGAAGAAAGAAGTGTGACCCGTCCTAGGCAGTTGACCTGGAGTTCCAGAAGGAACTCTGGGTTAGGACGTTCCCAATACCACCTCGTCAGGGTATGGGGGAAGCGAGAGTATTGACTCAATACTCGGAACACAAGGAAGCATGGTTTACCTGCAGAGGTTCGAGGTCAGCTATGCAGAGACCAGGATGCTGCTTCACCGTAGAGGGGATGATGAAGAAAGAAATAAGAGCCAGACATACTTCTTTCGTTCATGCAGACTAAAACCTGATAACAATGCCCTCAACCTTCTGCTACCAGTCCAAAAAGGAGCCTGAGGTTAGACCAGCTGTTGTGTAGCCACCACAGAGCGATAGAAAACGTATCGAGACTCCTGTGGGTCACGCCCTGCAGGAAGCGGGCTGCGAAGGTCATTAGACGCTTCCAGACTCCAGCTTGTAGCACCTGCGTCACAGAGTAGTATTACTCGAAGGCGAGGGACGTTGCGATGTATCCAACATCGTGCTGTAGGGCGACGTGACGGGGGAGGGTCTGGAGACAGGTCGAGATGAATGTCCTTGAATCCGGGCTGAAGAGGTATACTGGTGACTCTCCCCCGTGTCCTCCTTGTGCTCCCAAATCGGCTGCAACTGAGGACAAACTGCAGCTGTTCCCAGCGCTAACCTCTCGATTCCTATACTGGCAAGAAAGAGAAGGTCTTGGGACATCAGATACAGAATGGAGACTCGAAATCTTGAATGAATTGGACTGAAGGGCCGGGACCCCCAGATTCTGAGTCTAGCCAACAACTCAGGAGCGAACCTGAATGTTGCCTTCCCCTATTCCTTAGAAAAGGGGAGTCGTAAGAGACCAAGAAGATTGCTTACACACTGGCCATGGCCAGAGTGAGCAGGAGACCCAAGGCGGAATACAATCCGAGGCCTGTCGTAAAGGGTCTTGAGAAGATCTCTTAAAGGACCAAAAGTCCGAGCCATGCTCCAAGTTGGAGGTCTTCCTCCTACTAGGGCAGAGACGATCGTAGCTTCGCATGAGCGAGGATAGATCCAGCGGGCAGGAAAAAGTTATTCCTTTAAGCCTGAAGGTCAGGGAAAGGCTGAGCGACAGGCTTCATTGCCGAGAGCGGAAAGGAGTTTTCTCCCGCCGAAAGGCAATAAGACCGTTATTGCTGGAGAAGAGGCCTCAAGGGAAGAGGTATATCTCCCACGGCACCAACCACCTTAGACTCTTCACTTTGCCTGGAAGACCCCTGTGGATGACTATCGCAGATGACGCGACCTCCGTACCGCGACTGTAGCGGGTTGTCTCTTCTTGAGGAGGAGGCGTAGTGTCTCCAGGCATGAAGCCGAAGCGACGCCCCGGTTCGGGAGAGATGTCGCAGTGTGGTTGCTTGAGTAGTCTGCGCCGTGGGAGAAGCTCTCCCGGGAGTTCCGTCAGGGGAAGCAGAGGGTCCAGAAACCGTTCTGCGCATATTCCCAGTGGAGCTCTCCCATTGAAAGGTTGACAGACAACCTGGTCTTGTTGAGACCCATTGTCCACAGACAAAAAGGAGGGAAGACGCAGGCGTCGAAGTTGTCCCACCATCACCGGAATGCATCTTGCCAGAGTCTCGGGGTCTGAGACTGGGGGGAAGAACAGCGGAAGCTTGAGGTTCCAAGCTGTCGCGATCAGGTCCCCCAGACCAGTACTTGCTGGTTACCCAAGGTCAAAGACCCCCAGGTACACTCTCTCTACGAGGCTCTGCTCAGATAGTCGGAGAGAACATTCCCCTGCCTGGAATGAGAGAGCCGATGGTGGTATTGAGAGAATCTCAATCATCCCGGTATCTCTACTGCAAGATGTGAAGGTGTGAAAATGCGTCCCCTGCTGGTTAGAATACGCCAGAATCATGAAGTCGATGCGCACGGGGCGACTCGGCAGGAGCTGTAAGATCTGTAGAGGGGCCAGACTAAGGCCCCTAAGCCTGCCTGAATGATGGAGAGGTATCCTTCAGGTCTTGACCATAGGCCTGGACCGAAACATGCCCCCCCCCCTTCCTTTGACGAGTCCGAGAACAGCATCAAGAATGTGGGGAAAGGACGAGAATATCCACTACCATCAAGAGGCTCCATAGGTCAACACCCATTGCAGGTCTAATAGTTCCGCTGGTCCCATAGGGGCCAGGAAGTCCGGTTAAACATTGCCTGAAGCCACCGGAACTTGGACCGCCCCACATGGAACTTATCCTGAGGCAACCGTTCGGACTATAGACGGGTCAATGAGGAAAGGAGAACTAGGAAACGTTCCAAGGTAGGGCTGAAAGCTCTGCTTGACTGAGAACAGGTACTGCGACTCTCCCCAGTCTTGCCACAGTCAACTGAAAGGAAGGCTCGGAGGATGTGGTAACAGAATCTGGCGTCCCCAGGTGGTCACCCATCCAAGTACTGACCAGAACCGACGTTGCTTAACCTCGCTGGACAGACGAGAAGCGGGGTTTCCAACGTGGTAAGGCCGTTGACTCAATATCATGGCCAGATACTCCAGATGTTGAGGCAGAGGAAGAGAAGGCTCCAAGCAAAATACCATGAGCCCACACTCATGGTAAGCATCCGGAAGCTTGTCCCGGCGCTGAAGAAGGTCGAACCCGAGCCTACCGGAGTCGACCAGCCCTCCAAACAGCAGAGGAGGCGGAAGCCTGCACCTGAGCGGCCAAGAGGAAGGCAGGGAGAGTTCTCTGGGGAAACAAACCTGCTATGCCACGGCGGGATAGCCACACTGCATCATAAGCAGGAATACTTGCAGTCTAGGCTGAATTCGACGAGCTCCCTGGAAGATGGATGGAATGGAAACTGAAAGTACCCGTCCTTCCGATCCAGGGTTTAAGGAGTCCTGTCGCCTCGTTACCAGTCTGATCAATTCTGCTGGTCTACGCTGGCCGAAGTTTGTTCGACAAACTTGATCAGGGCTGAGAGGTCGACTACGGACATCCCCTCCCAGATCCTTCCTTACAAGAAAGGATCGACTGAAGAGGCCGGGGGTGAAGCCGTCGATGATCCTAAGGAAGACCTTCGCCTTAGGTATGGATCATTCTGCCCAACCGGGCAACTCTTGCTGACGCTATGGCATAGAGGTTCAGAGACACTGAATTCGCTGACAGAGACGGCAGGCGCGATATCCTTGGCTGATCACAGAGATTGTGCGGGAATGGGCATCGGGAAGCTGTCATTCGGATGAGTAACCTTAAGCATCCTCCCAGCGAAAAACCTGCAATCCTAGAGTTCGTGAACTCTGCCGCTCCTTTTAGGACTATGCCCCCCCGGGGAAGCCTCCCGTGCCATCTGTTCCTGACAGGAGGAAACTGCAATTGGACACCTTGTCCCAGCTGTCGTAGCCGATAACTTAGGCCGACGTGGTTGAAAGAAAAGGACGCTGGAGCCCTGCAGAGTCTGGAAGAAAGCGCCTTGGAGGAGTGAAAACGGAAGTCGATTTCATCCGCACAGCCGCTGTCTAAATCTCTGTCCTTGGGCACAAACAAACTCTTCTCAAGGATGGAAGGGTGTCTGAGGTCGTCGACCTCCACAGATGAGACACCCGAAGGAAGCCCTCAGTCAGCGCGTCCAGATGGTATAACATCGAGCTTGTCCGCAAGTTAGATACTTACCGACGAAAGGCCAAGGTGCCTGAGCTCAAGAGGAGGAAAGTGCCCATGATCTTCCTGTAGCTTCCTTGAACCAAACCTCGGGCCGTAACCGAGGAGGGAAAGGACCTGGTAAGCTCCCAGAGGAAGGGGTAAGCAGTCACCCCTTGTCCGATGGAGAAGTCTCGAACGGAAAGCCCCCCGCCAAAAATCCTTCCAGGGAATGACGGGGAAGGGCCAACCCAGGTTCCGGAAAGATGAGTGTTGCTCAGATCTCCCTGAAGTTTCTCCTATTCTTGCAAGTGCCATGCTCTGCGTTTACGGGGTGAGGCCGTGTTCTGGAAATACGCTCCAGAAGAACTCGCCAGGCTGGCCATGCTGCGAAACCCCATTGGAAATCGTGGTCGCAATCGCCCTGGAGCTCGCGCGATGGTAATTCAAAGATTTGCACGTGGGCGAACGTGGAAGCGCCCATGAGCGGTAACGCAGGAACGCAAACGAAGGTGAGCGAAGAAGCGCAGAAGGAGGGCGAGCGTGGTAGGAAGGGCGAGAGCTGGTGGTCGGCGAGCGATAACCCATAGACGAGCAGTGGATACTGCAAGAAATGAGCCGACGTTTGTGCGAAGAAACACTGTAGGTTCGAGCGAAGAAACACTGTAGGTTCGAGCGTTCCGTCGGTTCGCGCGACGGAACACCGTCGGTTCGCGCGACGGAACACCGTCGGTTCGCGCGACGGAACACCGTCGGTTCGCGCGACGGAACACCGTCGGTTCGCGCGACGGAACACCGTCGGTTCGCGCGACGGAACACCGTCGGTTCGCGCGACGGAACACCGTCGGTCCGCGCGACGGAAAACCATTGGTTCGCGCGCGGGCGAACATTGGAGAGCATGGGCGCGGACGCGCATGAGCGTAGACGTGCAGGCACGTGGGCGTGTGGGCGCGCAGGCGAATGATCGCGCGGGCGCACAGGCGAGCGGTCGCGCAGGCGAGCGGTCGCGCAGGCGAGCGGTCGCGCAGGCGAGCGGTCGCGCAGGCGAGCGGTCGCGCAGGCGAGCGGTCGCGCAGGCGAGCGGTCGCGCAGGCGAACGGTCGCGCGGGCGCGCAGGCGAGCGGTCGCGAGGGTGGGCAGGTGAATGAGCGCGAGTCCGAGGCGGCGAACGCAAGCGTTAGCGCGATGGCGAGGAAACGCGCTGCCGCGTGGGCGAGGAAGACCGCTGGCGATATGGATCAACAGGCGATCGGTGGTGAGCTGGTGAGCGCTAACGCGCAGGTTGGCGATGGCGCGTTGTGGCATGGCGACGCGATGGCACGTTGTGGCATGGCGACGCGATGGCGAGCAGCATGCGCAGGTGAGCGATCGTGCGATGGCGAGCAGCATGCGAAGGTGAGCGATCGCGAGCAGCATGCGCAGGTGGGCGATCGCGCGATGGTGATCAGCATGCGCAGGGTGGCGCGATGGTGATCAGCATGCCAGGGTTGCGCGATGGCGATCAGCATCCGCAGGTGGGCGATCGCGCGATGGCGAGCAGCATCCGCAGGTGGGCGATCGCGCGATGGTAAGCAGCATCTGCAGTTGAGGGTCGCGCGATGGCGAGCAGCATGCGCAGGGTCACGCGATGGTGATCAGCATGCGCAGGGTCGCGCGATGGCGATCAGCATCCGCAGGTGGGCGGTCGCGCGATGGCGATCAGCATCCGCAGGTGTGCGGTCGCGCGATGGCGATCAGCATCCGCAGGTGGGCGATCGCGCGATGGTAAGCAGCATCTGCAGTTGAGGGTCGCGCGATGGCGAGCAGCATGCGCAGGGTCACGCGATGGTGATCAGCATGCGCAGGGTCGCGCGATGGCGATCAGCATCCGCAGGTGGGCGATCGCGCGATGGTAAGCAGCATCTGCAGTTGAGGGTCGCGCGATGGCGAGCAGCATGCGCAGGGTCACGCGATGGTGATCAGCATGCGCAGGGTCGCGCGATGGCGATCAGCATCCGCAGGTGGGCGATCGCGCGATGGTAAGCAGCATCTGCAGTTGAGGGTCGCGCGATGGCGAGCAGCATGCGCAGGGTCACGCGATGGTGATCAGCATGCGCAGGGTCGCGCGATGGCGATCAGCATCCGCAGGTGGGCGGTCGCGCGATGGCGATCAGCATCCGCAGGTGGGCGATCGCGCGATGGCGAGCAGCATCCGCAGGTGGGCGATCGCGCGATGGTAAGCAGCATCTGCAGTTGAGGGTCGCGCGATGGCGAGCAGCATGCGCAGGGTCACGCGATGGCGATCAGCATGCGCAGGGTCGCGCGATGGCGATCAGCATCCGCAGGTGGGCGGTCGCGCGATGGCGATCAGCATCCGCAGGTGTGCGGTCGCGCGATGGCGAGCAGCATCCGCAGTTGAGGGTCGCGCGATGGCGAGCAGCATCCGCAGTTGAGGGTCGCGCGATGGCGAGCAGCATCCGCAGTTGAGGGTCGCGCGATGGCGAGCAGCATCCGCAGGTAGGCGATCGCGCGATGGTGAGCAGCATGCGCAGGTGAGCTAGTAGCTGGCGAACCATGTTCCTTCAGAAGTGTTGGAGAACGTTGGCGTGCCAGCTGTAACACACGCGGGCGATCCGAAGATCGCCGGGAGACAGGTTATCGCTGGCGAGCTGATGATCGCTGACAAGCAGACCTGAACCGAAGTTCTAGATCGCGAGGGCGAACGTGGGCGCACAGGGCGCGTAACAGGAACCAACAGGAACAGCAGGGATGATCATCATGAGAGCGCTGACGAACAGGAGAGCGCTGATGAGCAGGAGAGCGCCTGTGCGCTAACACTGAGCAGGAGCAGGAGAGAACACAGCAGAAGGGCGCGCAGGGGAACCCTGACACGCAAGGGAAGAACCCCCGTGGGAGGCAACCCTTTGCCCCGAAGGGATCATTGTCCGCCGGGAGACTGATGTCCGTCGGAAGACCGTTGTCTGTCCGCCGGGAGACTGATGTCCGTCGGAAGACCGTTGTCCGTCGGGAAGACCGTTGCTCGTCGGAAGACGAGATCAGACTGCTGTCCATCTCCACCAAGGCGGAAGATCAAGAAAAAGGAGTTGTAGGCTGCAAACGGAGATTCAAAAAGGCGCCTCTAGCACCCTTATAGGGAGATGAGAGGCCCTTACGACGAGGCGGACGGTGGGCCTTACGGCGAGGGAGGCCAACAGCAACAGCAACAGAAGAATCCTCCGAAGAGGAGTCTCTATGAGTGTACTCTCTCGCGAACGAAAGAGAAACACTTCGTAGAAGAGACTGGTCAGCCAGTGACCTAAAAGGAGCAATCCTCCGAAGAGGAGCTCCTGCAGTTGCCCAGCCCCTTGAGTAAAACTGCAGGTGTGATCGCTCAGCACCAAAAGCATAGTCGCACGAAAAAAAGGCAAGAGAAGAACCCCCCAAAAGGGGGAAAACTCAAGCCTGGACAGGAAAAAACTTCCCTCGGAAGGAAAGTTACCCGCCCAAGGAGGCAAGCCTCCTGAGAGTTCTAAAATGAACTGGAGAGCTGTCCGTCGTCACGGGAGTACTTCCAGTAGAAGGAGACACGCCCCTGATGAAAATACAAGGGGGGAGGCAGCAACAGCCGAATCCCCAGGACTCAACAAGACAGCTCACACCGTTGCCATATTACAAAACGAACTAGATCGGTAACTGTAAAAAAAAATAAAACAAATAACATTAGTACACATTCATTCCCCTGAGAAGGCTCCGAAGAGGAATCTCGAGGGAAGGAAACAAGAATTACACAACAGGCACGTGCCCTCACAACCACTTACACTCACGGAAGGAGAGCTGTAACCAAAACAGAATTATAACAATTATAATTATGTAACTATGTAATTATGTAATTTAAAAATGACTGAACACTAAAGAAAGAACGAAAACCCCGAAAGGAATCGTTCTACAAGCTGAAAAAAAACAACTACAATTAGATTCATAAACTAATTGAGACAAACGTACGGCGTAGCAACCCCCCCCCCCCCCACACAGAAAGGAAGCTACAAGGGCGTAGTAACACGTAGTAAAAGGGTGAACGACCTCAAGAGAGAGAGAGAAAGACCGGAGTCAAACTCGATCGCCACCCATAAAATTACGCCGTGGAGGCCTAACTGCCGAGGACACCACGTAGAAATCGTACACTACACACACAAATCTGAAAAGGAAACTTACTGATTTCTATACTCAAATATATATACAAACATGAAAACATGTTTACATATATATTGAGTAAAAGAAAAGTAAGTGATTAAGTAAAGACAAAACAAACAATGGCTGCCAGAGAGGACCAAGACAGAGACGTCTGTCACAGTCCGAGCCAAAAGTGAAAGTGAGCATTCATCTGTGTGTGAGGGGGGGGGAGGGGTAGCTAGCTACCACTCCCCTACCCCCCCCCCGCTAACTAGCGCGGGGGTAATACACCCTCGTTAAATTCTAATGGCTCGCCATTTCAGCTGCGCTAAAAGGTAACCCCCTCTGTAAATAGCGTGGTTTGTATTTCGGTTACGGAACAAACTTAAATATAATGACTTGTTCAAATTCGGTGTCACTTCACTCACAAATGTACTGCGAACGGTAACATTAGCAACGTTACCAACGGTAGACAATGTTACCAACATTACGGTGATACACAGCATTACCAACGTTACGGTGGAATTACTAATGTTAGCAATTATACGGTATTATTATCATGTGTATTTTAAAGAATTTTTCCATATATACATATACCCTTTACACAATACATAAAAAAGTACAGAAAGGGTACAGAACCTAACAAACCAACATAACCTAGCCTAAAAGTTCCCAGGTCACAAACCCAATATAATGCCCTTTGTTACATCACTTCACTCATGTTACGGTAACGTTAGTACTGTTACGATAACATTATATATAATGGTTCTTATTTCGCCATTAGCTAGCTTCGCTCGGATGAAAATAAAACACCAAGCTTATATGTACTGGCAAGCGGTAATGTTGAGCTGCGCACGCTAACATTAGTAATGTTACGCTAACATTACCAACGTTAAATATAATGGTTGATGTTCCTCACTTACGATCACAGGAAAATAAAACCTCACCCTTGTATGCATTGGCAATTGGTAATGCTGAGATTCGCACTCTAACAAAATATAATAAAGCAAACACATTAAAGTTGAAGAAATTAATGACTTACTTTTATGACCGTGACAACGTAACTTAGGGGTCACGGAGGAGTTGTGACTGAGTCTGTGGTGTCATAACTTTTTTGCCTTAGATTAGTACTGCCCTTGGAACACTGTAGGTATATTACATTACGTGATTTAAGAAAATTACCAACATTAGAATACACCAAAATACTTTCAAGTATGGATTACTGAAGCCGTTACAATTTTCTAATACTTAGATCATAAAATCCGCAAAAGACGACGCTTGAACTAACAAAGACCTGACTTGGGCAAAGGGTTCCACGGAAAAGGGTTTGTCGGAAGGTGGGGGTTGGGAAATATTAAACCCCCTGTGCAAAGTTTCCATACATATGGGTTCGTGATTGGTTAACGGAAAAGCAACGGAGTCTAGAATAAACATGAATGAACCAGAATGGGAAACTTGTCCAGAGCAAGTATTTATTTGAAATCTGGGAGTGACAATGTAATAACAAAATGTATAAAAGTACAGTGATACCTCTACATACGATCTTAATTCGTTCCAGAAACTACTTCGTATGTTAAAACGATCGTAAGTTCGAGCAAATATTCCCATAAGAATACATGGTAATTGATTTAATTCATTCCTCAGCCAAAAAACCTATAATAAATCCTTAATAAATGGCTATACATAATTACACGTGACATTAATACAATGCCTGTATAATAAATACATACTATTACAAACCAAAAAAAAAATATACATAATAATGAAATAATAAATAAAAAACGGGTTGTAATGTAACACTTTACCTTAGCGACAGGCCAGCGCAGGTGTAGGGACTTCTACGCAGGAGGAGACGGAAGATCAGCGAGGAGGTAGGGACGGTAACTTTGTACGATAACGTGTACGATAACTTACACTAACTTACACTACTACATGAACTTTAACTTAACTTAGCTTATTTTTTTTTTCTATAATTTTATATTATTTTTTTACATTTTTTCTTTTCTTATTTTTAATTTTCATCACTTTCACTCGATTCGGTCTTCCTTTTCTTTGCTTCACTTTCTTTCTTTTCATCATGATCACTAGACCATTTTCTATGATTTCCTGCTTTAACTCTAATGAAAGCATAGACTTCCTCTTTTTCTCACCACTGCTACTACTTCCTGAACCGAAACTAAGCTTTTTAGGACCCATGATTACGGAACACAGAAAACAACACGTGAAAAGGCAAGATAAAAAACTGTTAAAACTGAGCAAATAGAGGACAACCACACGATGCGCACGCGATGAGAGGACTGATCAAGGTGACGCTCGATTGGTGTCCCTCCGATGTGCTGCCGTCTAGCGGCGTCAACAACAAACTACGCTGCACGCTTTCGAGAAAATTCCACGGGTAAGCGTATTGTTTACGTCGTATGTTGGAGCAACACTTCGTATGTTGAGACAGAAATTTGGTCGAATTTTACTTCGTATGTTGGAAAATTCATATGTTAGGACAATCGTATGTAGAGGTTCCACTGTAATATATGAAGATAAAATGATATTTTCATATTAAAATAAATTTTTGAACATACTTACCCGGTGGATATATATATAGCTAACGTCTCTGACGTCAGACAGAAAATTCAAAACTCGAGGCGATCGAAGATTGGGTTGCTAGGTGTACAACTAGCCCCAACACTCGCCAGGATACTGGAACCATTCCTCAAGTCCTTAGGTCTTCTCTGCCCATAGGGTCTCTGGAGGGGTGGAAGGAAGGGAGTTTAATCATATATATCAACCGGGTAAGTATGTTCAAAAATTCATTTTACTGTAATATGAAAATATTTTTAAACATTAAACTTAGCCGGTGGATATATATATATATATATATATATATATATATATATATATATATATAAATATATATACATACATACATACATACATACATACATACATACATACATACATACATACATACATATATATATATATATATATATATATATATATATATATATAGCTGATTGACACCCTTGGTGGAGGGTAAAGAGACCAGCAGTTAATATCATAGGAATATAACTCAAGAGTTTTGATAAAAACAAACTTAAAGGTTTGTACCTGATAAGGAAGCTGACTTTTATGATTCTTTGCCTCATTAGTCCGCTATCCTTATGAAGCCCAGCGATCCACTCAGGGGGCTGAAAGACTTCTAGGGGCTGTCATATCTGGGGTGACCACCCCTATGACAGGACCTCAACCAATACCCTTGATCTGGGCTCTCAAGAAACAAGTTTGACCACCCGCTAAAATCAAATGATTGCGGAAGACTGTCCAAGTCTCCACATACAACCAAAACGACAATAGTTTCAAGAGAAGAAAAAAGGTATTAGGATTAGGGGAATGTAGTGGTTGAACCTTCACCCACTACTGCACGCGCTGTTACGAATGGTCCCAAAGTGTAGCAGTCCTCGTAAAGAGTTTGGACATTCTTTAAATAATGTGAAGCGAACACAGATTTACTCCTCCACTAGGTTGCGTCCATAATGCTTCGTAGGGAATGATTTTGCTTAAAAGCCACTGACGTTGCCACAGCTCTGACTTCATGAGTCTTTACTTTCAACAATCGAAGGTCAGTCTGACCGCAGTGAGCGTGAGCCTCTCTAATTAAGAGCCTGATAAAATACGATAAGGCATTCTTAGACATCGGTAAGGAGGGCTTTTTGACCGAACACCATAAAGACTCAGATTCACCTCGTAAATTTTTGGTTCTGTCAAGGTAAGATTTTAGTGCTCTCACAGGGCAAAGGACTCTCTCTATCTCGTTACCAACCACATCAGATAGGTTGGGGATCTCAAAAGATTTCGGCCATGGATGGGAAGGACGCTCATTCTTGGCTAAGAAACCAAGCTGCAAAGAGCATACTGCCTTACCAGCACAGAAGCCAACGTTCTTACTGAAGGCATGAACCTCTCTAACTCTTTTTGCAGTAGCAAAACTCACTAAGAAAAGTGACTTCAGTGTAAGATCTTTAAAAGAGGATAAGTGCAAAGGTTCAAATTTCTGACATCAGAAATTTAAGGACAACATCCAGGTTCCAAGCTGGCGTCATTACCCGATGCTCCTTGGAAGTTTCGAAAGACTTGAGGTCTTGAAGGTCTTTATTGTTCGAGAGGTCTAGGTTCCTGTGTCTGAACACTGCAGCTAACATGCTACTGTAACCTTTAATGGTAGAGGCAGAAAAGTTACGCACATTCCTAAGGTGTAGCAGGAAGTCAGCGATTTGAGCTATAGAGGTATAGGAGGAGGAAATGGAGGTGGCCTTGCACCAATCTCGAAATACCTCCCATTTAGACTGGTAGATCCTGATGGTAGAGGATCTCCTTGCTCTGGCAATTGCTCTAGCTGCCTCCTTTGAAAACCCTCGAGGTCTAGAGAGTCTCTCGATAGTCTGAAGGTAGTTAGACAAAGCGTGTGGAGGCTTTGATGGAACCTTTTCATGTGAGGTTGTTTGAGAAGATCCAACCGCATTGGCAGGCTTCTTGGAAAGTCCACCATCCACTGACGTACCTCGGTGAACCATTCTCTTGATGGCCAGAGGGGAGCAACCAACGTCAATTTGGTATCTTCGTGAGAGGCAAACTTCTGTAGGACTTTGTAAATGATCTTGAATGGGGGAAACGCATACACCTCCAGGTGAAACCAGTCCAGTAAGAACGCATCGACGTGGACTGCCTCTGGATCTGGGACTGGAGAGCAGTAAGATGGAAGCCTCTTCGTTATTGAGGTTGCGAACAGGTCTATGAACGGACGTCCCCATATCCGCCATAGTTTCTCGCACACCTGATGAAGAGTCCATTCCGTGGGAATGACTTGGCCTCTTCTGCTTAGGCAGTCTGACATCACGTTTCTTTCTCCCTGAATAAACCTTGTAAGTAAGGTGATGTTTCTTTCCTTCGTCCAAACTAGGAGATCCTTTGCAGTTAAGTAAAGGGACTGCGAGTGGGTCCCGCCTTGCTTGGCGATGTAAGCTAACACTGTGGTGTTGTCTGCGTTCACCTGCACAACCTTGTTTCGAATCAGTCTTTCGAAACTTTGCAGGGCCAAAAGAACTGCTAGAAGCTCCTTCTGTTGATGTGAAGCTTTACCTGGTCTTTGGTCCAAAGGCCCGAGCACCCTTAACTGTCTAGTGTTGCTCCCCACCCCGCATCCGAAGCGTTTGAGAACAACACATGGTCTGGGTTCTTGTGGGCAAGAGAGAGGCCTTCCTGAAGTCTGAGATTGACATCCCACCATTTCAGGCAAGTCATGATCGTTTCTGGAAGTGGAATGGACACTGCTTCTAAGCCCTTCTCCTTGTCCCAATGGTGGTTAAGGTGAAACTGGAGAGGGCAAAGATTGAGTCTTCCTAGGGAGACAAACTGCTCCAGAGACGAGTGTGTTCCCAGCAGACTCATCCACATCCTTACAGAGCAACTGCTCTTCTTCCGATAAAGACGAATCTTTAAGAGAGCTTGCTAGAGTCTTAAGGGCGATGGAAAAGCCCGAAAAACTAGACTCCGTATCTCCATCCCCAAAAAGAGAATAGTTTGAGATGGGGTCAGTTGGGGCTTCTCCTTGTTTACTAGGAGACCTAAGTCCTTCGCTAGGGTTAAAGTCCATCTGGGGTCCTTCAGACAATGATTGAAGGATGACGCTCTGAGTAGCCAGTCGTCTAGGTAAAGGGAGGCTCTGACACCTGTCGAGTGCAGGAAGCTCGCCACGTTCTGCATGAGCTTCGTGAACACAAGAGGAGCAGTGCTGAGACTGAAGCACAGAGCCCGAAATTGGAACACTTCCTTCCCATACACGAACCTTAGATAATGTTGGAAGGTCGGATGGATAGGTATATGGAAGTATGCGTCCAGCACAGACTTGGAAGTTTCCATAGAGAACTTTGTTTTCAGGATAAACACATTGAGTGCACTCATGTCCAGCACTGGTCTCCAACCTCCTGAGTTCTTTGGAACTAGGAAGAGGCGGTTGTAAAAGCCTGGAGACTGATGGTTTAAAACCTTCACCACAGCTCCCTTCTCTAAAAAGAGGGACACCTGTGAGTGCAAAGCTTGTCTTCTTGCTTCCTCTCGGTATCTGGGAGAGAAATCTATTGGCTTTATGACAATAGTAGGTTTCTTTACAAAAGGTATTTTGCACCCCTCCTTCAACAAGAGGACAGACCATTGGTCTGCTCCTCTTCTCTCCCAGGCCTGCCAGAAGTTCTTCAATCTGGACCCTACTGCTGTCTGAAGTTGTGGGCAGTCAGATTCTGCCACGACTCGATCTGGCTCCCCTCCTTCTACCTCATCTTCCATCAGAACGAGAGATGCCTCTGTTGGAGGCTCTACCACGAAAGGGAGGAATAAACCTAGAAGCAGGAGTATCCAACTTCTGTTTGTTGCTCGAAAACGACGACGGCAATACCTTGCAAGCCGTTATGGAAACAAGATCGTGAGTGTCCTTTGAAGCAAAGGACGAAACTATGTCCATCACAAGATCTTGGGGAAAAAGTGAACGAGAGAGTGGAGCATAAAGAAGTTCCGACTTCTGACAAGGAGTGACTCCCGTAGCTAAGAAGGAGCACAATGACACTCTCTTCTTCAGCACACCAGCAGTAAAAAGTGCAGCAAGTTCATTGGATCTGTCTCTTACTGCTTTGTCCATACAGGACATAATCTGAACAACAGATTCATTATTAAAAGAAGACACTTTCTTGCTCAGGGATTCCAATGACCAGTCAAGAAAATTGAAGACTTCAAAGGCACAGAAGACTCCCTTGAGCAGATGGTCCAGTTCTGATGTAGTCCATAATACTTTAGAGCGTCTCATGGCTAGACGATGAGGAGAGTCTACCAGGCTTGAGAAGTCTCCCTGGGCAGAGGCAGGTACTCCCAAGCCGAGGACTTCTCCTGTGTCATACCAGACGCTCGAACGAGAAGCAAGTTTAGATGGAGGGAAAGCAAAGGTAGACTTGCCAAGACTTCTTTTGGTCTGTAACCATTCTCCCAGCAGACGTAAAGCTCTCTTAGAAGACTGAGAGAGCACTAATTTAGTAAAAGAGGGAGTTATAGCAGCCAACCCTAAGGTGAATTCTGAAGGAGGCAAGCGAGGAGCAGCAGGAACAAAATGTGACGGAAAAGCTTCCTTAAAAACCGTCATGATTTTCTTAAAATCCAAAGATTGTTGGGCAGATCTAGGTTCCTCTTCTTCCAACAAGATACCCAAAGGTACAGCAGTAGAAAGGGGGTCGTCCACTTCCTCCTCAGAATAAACTTCATCCGGAAGTTCTATGTCCTTACGAGGTGGAGAATCAACAAGAAGTCGTGATGAAAAAGCTTGACAACTTGCATCAACCTGCCGATGAATAACAGGTAGAGGTTGAAGGTCGACGTCACGTCGGGACTGCATCGACTGATGCTCAACATTACGTCGAAGCTGTCGATCGGCGTCACGTTTGACAGCTTGTCGAACACTAGGGGTCACGTCAGCGTGACGTGAAACTTCACGCTTAGAAGTCTGATGATAAGAGTCACGCTTATCAGAACCGTGACACTCCGCAAGCGAGGGTTCCTGTCAATCAAGAGCTGAACAGTATGACTGCATTAACGTGGATAGTTTCGACTGCATGTCCTGCAGCATATTAAAATTAGGATCGTGCACACGAGGATCAGGACGTTACTTCGGTAACGCCCGTTCCGAAACGTCAGTGAGGATAACGGGAGCAGCACTCACGTCAAGTCTGGAACGACCAGACGAAACTACAGAACCGTGACCCTGTGCAGGGGACTCCGGAGCAACAAAACCAGACGTTATAAAGGAAAGTTTGGAAGGCGAACCTTCCTCCGATGAAGGTAGACGTTCTGGACTGCTCCAATGACTGCAGCCAGGACGTAAACTTTGTTCTAAAGGAACCAATTTCCTCTTGAGATGTCTGGAAACCTGGCGCCAGGATCTTTTTACTGACATTAACGTCTTCGGAGGATGAGGAGAACTTAGTCTCGCCTCTCTCAAGATATGGGCGATCGTGACGAGTAACGTCAACCCCAACTAGTGAGCGAACGTCTGTTCGAAGTTTAAAACCTATCATTCCCTTTGGTCGTTTGACATTCCTTCTCCCAGGGGTTGGGAAGCTTGAAAGAGGTCTAGAACTTTGCGAACGGCAAGTACGAACAGACGAACCCTCCGCAACACTGAACACGTTTTTTGCACTTTTTTCACTAACACTCGCACTTTTTAACAATTTCACATCGGACATTAGCTGATTCCTATCCGTAGCAAGCGATTCGACCTTGGCACCAAAGGCATGCATAGCTTTCATCATGTCCATAAGTGAAGGCTCATTAGTGCTAGTAGGGGGTTCAGAAACTACCACTACAGGGGAAGGAAAAGGTTCAGGGATATGGGGAGAGGAAAATTCTCGAAAATGAGAATAGCTTCTTCTGATCCTATCTTTCTCTAACTTTCGAATATTCAAGCCATTCATGATCAGACAAAATTACACATTCCTCACATCGATCCCCTACCTGACATAATTGACCTCTACATTTGTTACAAATAGAGTGGGGATCGATGGAGGCTTTAGGAAGGTGAGTATTACAGCCTTTAACACACTTCCTATACACAGGGGAAGGGTCGGCCATTTTGGAATATCCAGAGAGACATCAAAACAAGCAGGGGTCAAAAACAGTCAAATCAAAAAAGAATTCAAGAAAAGTCGAAAGAAAAACCAATCAAGCGAAAGCCATAGGGCAATAAATCAAGTACTTCACCAAAGCTGTAGAAAAACTTGAGGTTAGCGCGAGCAAGACAATTTCACTGTTTACACGACAGCGACAGAGAAGAACTGAGGACTTGAGGAATGATTCCAGTATCCTGGTGAGTGGTGGCGCTAGTTGTACACCTAGCAAACCAAACTTCAATCGCCGCGAGTTTTGAATTTTCTGTCGGACGTCAGAGACGTTAGCTATATATATATACCCACCGGCTAAGTTTAATGTTTAAAAATGACAAATTCGGAGATGATGTGTTTTTTTCCTAACCATACAAACCTTAGCTATTTACATAGGGTTTACTTTCAGCGTAGCTGAAATGACGAGCCATTAAATTTTACGAGGGTTAAACTATCCCCGCGCTAGTTAGCACGGGGGTAGGGGAGGGGTAGCTAGCTACCCCTCCCCCCAAACACCAGTGAATTGCCTCACTTCACTTAGAGGTAGGACTTATCTTGGGGGACAGGGCTGGCGGGCAAATTTGTGTAAATAGCTAAGGTTTGTATGGTTAGGAAAAATACAAATTATCTCCGAATTTGTCATTTGTTCCGTAACCGAAATACAAACCACGCTATTTACATAGGATGACTTACCCTTAGGCAGGGTGGAAAATCCCCAGCCTTACTGGCTTTGGCTTTACCCGGGGACTCAGAATCCGAGTGAGCAGCACTTCGAGAGAGTCCCTGCGCCTCGCAAGTTTCTTGCTACGCAAGAAACGAGCGGCCTACATAAGTTGTGTGTGGAGAGATAAAGTGTGACTCGTCCTAGGAAGTTGACCTGAAGTCCTTTATATGGAATTCTAGGCTAGGACGTCCCCATACCACCTCGTCAGGGTATGGGGGACGCGACAGTATTATACTTAATACTAGGAACACAAGGAACCATGGTTTACCTGTAGAGGTTTGAGGTCAGCTATGCAGAGACCCAGGATGCTGCATTCCCCAAGAGAGGGGAGGATGAAGAAAGAAGTAAGGGCCACACATACTCTTTCATTCACGCAGACTAAAACCGGGTAACAATGCCCTCAACCTTCTGCTACTTGTCCATTAAGGAGCCTGAGGTTAGACCAGCTGTTGTGCAGCCACCACAGGGCCGATAGAAAAAGTATCGAAGCTCTTGTGGGTCACGTCCTGCAGGTAGTGGGCTGTGAAGCTCGTTTGATGCTTCCAGACCCCAGCTTGTAGCACCTGCGTCACAGAGAAGTTTCTCTTGAAGGCCAGGGACGTGGCAATGCCCCTGACATCATGTGCCCTAGGGCGACGTGACGGAGGAGGGTCTGGATTCAAGGCATGATGGATGGTCCGTCGAATCCAGGCTGAGATGGTATTCTTAGAGACCATGAAGTTCACTGACTCACTTGGCCGAAGCCAGAGCGAGCAGGAATACCATCTTCCAAGTCAGGTGTTGGTCAGAGGCCTGGCGTAATGGTTCGAAAGGGGGTCTCTTCAGAGCCCTGAGGACCCGAACCACGTTCCATGGAGGCGGTCTCACTTCCGACTGAGGGCAGGTAAGCTCATACCTTCGTATGAGTAAGGAAAGTTCCAGCGAGGAGGAAATGTCTATTCCTTTCAGCCTGAAGGCAAGGCTTAAGGCTGAGCGATAGCCTTTCACCGCCGAGACCGAAAGGCGCATTTGCTCCCGCAAATAAACTAGGAACTCCGCTATTGCTGGAATAGAGGCATCGAGGGGAGAGATACCCCTCCCACGACACCAACCACAGAAGAATCTCCACTTCGCCTGGTAGACCCCTGCGGATGCCTTTCGCAGGTGTTGAGACATCCTTTCCGCAACTTGTTGCGAAAAGCTTCTCTCAGTGAGGAGACGCTGGATAGTCTCCAGGCGTGAAGCCGAAGCGATGCTACGGCTTTGTGGAAGATGTTGCAATGTGGTTGTCTGAGTAGCTCGTGTTTGAGGGGAAGCTCTCTCGGGGGTTCCGTCAGGAGCTGCAGGAGGTCTGGGAACCACTCTACAGTGAACCCTCGTTTATCGCGGTAGATAGGTTCCAGACCCGGCCGCGATAGGTGAAATTCCACGAAGTAGTGACATCATATTTACCTATTTATTTAACATGTATATTCGGACTTTTAAAACCTTCCCTTGTACGTAGTACTGTTAACAAACCACCCTTTAATGTACAGAACACTTAATGCATGTACTACAGCACCCTAAAATAAAACAGGCACAAATATTAAAGGCGATTTTATATCATGCGTTTCCTAAACACCTAAAAAGCACGATAAAAAATGGCAACCAATGTTTTGTTTACGTTCATCTCTGATCATAATGAAGAAACAAACTCATTTAGTGTACACATATACGTATATGTTAGTTTTTGCATCGATTATATTGATTATACAGTATGTTGATTTTTTTATTACCAATGTTTTACTTTATTTTTTTTAGGACTTCCAAATGAAATGTTTTTCTTTATGACGCCGCCTGAAACGACGGCGTCATAAAGTACTGTACGCTCAGTAAACAACCACGCTCAGAACAAACAAGGCATTTAACGCGCATGATGATAGTGATAAATAATGATAGAGTACAGTATTTACAGTAAAAGCATTTACAAAATATGTTACCTTACAAATATAATTTACCGTATCTATATAAAATCATACAGTACTGTACAGTACATATTGTACGTAGCAAAGCAGGAAAACAATTTACGAGAGAGAGAGAGAGAGAGAGAGAGAGAGAGAGAGAGAGAGAGAGAGAGAGAGAGAGAGAGAGAGAGAGAGAGAGAGATTGTTTTACGTACGTACTGTAAATGTAAATTTTAAACAATAAAAAATCAATTTACGAGAGAGAGAGAGAGAGAGAGAGAGAGAGAGAGAGAGAGAGAGAGAGGAGAGAGAGAGAGAGAGAGAGAGAGAGAGAGAGAGAGAGAGAGAGAGAGAGAGATTGTTTTACGTACGTACTGTAAATGTAAATTCTAAACAAAAAAAAATCAATTTACGAGAGAGAGAGAGAGAGAGAGAGAGAGAGAGAGAAAGAGAGAGAGAGAGATTGTTTTACGTACATAAATGTAAATTTTAAACAAAAAAAATATGATAGGTTACAACATGTAGACTTTTAAAACCTTCCCTTTAACTTATTGCATACAGTACAGTACTAAACTATAAAACAGGCACAAATACAGTATTAGAATGTGAGAATATTAAAGTAAAAAATAAAGATTGTTACTGTACTCACCACGAAAGAAGTTCAAGAAAAACTTGAATGATGATGGTGATGAATTTGCTGCACAGTAGAAATGATGATGATGAAGCTGATGATGTGTTCTACTGTGCAGCCAGGTAGTATTTTACGTCTCTTCAGACGGAGGTGTCTTTTCCTAGGACACCTCTTCAACTTCTTCCTGGGAAACTTCTTCAATTTCTTCCGAAGGCGTACTAGCAGGAGGAACTGGCTCTTTTTTGCGAGGCTGGAAGAACATTGTGATCGGAAGTTGTTGCCGCTGCTTCTTTTTTCGATCTAAGAGCATCTTGTAGGGAGTCATTATGTCATCAACCTTGTTGCAGAATTGCATCGACCGAACCATATCCTCGTCCCACTCTTGCAACATTTCTTTCAACTCCTTCGCATGGTTGCAGGCCTTGGCAAGCCGTTCTAATGTTAAGCCCGTTTCTTCGACATTTTCTTGGGTCTCTTCCTGGGTTTCACTCTCTTCTTCGCTTGCCGATTTCGTCAGGTCTTCGAGGTCTGCGTCAATTAGGGGCTGGGAATGGCAGTCCAACAACTCGTCGACGTCTTCAGTCGTCATGTCGCCAAACCCGTCACCTCCAAATATGGCAGCCAACTGCACAGATTTGCGTATTGCAGAGTGTTGGATTTCAGCAGGTGTAAATCCCTCGTCGTCGTAAACAATCTCGGGCCAAAACTTCTTCCAGCTCGCATTCACGGTTGCAGGTTTCATCTCTTGCAGTGCCTTCTGAATATTCTGCAGGCACGTGGCTATGGTGTACTGCCGCCAGTACGCCTTCAAGTTAAAATCTTCATCCTCATTATCTTGGGCAGCATCCACACACGCAACGAGGTCCGCCAAGGTATTCTTCGTGTAGAGGGCCTTGAACGCCCTGATAACCCCCTGGTCCATCGGTTGAATTAATGACGTGGTGTTGGGTGGCAGGAACTCAACCTGAATGCCCTCATGCGACAGGTCAGTTGCGTGTCCACCAGCGTTATCCATAAGGAGAAGGATCTTAAATGGCAAGCCCTTCTCTAAGAGATATTTGCTGACTTGCGGGATAAAACACTGATGGAACCAGTTGGAGGTCAGCATCTTCGTAATCCATGCTTTTTGATTATGCATCCAGTACACGGGAAGGAGATTCTTATTTTTATTTTTCAAAGCGCGAGGATTTTTCGACTTATAAATAAGCCCCGGCTTTAGCAAAAATCCAGCAGCATTGCCACACATCACGAGGGTAACGCGATCCTTGAATGCTTTAAAGCCAGAGGCTTTGGCTTCCTCTTTGAACAGGAAAGTTCGCGACGGCATTCTCTTCCAAAACAAGCCGGTCTCATCCATATTAAAGACTTGTTCCGGCTTGTATCCACCTTCGGCGATAATATTCTTGAATGTCTGGTTCGCGTAAGTTTCAGCAGCGGCAGTGTCAGCCGAAGCAGCCTCGCCATGCAGGGAAACGCTTTTCAGGGCGAAGCGTTTCTGAAACTTCGCGAACCATCCTTTGCTGGCGGAAAAACGTTGTTTCTGAGGCTGGGAATCAGTGGATGTCCCTGGTTGAGGATCATCTGCATCATCATCTTCTTCAGCATGGTTGCCGTCGTCGTCTTGAGGTTCCTTTGCAGCAAAATTCTCATACAAGCTCAAAGCCTTTGTTCGGATGGTGTTCGTATCCAAGGCTATGTTCTTCTTCCGGCAGTCGGCAATCCACACAGCTAAAGCACCTTCCATGCGTACGATCGTTTTATTACGCGTTGTAACGACTCGCTTCGCTGATCTGTTAAAGGTGATTGCAGCCGTCTTTCTAATGTTTGCCTCGTCCTTCTTGATATAGCGAACAGTAGATTCGTTGATCCCAAAATGGCGCGCAGCGGACGCGTAACTTCTACCATCTTTTAACATATCGAGAAGCGTAACCTTCTCAGCAATCGTCATCATCCTTCCGTGGCGTTTAGGCTCACTACCAGCCTTAGTAGAAGCAGAACGCTTGGGAGGCATTGTACAGTAGGATTTGACAAAAAGTTCAACTTAAAAAGGTCGCACACAGCACAGATTAAACTTCACAAACTTAAGAACGTCTACTCAGCGATACGCGGGAACAGAGAGTGGACGACCCGGGCCCGCGAGAACCTAGATGCTGGAAGCTGGAGATGATGGCAAAACACCAATCACAGGCTAGATAACAAACTTGAGTTCTGATTCGTCATCTATCAGCGCTTGAACCAATCACAACCCGTCTTACAGTATATGATGCGTAGGTTACCAACTCATACAAGATACCCCGCGCATACCGTACGTACAGTATTAATAATAATAATAATAAATAATGATAATAATACAGTACAGTACTGTAATAATAATAATAATAATAATAATAATGATAATAATAACAATCATAATTTTATTAACAACAACAACAATAATAATAATAATAACAATAATAATAATAGCTTTACGTATGCTACAGTATTTTATTCTTTTGTAGGATGTGTGTCTCTCTCTCTCTCTCTCTCTCTCTCTCTCTCTCTCTCTCTCTCTCTCTCTCTCTCTCTCTCTCTCTCTCTCTCTCGTACGCTTATTCGAAATGTGATTTTTGCAACAAAGAATATTATTGGATGCAGTACTACGTACGTATACATACAAAAGATTCATGGAAAAGAAGCACATCCATTACATTTGTAGTACGTACAGTAGTAGCCATCAGCAGCCTTACACCATTCTAATATTGTATGACTGCATCTGATTTGCGTTTCATGTTCGATTTAATTTTACTACGTACCGTACTGTATACAGTACTGAATTATCGTATGATAATAATACAGTACAGTACTGTAATAATAATAATAATAATGATAATAATAATAACAATCATAATTTTATTAACAACAACAACAATAATAATAATAATAACAATAATAATACACGTAATAGCTTTACGTATGCTATTTTATTCTTTTGTAGGATGTCTCTCTCTCTCTCTCTCTCTCTCTCTCTCTCTCTCTCTCTCTCTCTCTCTCTCTCTCTCTCTCTCTCGTACGCTTATTCGAAATGTGATTTTTGCAACAAAGAATATTATTGGATGCAGTACTACGTACGTATACATACAAAAGAATCATGGAAAAGATGCACATCCATTACATTTGTAGTATAGTAGCCATCAGCAGCCTTACACCATTCTAATATGGTATGACTGCATCTGATTTGCGTTTCATGTTCGATTTAATTTTACTACGTACTGTATACAGTACTGTATTATCGTATGATCACATTCTCTTTTCATGTTTTATTTCTTTCTGTGCTGAATTATATATCATATGTAATGCAATGAACAATCAGTAAGAGCAGATATTACTAATTACAGTATTAATGGAATTACAGGTAACAAAATATCGTATTTGGGGGTCTTCAGATTTCGCGGTATTTTCTAAATTTCCGGAAAATCCGCGATATGTATATACAGTGGAACCTCTACATACGAATTTAATCCGTTCCAGAACCAACTTCGGATGTAGAAATTGATCGGATGTCGAAACGAATTTTCCCATAAGAATACATTGAAATAGGATTAATCCGTGGTTGAGCCCAAAAACCTATGATAACTTCTTAATAAACTACTACACATAATTTTCCCATGAGAATAATGAACACTAAATTAGATAATAGACATGTAAATAAGAAGAATAGACATGTAAATAAGAAGAATTAGCAAAAAATGATAAATAAGAAACGGGTTTTTAGCGTCACTTTACCTTAGAAACTCCAGCGCAGGTGTTGTTAGTCTTGCTACGCAGAGAGGAGACAGACGGGCGGCGAGGAGGTAGAGAGGTTAACTACGATAAACGTACACTACCGTAACTTATTCTAACTTACACTAAGTGAACTTTAACATAACTTAGCTTTTTTTTTTATAATTTATATTTTTTTTTTACATTTTCTTTTTTTCTTTTTGATGATTAATTTTAATCACTTTCACTCTCTACACTTAAAATTGATTGAATTTTTTTCTCTTCACTCTTTGCTGTTTTCTTTGAACCACTTCCTTCCTCTTCATCACGAGTTCGCTTCGTAGTTTTTTTAAAGAAGCTATCGATAGAAAGTTGCTTGGTACAGCTTTTCAGAATGTTTCGAAAATAAGTTAGGGAAACATCATCAAACTGCGCAGCTACACGACAAACCTGCAATTTCTTTGGATGGTATTTGTCGATGAAGTCGACCACGTCTTAATATTTTCCTAACACCTCTTTTATTTGCGGGGAACTTATTGCAAGTTCACTCATACGGACGCCACGCTCATGCTTTTCAATAATTCCTTGCTTTACTTCTAAAGAAAGCATTCCCTTATTCCTTTTCTCACCACTACCACTACCACTTGCGAAACTAAGCCTTTTAGGACCCATGATTTTCGTAAAATACCGTAAAAGGATGAATGTAAAAAATCACGATTAAAACACAATTAATAGCAGAACGCACAGGGCACAACCACATAAAGCCAACGAGAACAGAGGACTGACCAGAGCCACGCTAATTGAGGGTCCCTCCGAGGTTGAAGTGCTGCCTTCTATTGGCGGAAATAAAAAACACATCAGGCGCTATGAGCACCGACTACGCATACGAGTATTGTTTACTTCGGGTATCGAAAAAAAAATTCGGGTGTAGAGTAGGAACGTGTTCGAATTGTACTTCGCGTGTCGAAAAATTCGGATACAACCGGTACGACGAAAATTGCTACTTCGTGTGTCGAAATAAAATTCGGGTGTAGAGTCAAAAATTTGCTCGAATTTTACTTCGGATGTTGGAAAATTCGGATGTAGATACGTTCGTGTGTAGAGGTTCCACTGTATATATGGGTTATGGAAAAAACCCGCGAAGTGGTGAATCCGCGATGGTCGAACCGCGAAGTAGCGAGGGTTCACTGTACATGATGCCATAGCGGAGCTATTAAGGTCATCGACAGGTTGACTGATAGTCTGGTCTTGTTGAGCACCCTTCTCATCAGACAGAACGGTGGGAAGGCGTAGACGTCGATGTTGTCCCACCGTTGTTGGAAGGCATCTTGCCAGAGTGCCTTGGGGTCCGGGACTGGGGAGCAGTACAGCGACAGCTTGAAATTTAAGGCTGTCACGAACAGGTCCACTGTCGGGGAACCCCACAATGTCAGAACTTTGTTGGCTACTTGAGGATCCAAAGACCACTCGGTACTCACTATCTGCGAAGCTCTGCTCAGATTGTCGCCGAGCACATTCCTTTTGCCAGGATTGAAGCGAGCTGATAGACGTATCGAGTGGACTTCGGTCCATCTCAGTATCTTTACTGCAAGATGGGATAGCTGTTGTGAAAAGGTACCTCCCTGCTTGTTGATATACAGTAAGCCACTACTGTGGTGTTGTCGCTCATCACCACCACAGAGTGGCCCGCCAGGGTCTGTTGGAACTGTTGAAGGGCCAGAAAAACGGCCTTCATCTCTAGCAGATTGATGTGGAGGTACTTTTCTGATTCTGACCATAGGCCTCAGGCCCTCTGGTTCAGACCTTGGGGCCCCCCACCCTTCTTTTGATGCGTCCAAAAACAGCATCAAATCCGGGGGAAGGACGAGAAGATCCACTCCCTTTCGAAGGTTGTCGTCCGTCAGCCACCATTGCAGGTCCGTCCGTTCCGCAGGTCCTATTGAGACCAGAGAGTCCGGGGAATCGATGCCTTGATCCCACCAGGACTTGAGCCGCCACTGCAGGGATCTTATCCTGAGGCGGCCGTTGGGAACCAGACAGGCCAAGAAGGCTAGGTGACCTAAGAGACGTAACCATGATTGGGCTGGAAGGTCTTCTCGACTGAGGAAAGGCTTTGCAACCCTCCTCAGCCTTGCTATCCTGTCATGTGATGGAAAGGCTTTGTGGAGATCGGTGTCTCATATCAAGCCTAGATATACCAGTCGTTGTGTTGGGAGCAGAGAGGACTTCTCGAGATTTACCATGATCCCCAGATCTTGGCAAAGTCCCAGAAGCCTGTCTCGGTGTCGAAGAAGGGTCGACTCCGAGTCTGCCAGGATCAGCCAGTCGTCCAGATAATGGAAGAGACGGATGCCGTTCCTGTGCGCCCACGAAGATATCAGTGTGAACACTCTGGTGAACACCTGAGGTGCTGTGGAGAGACCGAAACACAGCACCTTGAACTGGTAGATCTTGTTGTCTAGGCTGAATCTTAGGTACTTCCTGGAAGACGGATGGATTGGGATCTGGAAGTACGCGTCCATCAGATCCAGTGTGCACATGAAGTCTTGCGGTCTCACTGCAAGTCTGACCGTGTCTGCTGTCTCCATGCTGAACGAAGTTTGCTTGACAAACTTGTTCAGGGCTGAGAGGTCAATGATGGGTCTCCAGCCTCCAGACTCCTTCTTTATAAGAAAGAGTCGACTGAAGAAGCCTGGGGAGCCGTCTACGACCTCCTGGAGAGCATCCTTCTTGAGCATGGTATCGACTTCGGCCCGAAGGGCTAGCCCCTTTGCCGATCCCATGGCATAGGAGCTCAACGACACTGGATTCGCTGTCAGGGGAGGTTGAGATTATATGAACGGGACGCGATATCCTTGTCCGATCACAGAGACCGTCCAGGAATCGGCCCAGTGTTGCTGCCACCTGAGCACGCAACTTTGCAGGCATCCCCCCACAGGTGGACACACGGGGATTGCAAATTCTAGCGCTTGCGGCGAGGCCGCTCCTTCTAGGATTTCTGCCTCCCCTGGAGGACTTTCCGCCCTTCTTGTCTTTGACAGGAAAGGGCTGTGGTTTAGACACCTTGGTCTTAGCTGCCGGAGCCCGCTTCGGTGTCCTGTGAGGCTGCTGTTTTTGTTGAGGAGCTGAAGGTTTGTAGGGCCGAGATATAAGGGCCTTCTGGAGGAGCAAATCGTGACTCGTCTTCCTCCACCTCTCAGCTGTCCGTGCTACATCCTTGGGCTCAAACAGGTTTCCTCCAAGGATGGAGGAATGTCTGAGCTTGCTGACATCCATAGTGGGGACCTTCGGGTGGAACCTCTCAGTCACCGCATCACGACGCTTGAGAATCGAGTTAGCCCACAGGTTAGTGACCTGGTGAGCTAAAAACTCGATGGAGCGCGTGCCCGAGAGGAGGAAGGTCTCCAGGGCCTTCCTATTTCTCTCCTTGGACAAGTCCGCAGAGCGCAATAGGATGCCCAGAGACCCTAGCCAGACATCCAGCCACGAAGTGGCCTGCATGGCACACTTCGTGACTTTCTCTTGGCTCAGGATCTCCGATGCTGAGAATGTCACCTGCCGGGCATTGAGTTTCTCTAAAGAGAGACCCCTGGTGAGCTCTTCCACGGAGTGGTGGAGGGGAAGAGCTAAACAAGACTCCTCCATGATCTCGAAGTACCTCCTCTGCTGAACGCGAGGAGGTGGGAGGAGATTGTTCCCGGCAGAAGAACGGCTGGAGGAGGCGAGCTCGGATAGCTGGCCCTCGACCTTGTCCCTGGCGCTCTTCACCCCCTGGGACCAGGGCAGGGCTGCACTGGTTTTGGGGGGCTTCTGAATGCCATAAACCTGGTCCAGGACCGTATCCTTGCCTTCGCGAGCGGCGGTCTCGGGGTCCTTGAAACTATTGAGTTGCTTCATTAGATTAAGGACCTGCCAGAAGGCGTGCTCTGACTCGCGCTGCTCTCCTCCTTGTGGACTGGCAGCTAAGTCTCCTGTCCCCATTGGCTCTTCAAGGGGGGACACGCGGACGTTCTCCCGGGGAAAGGTTGGCTCTGGACAAAACCTCGACGATGATTTCGGTATCGTCTTTGAGTCCTTGGGCTCCCTCCTGGGAGGGATACAGGACTCCAGCAAAGAGGTCTGGAAGGTCCCTCCTACGCGAGACGTTTCTCTTCCTTGAGGTGGGGTTCCTCCCATTGGTGCCGTGGGAGAGTGCCTCACCTCACTGGATTCTCCCGAGGACGGGAAAGGTTCGTCCACAGGGGAAGGAGAAAATGCCTGCAAAGGGGAAGGGGCCTTCCCGACGGACCTCTTGGGAGCCAGCTTAACCCTCGGAGAAGTCACCGCGAAATCCACTCCTCTCCTTCTCTTCAGCGGGGGCGAGGGAGCCTTTGGTTTTAGTCCCAGATCAGCGAGGGCTGGCTTCATAGCCTGCACGACCACTTTCATAAGGGAACCAAACCGAGGCTGGCGGCTGACTGAAGCAGTGTCAGCGATTCCCGCTGGAGGGATGGGGATCGGTTGATCCTTAAGAGTGGATTCTACAGGGCCTGCCTGAAAAAAAGAAAGAGAAAAAGAATGTTGTCTGGACCTCTCCGATGACTCTTCCTGCTCTTGGACGCGTGCTCGGCGCTTCAGCGATGGTGATCGCGAGGATGATCTGGAAGTACGCGGCCCTGGTACCTCGCAAGGCTGGGCGCGCTGCGAAACCCAGCGGGAATCGTGTTGGGGGTCGCGCTGGTGCTCGTGCGATGGTAGAATCGCTGGGTCGCGGTGGCGCTCGCGTGATGGCAGAATCGCTACGACCGTTGGCACGCAGGCGTGCTGGCGAGTTGGCGAGTGGACGCGCCGGCGCGTGGGCGCGCAGGCGAAGGTGTGCGTGAATGTACAGGTGAGCGCGAGTGCCTTGGTGATCGCTGGCGATCAGGAGAACAATGGCGCGTAGGCGAACGATGGAGCCTAGCTGAGAATAAGCGAGTTGGCGAGCGATGGCGAGTGATGGCGCGTTGGCGAGTGATGGCGTGTTGGCGAGCGATGGCGCATTGGCGAGCAATGATGCGTGGGGCGAGTAGGCGACCGACTGCGCACAGGTGAGTTGGCGCGTGGGCGAGTCGGAGACCTGTGGCGATCAGACGCGTGGGCGCGTTGGTGAGCGTTCGCGCACAAGCGAAGGATCGCGCGGGCGCGTAGGAGATCACTGACACGTAGGATGGCACGCCGTGTCGCGGAGAAGAAGCCAACTGGGGCGCAGGGCCAGGGGGCGCTGATGTGCTCGAGGGCGAAGTCTCGTGGGCGGGCTCAGGCGTTGACTCGTGGCCGCGCGGGCGCGCATGCACTTTAGAAGTGCGCGCAGGAGAATGGTGCGCAGGCGGCGGTCGACGCGCTGGGGAACGCTGGCGAGGCAACGGAACAATGTCCTTGCCTGCGCCCAGATCCGAAGATCGTGGGCGCGCGGGCGAACGTTGGCGCGCTGGTCGCGTAGTAGTGCACTGACAAGCAGGAGGTTGACGGCGCTCAGGAGACTTGACGCGCAGGGCGCACAGCAGGAGCTGAAGGGCGCGTGCGCGCAGGCGAGCAGGTGAACGCTGGCGAGCAGGAGAGCGCTGGAGATCAGGAGAGCGCTGACGAGCAGGAGAGCGCTGGCGAACAGGGGCGCGTTGGCGATCAGGAGAGCGCTGGCGAGGAGAGTCTGACGACTCATCCGCCGTAGAGCGGTTGCGCGCAGGAGGGCGCTGGCGAGCAGGAGAGCGCTGGTGTGCAGGTGAACGCTGGCAAGCAGGAGAGCGCTGGCGAGGAGAGTCAGGAGACTCTACAGCAGGAGAGCGGTGGCGAGCAGTAGAGCGCTGGCGAGCAGGAGTGCGCTGACGAGCAGGGGGGCGCTGGCGATCAGGAGAGCGGTGGCGCTTGCGCGCTACTGAAGGGCGCACAGGTGAAACCTGGCGCGGAAGTGACTTGCCCACATTGTGGGATAAGCCCTTCTACCCTGAAGGGACCGGTGCTTGCGAAGGCAAAGAGGGTCTGGCAGGCGCAGGAGATTGCGAACGATCTGCGGAGAGGTCCAGTGGAGTTACTGCTACGGTCTGTTCCCGACGAGAAGAGTCCTTTGAGGTGGGAGGAGCTTGTTCCCGGCAGAAGAACGGCTGGAGGAGGTGAGCTCAGAAAGCTGGCCCTCGACCTTGTCCCTGGCGCTCTTCACCCCCTGGGACCAGGGCAGGGCTGCACTGGTCTTGGGGGGCTTCTGAATGCCATAAACCTGGTCCAGGACCGTATCCTTGCCTTCGCGAGCGGCGGTCTCGGGGTCCTTGAAACTATTGAGTACCCTCATTAGATTAAGGACCTGCCAGAAGGCGTGCTCTGACTCGTGGTGCTCTCCTCCTTGTGGACTGGCAGCTAAGTCTTCTGTCCCCATTGGCTCTTCAAGGGGGGACACGCGGACGATCTGCGGAGAGGTCCAGTGGAGTTACTGCTACGGTCTGTTCCCGACGAGAAGAGTCCTTTGCAGGGGACGACGAGGATGAAGACCCGAAGAGAAGGTGCCTCTTAACTCCCTTGTAAGGAGAAGGAAGGCCTCGGCGACGAAGAGGAGGGCGAGCCTTACGGCGAAGACAACCTCGAGGCAAGGTATCACCGTCGTCGGTCCTCTAAAGAGGAGTCTCTGTTAGTGCACTCCCCCGAGGGGGAGCAACACTCGCAGGAGAGACCGTTGGACCCAGCTTCCCCTCGAAGGATGTTCGGAGGGGGAACCTGAGCTTTCAGCAACATCCGCAACAGTAGCAGCTGGGGTTTAACCCGACCCGTTGGACGCCTCTGCCACAACAACGTCGACAATAGCCAGAGGGTCTACCTCTGGTATTACCGGCGACTGTTGGACAGCTGCCCCAACTGGATCAGATCAAACAGGGCTTCCTTGGAGGGCGAGCCCTTAAGCCCCAAGGAAGCCCAAAGCTGGAAAAGATCATTGTTTGAAACAGTCTGGTCGTAATCAACAAAATCAATAATATCCAGCTGCCTCGCTATGGGAGGCAACACCCACTCCTGCACCCCGAATTTGGGAAACAAAAGAGGGACCTACGCTACCACTCGGCGGCTTCTCACAAGAGACCGAACGAGTGGGAGCTTCGGAGGAGGTTTGGGCAACGGAAGAAGAGTCCTTGGAGCCTTCCTTCCCCAGGCCAGTCCCTGAGGGAGAACGGTCTCGCTTAAAACTCTTCTTACGCCGCCGGGCAAACCTCTCCCACTGGGAGGTAGGCCACTCCCAACATTCCATAAAAACATTATCACTTCCACACCGCTGACCTCGACACTGCGGGCAAAGGGTGTGAGGGTCTGTATCGACCGCCAACATGAATGTTCCACAGGGGCGGTCAGGAAGTCCAGGGCATTTCTGCATAATGCAAAGAAAAGGTACAGGCCAACTTCAAACACACAACTGAAAGAAAAAGAAAAACAGAATAAGGCTGTCAAATATGTGAGGATGAGACAGACACGTCTGTACATCGTCCAAGCCAAAAGTGAAGTGAGGCAGCTCACCGGTGTGGGGGTGGGGGGGAAGGGTAGCTAGCTACCCCTCCCCCTCCCCTACCCCCTGGCTAACTAGTGCGGGGGTAGTTTAACCCTCGTTAAAATCTAATGGCTCATCATTTCAGCTACGCCGAAAGTAAACCCTATGTAAATAGCGTGGTTTGTATTTCGGTTACGGAACAAATGGAATGTATGATAAATATTATTTGATGGGTATATAAAATGAGGTGATTTTATAAGTTATCGGATAATAAAACGAGTAATACTGGGGTCAAACGTAATATGTATATGAGGGTATTACATAACTAACCAAGTAATAGACTTGAACAGAGCTGGTAGAGAGACGAATACTTACATTTCATGATTAGAGAAGAAGAAATCCTATTGGTGGAGGAAAAGTCTCTGCACAGGGAGGCGGGGTTTTGCGCAGAAAGTCGAAACCTATGTACGAACGCACGTACAAGAGCGTCTACAACGGGCAAATAGAATGAGAAAAATTAAATGAAAAACACTGCTAATGTTAGCATTATACGCTAAAATTTGATCTACATTACAGGTTGGCAGCACTGTTTACTGTATTTTTTCATGAGACATAGTCTTTGCAACGGTGCCTCCAAAGTTTATCCAGATATACTGTTTTGTATTCTCCTCTGTTAATTATACATCCAGAAAGGTAATGTATAGAAAAGAAAATGACAAATTCGGAGATAATTTGTATTTTTCCTAACCATACAAACCTTAGCTATTTACATAGGGTTTACTTTCGGCGTAGCTGAAAATGACGAGCCAATAGATTTTTAACGAGGGTTAACTACCCCGTGCTAGTTAGCAAGGGGGTAGGGGAAGGGGTAGCTTGCTACCCCTCCCCCCCACACACTGGTAAATTATCTCACTTCACTTAGAGGTAGGACTTGTCTTGGGGGACAGGGCTGGCGGGCAAATATGTGTAAATAGCTAATGTTTGTATGGTTAGGAAAAATACAAATTATCTCCGAATTTGTCATTTGTTCCGTAACCGAAATACAAACCACGCTATTTACATAGGGTGACTTACCCCTTAGGAAGGGTGGAAAGTCCCAAGCCTTACTGGCTTTGGCTTTACCCGGGGACTCAGAATCCGAGTGAGTAGCACTCAAGAAAAAGAGTCCCTGCACCTCACAAGTTCTTTGCTCCGCAAGGAACGTGTGGCCTACATAAGTTTGTGTGTGGAGGAATAGTGTGACTCGTCCTAAGAAGTTGACCTGGAGTCCTTTAGATGGAATTCTAGGCCAGGACGTCCCCATACCACCTCGTCAGGGTATGGGGGACGCGACAGTATTAACTTAATACTAGGAACACAAGGAAGCATGGTTTACCTGCAGAGGTTGTCAGCTATGCAGAGACCAGGATGCTGCTTTCCCCAAGAGAGGGAAGGATGAAGAAAGAAGTAAGGGCCAGACATACTCTTTCATTCACGCAGACTGAGACTGGGTAACAATGCCCTCAACCTTCTGCTACCTGTCCAAAAAGGAGCCTGAGGTTAGACCAGCCGTTGTGCAGCCACCACGGGGCCGATAAAAAAGGTATCGAGGCTCCTGTGGGTCACGTCCTGCAGGTAGCGGGCTGTGAAGGTCGTTTGACGCTTCCAGACCCCAGCTTGTAGCACCTGCGTCACAGAGAAGTTTCTCTTAAAGGCCAGGGACGTAGCGATGCCCCTGACGTCGTGTGCCCTAGGGCGATGTGACGGAGGAGGGTCAGGATTCAGGGCGAGATGGATAACCCTTCGAATCCAAGCCGAGATGGTGTTCTTGGTGACCCTCCTCTTTGTCCTTCCCGTGCTTACAAACAACGCCTGCACACGGAGACGAACTGCAGCTGTCCTCTTCAAGTAACGCCTCAGACTCCTCACTGGGCATAATAGCAGATGGTCTGGGTCACTTGTTACAGAACGGAGACTCGTGACCCTGAAGGAGTTGAACCGTGGGTCTGGCACTCCAGGGTTCTGAGTCTTGGCAACAAACTCAGGGATGAACCTGAACATTACCTCCCCCCATCCCCTTGAATGGGCGATGTCGTATGAGAGACCATGAAGTTCTCTAACTCGTTTGGCAGAGGCCAATACGAGTAGGAAAGCCATCTTCCAAGTCAGGTGGCGATCAGAGGCCTGGCGTAATGGTTCGAAGGGAGGTCTCTTAAGAGCCCTGAGAACCCGAACCACGTTCCATGGAGGAGGTCTCACTTCCGACTGAAGGCAGGTAAGCTCATAGCTACGTATGAGTAAAGAGAGTTCTAGCAAGGAAGAAATGGCCACTCCCTACAGCCTAAAGGCCAGGCTTAAGGCTGAGCGATACCCTTTCACCACCGAGACCGAAACGCGCATTTCTTCACGCAAATACACAAGGAACTCCGTTATTGCTGGAAGTGGCATCGAGTGGAGAGATACCCCTCCCACGACACCAACCGCAGAAGACTCTCCACTTCGCCTGGTAGACTCCTGCGGAGGACTTTCGCAGGTGACGAGACATTCTTTCCGTAACCTGCTGCGAAAAGCCTCTCTCCGTGAGGAGACGCTGGATAGTCTCCAGGCAGGAAGCCAAAGCGAGGCTACGGCTTTGTGGAAGATGTTGCAATGTGGCTGTCTGAGTAGCTCGTGTCTTTGGGGAAGTTCTCTCGGAAGCTCCGTTAGGAGTTGCAGAAGGTCAGGAAACCATTCCGCAGGATGCCACAGCGGAGCTATTAAGGTCATAGACAGGTTGACCGATAGTCTGGTCCTGTTGAGCACCCTTCTCATCAGACAAAACGGTGGGAAGGCATACACATCGATGTTGTCCCACTGCTGTTGGAAAGCATCTTGCCAGAGAGCCTTGGGGTCCAGGACTGGGGAGCAGTACAGAGGATTCTTGAAATTCAAGGCCGTCGCGGTCAGGTCCACCGTCGGGGAACCCCACAAAGTCAGGACTTTGTTGGCTATCTGAGGATCCAAAGACCACTCGGTACTCACTATCTGCGAAGCCCTGCTCAGACTGTCGACGAGCAAATTCCTCTTGCCAGGAATGAAGCGAGCTGATAGTGTTATCGAGTGGACTTCGGACCACCTCAGAATCTCTACTGCAAGATGGGATAGCTGTTGTGAAAAGGTACCTCCCTGCTTGTTAATATAAACAACTACCATGGTGTTGTCGCTCATCATCACCACGTAGTGGCCCGCCAGGGTCCGTTGGAACTGTTGAAGAGCCAGATACACAGCCTTCATCTCTAGCATGTTGATGTGTAGGTACTTTTCTGATTCTGACCAAAGGCCTGAGACCCTCTGGTTCAGAATGTGGGCCCCCCACCCTTCTTTTGACGCGTCCGAGAACAGTGTCAAATCCGGGGGAAGGACGAGAAGATCCACTCCCTTTCGTAGGTTTTCGTCGATCAGCCACCACCGCAGGTCCGCCTGTTCCGTGGGTCCTATAGGGACCAGAGAGTCCGGGGAATCGGAGCCCTGACTTGAGCCGCCATTGCAGGGATCTCATCCTGAGAGGGCCGTTCGGGACCAGACGGGCCAGGGAGGCTAAGTGACCTAAAAGACGTAACCATGATTGGGCTGGAAGCTCTTCCCGCCCGAGGAAGAGCTCTGCCACCCTCCTCAGCCTTGCTATCCAGTCATCTGATGGAAAGGCTTTGTGGAGATTGGTGTCTAATAACATGCCTAGATAAACCAGTCGCTGGGACGGCTGCAGAGAGGACTTCTCGAGATTTACCATGATCCCCAGATCTTGGCAAAGTCCCAGAGGCCTGTCTCGGTGTCGAAAAGGGGTCGACTCCAAGTCTGCCAGGATCAGCCAGTCGTCCAGATATCGGAGGAGACGGATGCCGTTCCTGTGCGCCCATGACGAAATCAGGGTGGAGAGACCGAAGCACAGTACCTTGAACTGGTAGGTTTTGCTGTCTAGGCTTAATCTCAAGTACTTCCTGGAAGACGGATGGATTGGGATCTGGAAGTACACATCCTTCAGATCCAGTGTGCACATAAAGTCTTGTGGTCTCACTGCAAGTCAGACCGTGTCCGCTGTCTCCATGCTGAACGAAGTTTGTTTGACAAACTTGTTCAGGGCTGAGAGATCGATGACGGGTCTCCAGCCTCCAGACGCCTTCTTTACAAGAAAGACTCGACTGAAGAAGCCTGGGGAGCCGTCGACGACCTATTGGAGAGCATCCTTCTTGTGCATGGTCTCGACTTCCGCCCGAAGGGCTAGCCCCTTTGCAGCTCCCATGGCATAGGAGCTCAACGACACTGGATTTGCTGTCAGGGGAGGTTGAGATGTTGTGAATGGGATGCGATAACCTTGGCCGATCACAGAGACCGTCCAAGAATCGGCCCCATGTTGCTGCCACCTGTGCACGCAACTTTGTAGGCATCCCCCCCCACAGGTGGACACGCGGGGGGACTGCCACTCCTAGCGTTTACGGCCACGGCCGCTCCCCCTAGGAGTCTTGCCTCCTCTGGAGGACTTACCGCCCCTCTTGTCCTTGACAGGAAAGGGCTGTGGCTTAGACACCTTCGTCTTAGCTGCAGGAGCCTGCTTTGGTGTCCTGCGAGGCTGCTGTTGATGTTGTTGTGGAGCTGGAGGCTTGTAGGGCCGAGATGTGAGGGCCCTTTGGAGGAGCAAATCCTGATTCGACTTCCTCCATCCCTCAGCTGTGCGTTCTACATCCTTGGGCTCAAACAAGCTTCCTCCAAGGATGGAGGAGTGTCTGAGCCTGCAGCCATCCACGGCAGGGACCTTCGGATGGAACTTCTCGGTCACCGCATCGCGTCGCTTCAAGATCGAGTTGGCCCACAAGTTGGTAACTTGGTGGGTCAGGAACTCGATGGAGCGAGTGCCCGAGAGGAGGAAGGTATCCAGGGCCTTCCTATTACTCTCCTTAGACAAGTCCTCGGAGCGCAATAGGATGCCCAGAGAACCCAGCCAGACGTCCAGCCACGAAGTGGCCTGCATGGCACACTTCGCGACCTTCTCCTGGCTAAGGATCTCCGAAGCCGAGAATGTCACCTGCCGGGAGGAGAGCTTCTCAAGAGGAGTTCCCCTTGTGAGCTCTTCCACCGAGTGGTGGAGGGTAAGAGCTACATTGGACTCCTCCATGATCTCAAAATACCTCCTCTGCTGTAAACGAGGAGGTGGGAGGAGTTTGCTCCCGGCAGAGGAACGGCTGGAGGAGGCGAGTTCCAAAGCCGAGCTTCGACCCTGTCTCTGGCACTCCATCCCCTGGGACCAAGGCAAAGCCGCGCTGGCCCTTGGGGGTTTCTGGGTACCATAGACTTGGTCTAGGACCGTATCCTTGCCTTCGCGAGGGACGATCCCCGGGTCCTTGAACCTGTTGAGTTGCCTCATCAGATTCAAGACCTGCCAGAAGGCATGCTCAGACTCATGCTGCTCTCCTCCCTGTGGGCTGGCAGCTTTCTCCCATCCCCAGAGGCTCTTCTTGGGGAGACACGTGGACGTTCTCCCGAGGTCTGGTTGGCTCTGGACGGATCCGTGAAGACGACTTAGGAATTGTCTTTGAGTCCTTGGGTTCCCTCCTGGGTGGGATACAGGACTCCAGCAAAGAGGTCTTGAAGGTACCTTCCACGCGAGACGTTTCTCTTCCTCGAGGTGGGGTTCATCCCATTGGTGCCGTGGGAGAGGCCCTCACCTCGCTGGACTCTCCTGAGGACGGAAAAGCTTCGTCCACAGGGGAAGGAGAAAATGACAGCAAAGGAGATGGAGCCTTCCTGACGGACCTCTTAGGAGCCAACTTCTCCCTGGGAGAAGTCACCACGAAGTCCACTCCTCTCCTTCTCTTCAGCAGGGGCAAGTCTGTCTTTGGTCTGAGTTCCAGATCAGCGAGGGCTGGCTTCACAGCCTGCACCACTGCTTTCATCGGGTGACCAAACCAAGACTGACGGGTGACGGACGCAGTGTCAGTAATCCCCGCTGGAGGGAAGGGGATCTCCTAATCCTTCGGAGTGGACGCAACGGGGCCTACCTGGAAAGAAGAAAGGGAAGAATGTTGTCTAGACCTCTCCGGAGACTCTTCCTGGTCCTGGGTGAGAGACCTGCGCTTGCGCGGTGGCGATCCTGATGGCGATCTGGAAGTACGCGTCCCTGTCGCAGGCACGAGCTGCGGAACCCGGCGAGAACAGGGGCCGTGTTGGCGCTCGTGCGATGGAGCATTCAAGGGATCGCACGCGGATGGCTGCTGGAGCGCGGGCACACAGTCGCGCGAGGATAAACGCACGCGGGCGAGTGGGCGCGCAGGTGAAGGAGCGCGCGGGCGCGCAGGTGAATAAGCGCGCGAGGGTAGAGGAGATCGCTGTCGGTCAGGAGGATCGTGAAGCGCAGGAGATCGACGGCGCACTGGAGATCTATGGCGCGTGGGCGAGCGATGGCGCGTTGGCGAATGCTGGCGCGTCGGCGAGTGATGGCGCGTTGGCACATGATGGCGCGTTGGCGAACGATGGCACGTAGTAGGTGCAGGTGATCGACTGCGCACAGGCGATTTAGCGCGTGTGCGCGTCGGAGACCTGTGACGATCCAAGTCATGGGCGCGCTGGCGAGCGCTTGCGCGCAGGCGAAGAATCTCGCGGGAGCTCAGGAGATCGTTGGCGCGCAGGAGGGTGTCGACGCGCAGGATCAGGTGGCGAGGAAACGTGCAAGGGCGAACGCTCGCGGTCGGGCTCAGGAGAAGAAGGCTCGTGGGCGCGCGGGCGTGCAGGAACTTTTGAAGTGCGCACCGGGGAGCGTGTGCGCTGTTGCGCAGGCGAAGATGGGCACACAGGAGTGCGAAGGCGAGGCAAAGGAGTAAGGTCCTTGCCTGCGTCCAGATCCGAAGATCTAGGGAGCGTGGGCGAGCGTTGGCACGCAGGGCGCGCATCAGGAACAAGGTGCGCAGGTGCGCGCTGACGAGCAGGAGATCGTGTGCGCTCAGGAGACCGATGGCGCGCAACAGGAACAGAAGGGTGCTGACGAGCAGGAGAGCACTGGCGAGGCGAGTCTGATGGCTGCAACTCAGGAGAGCGCTTGTGCGCTACTGCACGCGAACGCACATCTGAGCGCGCAGGGTAACCCTGACGCGCAAGGGAATTACCCACACTGTAGGAGACATCCCTTTGCCCCGAAGGGACCGGTACCCGTCGGGTGACGGGGTGAGAAGGCGCCTGCTGCACATCTGCAACCAGAGGTGCAGGTAGGCCGGAAGGACTGGAAGGTCTGGCAGGCGTAGGAGATCGCGAACAATCTGCGGAGAGGTCCAAGGACGTGGCTGCTGCGGTCTGCTCCCGACGAGAATCCTCTGCAGGGGAAGGCGGCGGAGACGACTCGAAGAGGCGCCTCTTAACTCCCTTATAGGGAGAAGGGAGGCCCCTACGGCGAAGAGGAGGACGAGCCTTGCAGCGAAGGCGGCCTCGAGGAAGGTCATCCACATCGTCAGTCCTCCGAAGAGGAGTCTCTGTCAGTGCGCTCCCCCGGGGAGGAGGTGCACCCGCAGGAGAGACCGTGGGACTCAACCTCCCCTTCGAAAGATGTTCGGAAGGAGGGGCAGAGCCTTCAGCAACGTCCGCAACAGCAGAGGTTTGACCAGACCCGTCGGAAGCCTCTGCCACAACCACGTTGACAAGAGACAGAGGGTCTACCTCTGCTATCACCGGCAATTGTTTGACAGCAGCCCCCAACTGGATAAGGTCAAACAGGGCTTCCTTGGAGGGCAAGCCCTTAAGCCCCATAGAAGCCCAAAGCTGAAAGAGATCATCATTAGAAACAGCATGGTATCATCATTAGAAACAGCATGGTCATCATCATAATGAGAATCAAAATCCTCCCCCGGAGAAGGAGGGGAAGCCGCCCCGCTATGGGAGGCAACACCCTCTCCCGCACCCCGAGATCGGGAAACAGAACAATGGCCTACGCTACCACTCGCCGGTCTCCCACGAGAGGCCGACCGAGTGGGAGCTTCGGAGGAGGTTTGGGCGGCGGAAGAAGAGTCCTTGGAGCCTTCCTCCTTCAAGGCAACCCTTGAAGGAGAAAGGTCTCTCTTGGACTTCTTCTTACGCCGCCGGGCAAACCTCTCCCACTGGGAGGTAGACCACTCCCTGCGCTCACTACACGTTAAGTCTCTAGCACACCGTTGACCTCGACACTGCGGGCAAAGGGTGTGAGGATCCGTCTCGACCGTCGACATGAAGGTATCACAGGGGCGGGTGGAGAGTCCAGGGCATTTGCGCATAATTGCAATGAAGGTAGAGGCCAACTTCCAAACACACAAAGTCTGAGAAAAAGAAAAAACAGATTAAGGCTATCAAAAGCGAGGACGAAAGACAGACACGTCTGCTCATCGTCCGGGCCAAAAGTGAAGTGAGACAATTCACCGGTGTGTGGGGGGGAAGGGTAGCAAGCTACCCCTTCCCCTACCCCCTTGCTAACTAGCGCGGGGTAGTTAACCCTCATTAAAAATCTATTGGCTCGTCATTTTCAGCTACGCCGAAAGTAAACCCTATGTAAATAGCGTGGTTTGTACAGGGGTACCTCTACATACGAATTTAATCCGCTCCACAGCCGACTTCGGATGTAGAAAATGTTCGGATGTCGAAACGAATTTTCCCATAAGAATACATTGAAATAGGATTAATCCGTGGTTGAGCCCAAAAACCTATGATAACTCCTTAATAAATTACTACACATAATTACACATGACAATAATGCACACTAAATTAGATAATAGACATGTAAAAAATAATAATTATCAAAAAATTATCAATAAGAAACGGGTTTTTAGCGTCACTTTACCTTAGAAAGTCCCGCGCAGGTGTTGTTGGTCTTGCTACGCAGAGAGGAGACGGACGGGCGGCGAGGAGGTAGAGAGGTTAACTACGATAAACGTACACTACCGTAACTTATTCTAACTTGCACTAAGTGAACTTTAACCTAACTTAGGTTATCTATTTTTTTATTTTTATATTTTATATTTTTTTTTACATTTTCTTTTTTTCTTTTTAATGATTAATTTTAATCACTTTCACTCTCTCCACTTAAAATTGATTGAATTTTTTTCTCTTCACTCTTTGCCATTTTCTTTGAACCACTTCCATCCTCTTCATCACGAGTTCGCTTCGTAGTTTTTTTAAAGAAGCTATCGATAGAAAGTTGCTTGGTATGGCTTTTCAGAATGTTTCGAAAATGAGTTAGGCAAACATCATCGAACTACGCAACTACACGACAAACCTGCAATTTTTTTGGGTGGTATTTGTCGATGAAGTCAACCACGTTTTGATACTTTCCTAACACCTCTTTTATTTGTGCCAAACCTAACACATGTTCTACCTCCTCGATCCCTTCCTCGTCATCACTCATGTGCTCAGACATAGCATGGAGTTCCTTGAGCTCCTCTGTGGTAAGTTCGTCGTGATGTTCGGCGACGACTTCCGTGATGTCATCTACGTCGACCTCCAGACCCATGGACTTGCCAAGTGAGACGATTTCCTCTAAGTCTTCCGCTGAACCCACCACGGGATCAGGTTCGGGGTCAAAACCTTCGAAATCTCGGGGAGAAACTACATCAGGCCACAGCTTCTTACAGGCAGAATTGAGGGTTCGTCGAGTTAATCCCACCCAAGCCTGATCTATGATCTTCAAGCAGTGCACGATGTTGAAGTGGCCCCTCCAAAATTCACGCAAAGTTAAGTTTGTGCTTTGCGTGACATTAAAGCACTGCTTGAATAGGTGCTTGGTGTAGAGCTTCTTGAAATTCGAGATGACTTGCTGGTCCATAGGCTGGAGGATAGAGGTGGTATTCAGTGGAAGATACAGCACCTTTATGAACTTGAATTCATCGAAGATATCATCTTCAAGTCCGGGGGGGTGAGCGGGTGCATTGTCAAGGCATAGCAGGCACTTTAAAGGCAATTTCTGCTCATGAAGATACTTCTTCACAGAAGGGCAGAAAACTTGGTTAACCCATTGGACAAAGAACTGCCTAGTGACCCAGGCCTTCGAGTTGGATCGCCAGAAAACATGAAGCTGGTCCTTATCCACATTCTGTGCCTTAAAGGCCCTAGGGTTCTCCGAATGGTAAACCAGTAAGAGCTTGACTTTAAAGTCCCCGCTAGCGTTGGCACATAGGGCAAGAGTCAACCGATCCTTCATTGGCTTATGCCCAGGCAATTTCTTCTCTTCGGCAGTGATGTAGGTTCGACTGGGCATCTTCTTCCAAAACAGCCCGGTTTCATCACAATTAAACACCTGCTGCTCTACGTAGCCTTCTTCCTGCACGGTCCTTTCAAAGCTCTTCACAAAGTCAGCTGCAGCCTTTGTGTCCGCACTAGCAGCCTCTCCGTGGCGAACAACTGAATGAATCCCGGACCGTTTCTTAAATTTCTCAAACCAGCCACGAGATGCCTTGAAATCGTCTGAGGAAGGTTCGGTTGAACTCTCCCCAGCATCACCCCCAGAGCTCTCCTCCTTCAAGTCCGTGAAGATGGCGTGCGCCTTCTCGCAGATGTTGGTTTCGGTGATGGCGTCGCCAACAATCTCTCTGTCCTTGATCCAGATTAGCAGAAGTCGTTCCATCTCTTCTATGACAGGGCTACGACGTTTTGAAATGATGGTGATCCCCTTAGAAGGTTTCACTTCTTTAATGGCTTCCTTCTGTTTCAAGATTGTCGAGATCGTCGACATATTACGTACGGCCATATTCTTTAGCAAGTTCACTAACGCGGACGCCACGCTCATGTTTTTCAATAATTTCTTGCTTTACTCCTAAAGAAAGCATTTCCTTCTTCCTTTTCTCACCACTACCACTACCACTTGCAAAACTAGGCCTTTTAGGACCCATGCTTTACGTAAATTACCGTAAAAGGATGCATGTAAAAAATCACGATTAAAACAGTAATAGCAGAACGCACAGCGCACAACCACACGAAGCCGACGAGAACAGAGGACTGACCCAAGCCACGCTAATTGAGGGTCCCTTCGAGGTCGAAGTGCTGCCTTCTATCGGCGGAAATAAAAAATACATCCGGCACTATGAGTACCACCTACGTGTACGGGTATTGTTTACTTCGGGTGTCGAAAAAAAAATTGGGTGTAGAGTAGGAACGTGTTCGAATTGTACTTCGCGTGTCAAAAAATTGCTTGAATTTTACTTCGGCTGTTGGAAAATTCGGATGTAGATACATTCGTATGTAGAGGTTCCACTGTATTTCAGTTACGGAACAATGGCTTGTTTTACGATTATATATCGTTTCCCCAGTATGTTTTCCCCACCCAAAACCCCGAGTTCTCACTGGGGGTCCCCCATTATCGTAGGATACAGATATATATATATTTCTGAAACTATTCATTTGCGACGGGAACGAGTGTCTTTTTCGAAGAGAGCGTAATTTTTCCTATAAGAAAAAGTAGTTTTTTCCTAGGTTACATTGCCCTCTAATACACTACAATAACACCAAAAGTAATACCCTTAAACAAATAGCGTAGGTTTGTATTCCAGTGACGGAATAAATAAAAATAACAAAACCTAATATTCAATAAATACAATAACAGGAAAAATAAAATGAAATGACAAACAATTAGTAAGATAAAGTGAAGGAAAAAATAAATATTATTTATGGGAATACATTAAAATGTTGTAAGAACGGAGGAAACGACTTTAAACTTGAGAAAATGAGAAATGCAAACATGGGTATTGCATCAACGAATAAAAACAAGTAGTATTATGAGCGTCAAGTCTCGCAGTATGCTTGAATGTTGAGTAAAAAGAAATAGGTACACGTAGGTATTGCAACAAAGAATACATACATACGGTAATAGAAGGGTCAAATACTTGAATGTTGCGGGTAAAAATGAGGAAGGCTTATAAGAAAAAAATTAATCCTACTGGTCAAAAGCAAAGGGGGGCTGGGCTTGTGCGCAGAAGTTCTAAAACTGGTTAACTCTCATGTACACACGAACGAACGAGAGCAAATACAACCACTTTATAGAATGTCAACAAACAAATGAAAAATGTAACAGTTAGCCTGGGGCTCACACACATACATACTCTACACGTGTGTATATGTATCAATGTTTTTTCACTAAATATTCATTTGCTGTGAAAACAGGTGTCATTTTTTTAGGAAACGGGCGATTTTTTTTCTTGGAAATAGCTGTTTTGTAGTTGGAAAACTTTCAGAGCCTTTGTAGTTTATGGGGACAGGCCTTTGACCGGCCGAAAATCGAGTAAAAAAAAGTCCGAAATCGGCTCTTTTTTACGGGAATGATCACGGAATGAAATAATATTAATTTCACTAGTTTTGTAATTGCTTGTCCCAACAATCTACATACTACGACCACTCTGGTCATGGATGTCGGAAACGTGCGAAAAAAAAAGTTCAAAATCTGCTCTTTTTCGCGGGAATAATCACATGATGAAATATTAAATTCACTAGTTTTGTAAATGCTTGTCCCAACAATCTACATACTACGACCACTCTGATCATGGATGTCGGAAATGTGGGAGAAAAATGGACAACTAACCCAAATTTCCCCTCCTAACCTGACCTACAAGCCATGTCCTTACCTTCCTCATGAACTAACCGGGGGGGGCTAATGCCCCCCTGCGACCCCCCAAACACTGTCGCTAACATAAAAACCCCACAAACCCTACCTAACCAAACCTAGTAGTTCCCAGGTCACTACCCCTACCAGGGGGCAAGCCCCCGGACCCCCTTCGTAAGTCTCTCTCCTACACAAAAAAAGGTATGGGCAGCACTCAAAATTATATCTTAACCACATTGTCATAATAAAAAAGTACTCAGGCTTACCTTAACATTCGATGTCGCAACATCAATTGCACACTTCTCACATGGACCCCTAAAATCCTCTAAGAGGCCTTCTCGAAATAAATAATGAAAGAATTCGGGGTAACTCGAGTAAAATCACGTAGGTGTATATACCTTAGAGTCTTAATCGAATCAATTTGATCAATATGAGTGATAAACTCAACAATATCGCTCAAAGAGTAACTGTACGAAACACGTCTACCCATTACGGCAGTTAGAGTTAGAAAGGGTCGACTCCAGGTCAATCTCGGGTCATGTGGGGGGGGATTAAAAATTTGAAATCACGCGGCCAACGAAAGGTTTAGTTCGGTTGCTATGTTTGACACTGGCTTTATCTACCGAAATATCTTAACTAGATGTTGGCTAGCCTAACCTTTGGTTGTATATAAAACAAAATAGTATTCTGCATAATTTTAGGACGTGTCCCAACGAAATAACAATCTTAACAAGAGGTTAAAAATGAAGATTATTGGAATTAGCGAAAACATAAGTCTGAACATCGATAACTGTTCAAGATTGTGCCACCAGCTGATAGGCGAACAGAGCGCCGCCAAACGGGTGTTATTGTAGTCAGGCAGGGAACAATGCTTGAGGGAAATTTTACGATCGAGTAACAACCTTTTCCTAACCTAACAATTCATGATAATTATCATAGCAGTATCAAATATCACTATAAATGACGTGTCCCTAAAAACTGCAAACTTAACAAGGGGGTAAATATGACAAATTCGAAGATAATTTGTATTTTTCCTAACCATACAAACCTTAGCTATTTACAAAGGGTTACCTTTTAGCGTAGCTGAAATGGCGAGCCATTACAATTTAACGAGGGTGTATTACCCCCGCGCTAGTTAGCGGGGGGGTAGGGGAGTGGTAGCTAGCTACCACTCCTCCCCCTCACACACAGGTGAATACTCACTTTCACTTAGAGGTAGGACTTGTCTTGGGGGACAGAGCTGGCGGGCAAATATTTGTAAATAGCTAAGGTTTGTATGGTTAGGAAAAATGCAAATTATCTTCGAATTTGTCATTTGTTCCGTAACCGAAATACAAACCACGCTATTTACAAAGGGTGACTTACCCCTTAGGAAGGGTGGAAAGTCCCCAGCCATACTGGCTTTGGCTTTACCCGGGGACTCAGAATCCGAGTGAGTCGCACTCGAGAAAAGGAGTCCCTGCACCTCACAAGTTCCTTGCTCCACAAGGAACCATGTGGCCTACGTAAGCTTGTGTGTGAAGGAAGAAGTGTGACCCGTCCTAGGCAGTTGACCTGGAGTTCCAGAAGGAACTCTGGGTTAGGACGTTCCCAATACCACCTCGTCAGGGTATGGGGGACGCGACAGTATTGACTCAATACTCGGAACACAAGGAAGCATGGTTTACCTGCATTGGTTCGAGGTCAGCTATGCAGAGACCAGGATGCTGCTTCCCCGTAGAGGGGATGATGAAGAAAGAAGTAAGGGCCAGACATACTTCTTTCGTTCATGCAGACTAAAACCTGATAACAATGCCCTCAACCTTCTGCTACCTGTCCAAAAAGGAGCCTGAGGTTAGACCAGCTGTTGTGTAGCCACCACAGAGCGATAGAAAACGTATCGAGACTCCTGTGGGTCACGCCCTTCAGGAAGCGGGCTGCGAAGGTCATTAGACGCTTCCAGACTCCAGCTTGTAGCACCTGCGTCACAGAGTAGTATTACTCGAAGGCGAGGGACGTTGCGATGTATCCAACATCGTGCTGTAGGGCGCCGTGACGGGGGAGGGTCTGGAGACAGGTCGAGATGAATGTCCTTAAGTCCGGGCTGAAGAGGTATACTGGTGACTCTCCCCCCATGTCCTCCTTGTGCTCCCAAATCGGCTGCAACTGAGGACAAACTGCAGCTGTTCCCAGCGCTAACCTCTCGATTCCTTTACTGGCAAGAAAGAGAAGGTCTTGGGACATCAGATACAGAATGGAGACTCGAAATCTTGAATGAATCGGACCGAAGGGCCGGGACCCCCAGATTCTGAGTCTAGCCAACAACTCAGGAGCGAGCCTGAATGTTGCCTTCCCCTCTTCCTTAGAAAGGGGGGAGTAGTAAGAGACCAAGAAGATTGCTTACACACTGGCCGTGGCCAGAGTGAGCAGAAGACCCAAGGCGGAATACAATCCGAGGCCTGTCGTAAAGGGTCTTGAGAAGATCTCTTAAAGGACTAAAAGTCCGAGCCATGCTCCAAGTTGGAGGTCTTCCTCCGACTAGGGCAGGAACGATCATAGCTTCGCATGAGCGAGGATAGATCCAGCAGGCAAGAAAAAGTTATTCCTTTAAGCCTGAAGGTCAGGGAAAGGCTGAGCGACAGGCTTCATTGCCGAGAGCGGAAAGGAGTTTCCTCCCGCCGAAAGGCAATAAGACCGTTATTGCTGGAGAAGAGGCCTCAAGGGAAGAGGTATATCTCCCACGGCACCAACCACCTTAGACTCTTCACTTTGCCAGGGAGACCCCTGTGGATGACTATCGCAGATGACGCGACCTCCGTACCGCGACTGTAGTGGGTTGTCTCTTCTTGAGGAGGAAGCGTAGTGTCTCCAGGCATGAAGCCGAAGCGACGTCCCGGTTCGGGAGAGATGTCGCAGTGTGGTTGCTTGAGTAGTCTGCGCCGTGGGAGAAGCTCTCCCGGGAGTTCCGTCAGGGGAAGCAGAGGGTCCAGAAACCGTTCTGCGCATAGTCCCAGTGGAGCTCTCCCATTGAAAGGTTGACAGACAACCTGGTCTTGTTGAGACCCATTGTCCACAGACAAAAAGGAGGGAAGACGCAGGCGTCGAAGTTGTCCCACCATCACCGGAATGCATCTTGCCAGAGTCTCGGGGTCTGAGACTGGGGGGAAGAATAGCGGAAGCTTGAGGTTCCAAGCTGTCGCGATCAGGTCCCCCAGACCAGCATTTGCTGGTTACCCAAGGTCAAAGACCCCCAGGTACACTCTCTCTACGAGGCTCTGCGAGTCTGAGAGAACATTCCTCTGCCTGGAATGAGAGAGCCGATGGTGGTATTGAGAGAATCTCAATCATCCCGGTATCTCTACTGCAAGATGTGAAGGTGTGAAAATGCGTCCCCTGCTGGTTAGAATACGCCAGAATCATGAAGTCGACGCGCAACAGGGCGACTCGGCAGGAGCTGTAGGATCTGTAGAGGGGCCAGACTAAGGCCCCTAAGCCTGCCTGAATGATGGAGAGGTATCCTGCAGGTCTGGACCATAGGCCTGGACCGGAACATGCCCCCCCCCCTTTCCTTTGACGAGTCCGAGAACCGCATCAAGAATGTGGGGAAAGGACGAGAATATCCACTACCATCAAGAGGTTCCATAGGTCAACACCCATTGCAGGTCTAATAGTTCCGCTGGTCCCATAGGGCCAGGGAGTCCGGTTAAACATTGCCTGAAGCCACCCGAACTTGGATCGCCCCACATGGAACTTATCCTGAGGCGACCGTTTGGACTATAGACGGGTCAATGAGGAAAGGAGAACTAGGAAACGTTCCAAGGTAGGGCTGAAAACTCTGCTTGACTGAGAACAGGTACTGCGACTCTCCTCAGTCTTGCCACAGTCAAACGAAAGGAAGGCTCAGAGGATGTGGTAACAGAATCTGCCGTCCCCAGGTGGTCACCCATCCAAGTACCGACGTTGCTTAACCTCGCTGGACGGACGAGAAGCGGGGTTTCCAACGTGGTAAGGCCGTTGACTCAATATCATGGCCAGATACTCCAGATGTTGAGGCAGAGGAAGAGAAGGCTCCAAGCAAAATACCATGAGCCCACACTCATGGTAAGCATCCGGAAGCTTGTCCCGGCGCTGAAGAAGGTCGAAACCCGAGCCTAACGGAGTTGACCAGCCCTCCAAACAGCAGAGGAGGCGGAAGCCTGCACCTGAGCGGCCAAGAGGAAGGCAGGGAGAGTTCTCTGGGGAAACAAACCTGCTATGCCACGGCGGGATAGCCACACTGCATCATAAGCAGGAATACTTGCAGTCTAGGCTGAATTCGACGAGCACCCTGGAAGATGGATGGAATGGAAACTGAAAATACCCGTCCTTCCGATTCAGGGTTTAAGGAGTCCTGTCGCCTCGTTACCAGTCTGATCGATTCTGCTGGTCTACGCTGGCCGAAGTTTGTTCGACAAACTTGATCAGGGCTGAGAGGTCGACTACGGACATCCCCTCTCAGATCCTTCCTTACAAGAAAGGATCGACTGAGGGGGCCGGGGGTGAAGCCGTCGATGATCCTAAGGAAGACCTTCGCCTAAGGTATGGATCATTCTGCCCAACCGGGCAACTCTGCTGACGCTATGGCATAGAGGTTCAGAGACACTGAATTCGCTGACAGAGACGGCAGGCGCGATATCCTTGGCTACTCACAGAGATTGTGCGGGAATGGCATCGGGAAGCTGTCATTCGGATGAGTAACCTTAAGCATCCTCCCAGCGAAAAACCTGCAATCCTAGAGTTCGTGAACTCCTTTTAAGACTATGCCCCCCCGGGGGAGTCTCTTGTGCCATCTGTTCCTGACAGGAGGAAACTGCAATTGGACACCTTGTCCCAGTTGTCGTAGCCGATAACTTAGGCCGACGTGGTTGAAAGAAAAGGGCGCTGGAGCCCTGCAGAGTCTGGAGTCGATTTCCTCCGCACAGCAGCTGTCTAAGTCTCTGTCCTTGGGCACAAACAAACTCTTCTCAAGGATGGAAGGGTGTCTGAGGTCGTGGACCTCCACAGATGAGACACCCGAAGGAAGCCCTCAGTCAGCGCGTCCAGATGGTACAACATCGAGCTTGTCCGCAAGTTAGATACTTAACGACGAAAGGCCAAGGTGCCTGAGCTCGAGAGGAGGAAAGTACCCCTGATCTTCCTTGAACCAAACCTCGGGCCGTAACCGAGGAGGGAAAGAACCTGGTAAGCTCCCAGAGGAAGAGGTAAGCAGTCACCCCTTGTCCGATGGAGAAATCTCGAACGGAAAGCCCCCCCCGCCAAAAATCCTTCCAGGGAATGACGGGGAAGGGCTAACCCAGGTTCAGGAAAGAGGAGTGTTGCTCAGATCTCCCTTAAGTTTCTCCTATTCTTGCAAGTGCCATGCTCTGCGTTTACGGGGTGAGGCCGTGTTCATGAAATACGCTCCAGAAGAACTCGCCAGGCTGGCCAGGCTGCGAAAACCCCATTGGGAATCGTGGTCGCAATCGCCCTGGAGCTCGCGCGACGGAAATTCAAAGATTTTTGCGTGGGCGAACGTGGAAGCGCCCATGCGCGGTAACGCGAACGAAGGTGAGCGAAGGAGCGCAGAAGGAGGGCGAGCGTGGTAGGAAGGGCGAGAGCTGGTGGTCGGCGAGCGATAACCCATAGACGAGCAATGGATACTGCAAGAAATAAGCCGACATTTGTGCGAAGAAACACTGTAGGTTCGCGCGACGGAACACCATCCGTCCGCGCGATGGAAAAAGCCTTGGTTCGCGCGTGGGCGAGCATTGGAGAGCATGGGCGCGGACGCGCATGAGCGTAGACGTGCAGGTACGTGGACGTGTGGGCACGCAGGCGAGTGGTCGCGCAGGCGCGCAGGCAAGCGGTCGTGAGGGTGGGCAGGTGGATGAGAGCGAGTCCGAGGCGGCGAACGCAAGCGTTAGCGCGATGGCGAGGAAACGCGCTGCCGCGTGGGCGAGGAAGACCGCTGGCGATATGGATCAACAAGCGATCGGTGGTGAGCTGGTGAGCGCTAACACGCAGGTTGGCGATGGCGCATTGTGTTATGCCGACGCGATGATCGAGCAGCATGCGCAGGTGAGCGATCGTGCGTTGGCGAGCAGTAGGCGAAGGTGAGCGATCGCGAGCAGCATGTGCAGGAAGGCGATCGCGCGATGGTGATCAGCATGCGCCGGGTCGCGCGATGGTGATCAGTATGCGCAGGGTCGCGCGATGGTGATCAGCATGCCAGGGTCGCACGATGGCGATCAGCATGCCAGGGTCACGCGATGGCGATCAGCATACGCAGGTCGGCGGTCGCGCGATGGCGAGCAGCATCTGCAGGTGGGCGATCGCGCGATGGCGAGCAGCATCTGCAGGTGGGCGATCGCGCGATGGCGAACAGCATACGCAGTTAAGGGTCGCGCGATGGTGATCAGTATGCGCAGGGTCGAGCGATGGTGATCAGCATCCGCAGGTGTGCGGTCGCACGATGGCGATCAGCATCCGCAGTTGAGGGTCGCGCGATGGCGATCAGCATCCGCAGTTGAGGGTCGCGCGATGGCGATCAGCATCCGCAGTTGAGGGTCGCGCGATGGCGATCAGCATCCGCAGTTGAGGGTCGCGCGATGGCGATCAGCATCCGCAGTTGAGGGTCGCGCGATGGCGATCAGCATCCGCAGTTGAGGGTCGCGCGATGGCGATCAGCATCCGCAGTTGAGGGTCGCGCGATGGCGATCAGCATGCGCAGGTGAGCTAGTAGCTGGCGAACCATGTTCCTTCAGAAGTGTTGGAGAACGTTGGCGTGCCGGCTGTAACACACACGGGCGATCCGGAGATCGCCGAGAGACAGGTGATCGCTGGCGAGCTGATGATCGCTGACGAGCTGATGATCGCTGGCGAGCTGATGATCGCTGACGAGCTGATGATCGCTGGCGAGCTGATGATCGCTGGCGAGCTGATGATCGCTGACGAGCAGAAGGCTACGCGTGGAAGCCTGCGCAAAGAAGAAGAGTCCTTGACCCCGACCTGAACCGAAGTTCTAGATCGCGAGGGCGAACGTGGGCGCACAGGGCGCGTAACAGGAACCAACAGGAACCGCAGGGATGATCATCTTGAAAGCGCTGACGAACAGGAGAGCGCTGATGAGCAGAAGAGCGCCTGTGTGCTAACACTGAGCAGGAGCAGGAGAGAACACAGCAGAAGGGCGCGCAGGGAAACCCTGACACGCAAGGGAAGAACCCCCGTGGGGGCAACCCTTTGCCCCGAAGAGATCGTTGTCCACTGGGAGACTGATGTCCGTCGGAAGACCGCTGTCCGTCGGGAAGACCGCTGTCCGTCGGGAAGACCGTTGTCCGTCGGGAAGACCGTTGCCCGTCGGAAGACGAGATCAGACTGCTGTCCATCTGCACCAAGGCGAAAGATCGAGAAAAAGGAGTTGTAGGCTGCAAACAGAGATCCAAAAAGGCGCCTCAAGCACCCTTATAGGGAGATGAGAGGCCCTTACGACGAGGCGGACGGTGGGCCTTACGGCGAGGGAGGCCAACAGCAACAGAAGAAACCTCCGAAGAGGAGTCTCTATGAGTGTACTCTCTCGTGAACGAAAGAGAAACACTTCGTGGAAGAGACTGGTCAGCCAGTGACCTAAAAGGAGCAATCCTCCGAAGAGGAGCTCCTGCAGTTGCCCAGCCCCTTGAGCGAAACTGCAGGTGCGACCGCTCAGCACTGCTCAGCATAGTCGCACGAAAAAAAGGCAAGAGAAGAACCCCCAAAAGGGGAAAAACTCTAGCCTGGACAGGAAAAACTTCCCTCGGAAGGAAAGTTACCCGCCCAAGGAGGCAAGCCTCCTGAGAGTTCTAAAATGAACTGGAGAGCTGTCCGTCGTCACGGGAGTACTTCCAGTAGAAGGAGACACGCCCCTGACAAAAATACAAGGGGGGAGGCAGCAACAGCCGAATCCCCAGTACTCAACCAGACAGCTCACACCGTTGCCATATTACAGAAACGAACTAGATCGGTAACTGTAAAAAAATAAAAAAAATAATATTAGTACACATTCATTCCCCCGGGAAGGCTCCGAAGAGGAATCCCGAGGGAAAGGAACAAGAATTACACAACAGGCACGTGCCCTCACAACCACTTACACTCGCGGAAGGAGAGCTGTAACCAAAACAGAATTATAACAATTATAATTATGTAACTATGTAATTATGTAATTTAAAAATGAATGAACACTAAAGAAAGAACGAAAACCCCGAAAGGAATCGTTCTACAAGCTGAAAAACAAAAAACAACTACAATTAGATTCATAACTAATTGAGACAAACGTACGGCGTAGCAACCCCCCCACACGGAAAGGAAGCTACAAGGGCGTAGTAACACGTAGTAAAAGGGTGAACGACCTCGAGAGAGAGAGAAAGACATAAGTCAAACTCGATCGCCACCCATAAAATTACGCCGTGGTGGCCTAACTGCCGAGGCCTCCACGTAGATATCGTACACTACACACACAAATCTGAAAAGGAAACTTACTTATTTCTATACTCAAGTATATATACAAACATGAAAACATGTTTACATATATATTGAGTAAATGAAAAGTAAGCGATTAAGTAAAGACAAAACAAACAATGGCTGCCAAGAGAGGACCAAGACAGAGACGTCTGTCACAGTCCGAGCCAAAAGTGAAAGTGAGTATTCACCTGTGTGTGAGGGGGAGGAGGGGTAGTTTGCTACCACTCCCCTACCCCCCCCCCCCCCGCTAACTAGCGTGGGGGTAATACACCCTCGTTAAATTCTAATGGCTCGCCATTTCAGCTACGCTAAAAGGTAACCCTTTGTAAATAGCGTGGTTTGTATTTCGGTTACGGAACAAATGTAGATTGACGGGACAGTATTAAATTGTAAAAACGAAACGTTTCTTAGACTGGGATGACACGGGCTCTATCTATCGGGAAAGTTGGAAACTAAGCAGGAGCTACCCGTGACTTGCGTTTGGACCGTGCTGAACTTAGATAATATTGCCGTGGTAAAGGTAAATTATGATATTATTCAAAATGATAAAATATGATAAAATAACATCATATTATGGTATGTTGGATCATTGTAAAGAACATCTTCCCCATAATGAAAAACGATTTGGCTAGTAATAAGAAAGATATTGCCCTGTCCCCAAAAACTACAGACACCCCTTAGGGTATGCCTATCTCTTATCAACTATTTATTTGCGATAGAAATAAAGGTCACTTCTGAAGAAAACGGGGTTAATGTCTAGGAGAGGGCCGCATGAGGATATCACTGATATTCAATTTATTTTTACTAGAATATGTAGGAATGTATGTATATAATGGTATACCAGTGAGATAATTTAGTGAAAATGATATTTTGATTATAAAATAAATTTTTGAATATACTTACCCGGTGAATATATATAATAGCTGACGTCTCGGACGGCTCGACAGAAACACAAAAACTCGCGAGCGATCGCCATGAAGGTTGCGGGTGTGCCCACCAGCGCCGACTATCGGCCAGATACCGCATATACATGTAAACAGCTCCAGTTCTTCTCATTCCGCTGGGTCTCTATCGGGGAGGAAGGGAGGGCCTTTAATTTATATATTCACCGGGTAAGTATATTCAAAAATTTATTTTATAATCAAAATATCATTTTTAAATATTAAACTTAGCTGGTGAATATATAATAGCTGATTCACACCCATGGTGGTGGGTAGAGACCAGTATTAATACAGTTTACGGCGTATATGCTTAGAGTTTTTGACAGTTATATCATAACAAAACCCAAATAAATATAGGTACCTGGTAAGGAAGCTGACTCTGACGATTACTCTGCCTTGTTAGTCCGCTTTCCTCACGAAGCCCAGTCATCCTCTCAGGATGCTGAAAGACTCCCAGGAGCTGAATATCCAGGGCGACAACCCATACAACAGGACCTCATCAAAACCCTTAATCTGGGCGCTCTCAAAAAATGACATTTGACCACCCGCCAAATCAACCAGGATGCGAAAGGCTTCTTAGCCTTCCGTACAACCCAAAACAAGATTAAAAACATTTCAAGAGACAGATTAAAAGGATATTGGAATTAAGGGAATGTAGTGGTAGAACCCTCACCCACTACTGCACTCGCTGCAACGAATGGACCCAGTGTGTAGCAGTCCTCATACAGAGTCTGGACATCTTTTAAGTAAAATGACGCGAATGCCGACTTGCTTCTCCAAAAAGTCGCGTCCATAATACTTCGCAGAGATCTGTTTTGCTTAAAGGCCACGGAAGTTGCTATAGCTCTTACTTCGTGCGTCTTAACCTTAAGCAAGCAACGGTCTTTTTCACTCAAGTGAGAATGAGCCTCTCGGATTAAAAATCTAATAAAATACGACAAAGCATTCTTTGACATAGGCAATGATGGCTTCTTAACTGAGCACCACAAGGCCTCAGATCCACCTCGTAAGGATTTGGTACGAGCTAAATAAAACTTAAGAGCTCTAACTGGACACAGTACTCTTTCAAGCTCGTTGCCTACGATCTCTGACAGGCAAGGTATATCAAATGACTTAGGCCAAGGACGAGAAGGCAGTTCATTTTTGGCCAAGAAACCAAGCTGAAGTGAACATGTGGCTTTATCTGTGGAAAAGCCGATGTTCCTACTGAAGGCATGGATCTCACTGACCCTTTTAGCCGAAGCCAAGCACACTAAGAAAAGTGTCTTGAGGATGAGATCCTTCAGGGAGGCTGAATATAATGGCTCAAACCTGCCGGACATTAGGAACCTTAGGACCACGTCTAAGTTCCATCCAGGAGTTGCCATACGACGCTCCTTAGAGGTCTCGAAAGACTTAAGGAGATCTTGGAGATCTTTATTATTGGAAAGATCTAAGCCTCTATGTCTGAATACAGACGCCAACATGCTCCTGTAGCCCTTAATAGTGGGCGCTGAGAGGGAGCGAACATTTCTCAGATGTAGGAGAAAGTCTGCGATTTGGGCTACAGAGGTACTGGAAGAGGAAATATGATATTTTGATTATAAAATAAATTTTTGAATATACTTACCCAGTGAATATATAATAGCTGACGTCTCGGACGGCTCGACAGAAACACAAAAACTCGCGAGCGATCGCCATGAAGGTTGCGGGTGTGCCCACCAGCGCCGACTATCGGCCAGATACCGCATATACATGTAAACAGCTCCAGTTCTTCTCATTCCGCTGGGTCTCTATCGGGGAGGAAGGGAGGGCCTTTAATTTATATATTCACCAGGTAAGTATATTCAAAAATTTATTTTATAATCAAAATATCATTTTTAAATATTAAACTTAGCCGGTGAATATATAATAGCTGATTCACACCCATGGTGGTGAGTAGAGACCAGTATTAATACAGTTTACGGCGTATATGCTTAGAGGTTTTGACAGTTATATCATAACAAAACCCAAATAAATATAGGTACCTGGTAAGGAAGCTGACTCTGACGATTACTCTGCCTTGTTAGTCCGCTTTCCTCACGAAGCCCAGCCATCCTCTCAGGATGCTGAAAGACTCCCAGGAGCTGAAGTATCCAGGGCGACAACCCATACAACAGGACCTCATCAAAACCCTTAATCTGGGCGCTCTCAAGAAATGACATTTGACCACCCGCCAAATCAACCAGGTTGCGAAAGGCTTCTTAGCCTTTCGTACAACCCAAAACAAGATTAAAAACATTTCAAGAGACAGATTAAAAGGATATTGGAATTAAGGGAATGTAGTGGTAGAACCCTCACCCACTACTGCACTCGCTGCAACGAATGGACCCAGTGTGTAGCAGTCCTCATAAAGAGTCTGGACATCTTTTAAGTAAAATGACGCGAATACCGACTTGCTTCTCGAAAAGGTCGCGTCCATAATACTTCGCAGAGATCTGTATTGCTTAAAGGCCACGGAAGTTGCTATAGCTCTTACTTCGTGCGTCTTAACCTTAAGCAAGCAACGGTCTTTTTCACTCAAGTGAGAATGAGCCTCTCGGATTAAAAATCTAATAAAATACGACAAAGCATTCTTTGACATAGGCAATGATGGCTTCTTAACTGAGCACCACAAGGCCTCAGATCCACCTCGTAAGGATTTGGTACGAGCTAAATAAAACTTAAGAGCTCTAACTGGACACAGTACTCTTTCAAGCTCGTTGCCTACGATCTCTGACAGGCAAGGTATATCAAATGACTTAGGCCAAGGACGAGAAGGCAGTTCATTTTTGGCCAAGAAACCAAGCTGAAGTGAACATGTGGCTTTATCTGTGGAAAAGCCGATGTTCCTACTGAAGGCATGGATCTCACTGACCCTTTTAGCCGAAGCCAAGCACACTAAGAAAAGTGTCTTGAGGGTGAGATCCTTCAGGGAGGCTGAATGTAATGGCTCAAACCTGCCGGACATTAGGAACCTTAGGACCACGTCTAAGTTCCATCCAGGAGTTGCCAAACGACGCTCCTTAGAGGTCTCGAAAGACTTAAGGAGATCTTGGAGATCTTTATTATTGGAAAGATCTAAGCCTCTATGTCTGAATACAGACGCCAACATGCTCCTGTAGCCCTTAATAGTGGGCGCTGAGAGGGAGCGAACATTTCTCAGATGTAGGAGAAAGTCTGCGATTTGGGCTACAGAGGTACTGGAAGAGGAAATAGATGCTGACTTGCACCAGTCTCTAAAGACTTCCCACTTCGACTGGTATACTTTGATGGTAGAAGCTCTCCTAGCTCTCGCAATCGCTCTGGCTGCCTCCTTCGAAAAGCCTCGAGCTCTTGAGAGTCTTTCGATAGTCTGAAGGCAGTCAGACGAAGTGCGGGGAGGCTTTGATGAAGATCCCTTACGTGGGGCTGCCGTAAGAGATCCATCCTTAGAGGAAGACTCCTTGGAACGTCTACCAGCCATTGAAGTACCTCTGTGAACCACTCTCTCGCGGGCCAGAGGGGAGCAACCAACGTCAACCTTGTCCCTTCGTGAGAGGCGAATTTCTGCAGTACCTTGTTGACGATCTTGAACGGTGGGAATGCGTACGCGTCCAGGTGAGACCAGTCCAGTAGAAAAGCATCTATGTGGGTCGCCTCTGGATCTGGGACTGGCGAGCAATAGGTCGGGAGCCTTTTGGTCAACGAGGTGGCAAAGAGGTCTATGGAGGGTTGACCCCAAGTCACCCAAAGACTCTTGCACACGTCCTTGTGGAGGGTCCATTCTGTGGGGATCACCTGACCTCTCCGACTGAGACAGTCCGCCAAGACGTTCAAGTCCCCCTGGATGAATCTTGTCAACAGGGAGATGCCTCGATCTCTTGACCAGATGAGGAGGTCCCTTGCGATGACGAACAGTGTGTGGGAGTGAGTGCCTCCTTGCTTGGAGATGTACGCCAATGCTGTGGTGTTGTTTGAATTGACCTCTACCACTTTGTTTCGAAGAATGCTCTCGAAACTCATCAAGGCCAAGTGAACCGCTAATAGCTCCTTGCCGTTGATGTGCATGCTCTTCTGAACCGACGTCCAAAGACCCGAACATTCCCGACCGTCCAGAGTCGCTCCCCAACCCAAATCCGACGCGTCTGAGAACAACACATGGTTTGGGTTCTTGACTGCCAGGGACAGACCCTCTCTCAGACTTATGTTGCTGTCCCACCAGTTCAGGCATGCTTTTACTGGCTCGGAGACCGGGATTGATACAGCTTCTAAAGTCTTGCTCTTGTTCCAGTGTGAATCTAGATGGAACTGGAGAGGGCGAAGGTGAAGTCTCCCTAGCGAGACAAACTGCTCCAGGGATGACAGAGTCCCTACGAGGCTCATCCAACTTCTTACTGAACAACGGTCTTTTTTCAGCATGAGTCGGACTTAGAGCAGGGCTTGCTCTATTCGGGTGGCAGACGGAAAAGCCCGAAAAACTAGACTGCGAATCTCCATCCCCAAATAGAGAATCGTCTGGGATGGAATCAGTTGAGACTTTTCTAAGTTTACCAACAGTCCCAACTCCTTTGCCAGACCCAACGTCCAGTGAAGGTCCTGCAGACAGCAATGACGGGACGATGCTCTGAGAAGCCAGTCGTCCAAGTACAGGGAGGCTCGAATTCCCGATAAATGAAGGAACTTTGCCACATTCCTCATGAGCCTCGTAAACACGAGAGGAGCAGGGCTGAGGCCGAAGCACAGTGCTCGAAACTGGTACACCACATTCCTGTAAACAAACCTCAGATACGGTTGAGAATCCGGGTGTATAGGAATGTGGAAGTACGCATCCTGCAGGTCGAGAGAGACCATCCAGTCTCCCTCCCTGACCGCTGCTAGGACGGACTTCGTGGTCTCCATCGTAAATTTTGTTTTCGTAACAAAAACGTTGAGCACACTGACGTCCAGCACTGGCCTCCAACCTCCCGTATGCTTTGGGACTAGGAAGAGACGGTTGTAAAATCCCGGTGATTGAAGGTCCGAGACTTTCACCACCGCTCCCTTCTCTAGCAACAGAGACACCTGGTGATGTAGAGCTTGTCTCCTTGACTCCTCTCGATACCTGGGAGAGAGGTCTAGAGGAACTGTTACTAAAGGAGGTCTGCGTACAAAAGGTATTTTGTACCCCTCCTTGAGCAACAACACAGACTCTTGGTCTGCACCCCTCTTCTCCCAGGCCTGCCAGAAGTTGTTCAGTCTGGCCCCTACCGCTGTCTGAGGACGTCGGCAGTCAGACTCTGCCACGGGAGGACTTGGATCCTCTCCTCTTGCCTCTCTTTCCGTCGGCACGAGCACCTCCCCTGCTGGGAGCTCTGCCACGAAAGGGCGGGATAAACCTAGACGCAGGAGTATCGATTCTGGGTCTCACAACAAAGGATGAAGAAGGAGCTCCCTTGCGAGCAGAAGAAGCCATCAGGTCATGTGTATCCTTCTGTACAAGCGAAGCAGCAATATCCTTGATCAGCTGTTGAGGAAACAAGGCAGCCGATAAGGGAGCAAAGAGAAGCTCCGATCTTTGACAGGGAGTAACTCCTGCTGAAAGGAAAGAGCAAAGGGTTTCCCTCTTCTTCAGGACACCAGACGTAAAGGTGGAGGCGAGCTCATTGGAGCCATCGCGGATGGCTTTGTCCATACAAGACATAATAAGCAAGGAAACATCCTGGTCGGCAGACGAGATCTTCCTGCTTAATGCTCCTAGAGACCAATCTAAAAAGTTAAAAACTTTGAAGGCCCTGTAAACCCCTTTAAGGAGATGGTCAAGGTCCGAGGAGGACCAACAAATTTTAGAGCGTCTCATGGCCAGGCGACGGGGAGAGTCTACGAGGCTTGAGAAGTCACCATGGGCAGAGGCAGGGACTCCCAAGCCGAGAACTTCTCCCGTGTCATACCAGACGCTCGCTCTAGAAGCTAGTTTAAAAGGAGGGAAGGCAAAGGCCGTCTTCCCCAAACTCCTCCTGGTAACCAACCAGTCGCCTAGTAGACGTAAAGCCCTCTTAGAAGAGCGAGAGAGCACTAGCTTAATAAAGGAAGGCTTGGCAGCAGCTAAGCCTAACGCAAACTCAGACGGCGGCGAACGAGGAGCAGCAGTCACAAAATGATCTGGGAAAAGATCCTTAAAAATCATTATGATTTTCTTAAAATCCATAGAAGGTTGCGCAGCCTTAGGCTCTTCCACGTCTGATAAAACATCCAAAGGATTATCAGTAGGCGGAGGATCAGCAACATCCTCATCTGAAGGAACCTCGTCCGACAATTGATGAGTCTCAAGCAAGGGAGAGACCTGCCGTGGTGGCAATGCTTGACAAGCAAAGTCCACACGCAAAGGAGCATCAGTAGCAGTCAAGGACGCTACGTCATGTAACTGCTTAAAGGACTGACCAGCAACAACAACAGGAGCGTGAGGACGCTCGACGTCAAGTCGAGACTGCCTTGACTGCCTAGATTGAGCAGTTAAAACAACCCTTGACTGCGGTGCTTGACGCTCAACGTCAAAACAAGGCAACTGAGCTGGTTGGCGAACGTCCTGAACGTCAACACGAGCATGCGGCAGCGGCTGAACGTCAACACGAGTCTGCGGCAGCGGCTGAAAGTCAACACGGGACTGCATCGAGTGAGGCTCCAAGTCACGTGACTGACGTGACTTTGTAACGTCAACAGGACGAGTAAAGGCTCGTTTGGGCGGCTGAAGGCCAGGATCTCGATCAGCGTAACGGCGAGGATCATCGTGAACCTGCTCAACGGTATACTCCTCCATAAGGGAGGCAAGCTTATTCTGCATATCCTGCAGGACAACCCATTTAGGATCAACGGGAGTCGGTACGGGCCGAGACGATGGTAACGTCTGTGACGGCAAAACATTGCCTTTACTGAGAAATTCGGAGCCCGTGTTACGCTTTCGTTTAAGCGGCGAGCAGTCTTCCAATGACTGCACAGGGTCAGAGCTGTCCCAATGGCTACAGCCAGGACGCTGGACCTGTCCTGAAGGGACTGACTTCCGCTTTAAGGGTCTAGAAACTTTGCTCCAAGGTTTCTTTCGCGAGAAGCCTTCGGAAGACGAGGAGAAAACCGCCCCGCTCGTCTTATGGTAGGGGCGGTCTTGACGAGACACGCCCGAAACCATAGAGGGAACGTCTGTTCGTTTGTTAGAGCCTCTCGTCCCCATAAGTCCTACGACATTACTTCTCCCTGGTGCATGGGAGCTTGAAAGAGGTCTCGGACTAGGCGAACGACAAGCACGAACAGACGAACCCTCGGTCGCAACACTAAAAACACTTTGCGCACTAATCACTTTATCCCCACGATTTTCTAATGTGGCACTCTGACACTTTAACACATTCACATCCGCCATGAGTTGATTACGGTCCGCTGCCAAAGACTCAACTCTCTCGCCCAACGCTTGAATGGCAAGCAACATATCCCGCATGGATGGTTCATGCGTGCTAGTAGAAGGTTCAGGAACAACTACTACAGGGGAAGGATTAGGTTCAGGGGCATGGGAGGAGGAAAAATCTAATGATCTAGAGGAGCTTCTCCTCACCCTATCTCTCTCAAGCTTACGAGAATACTTATCAAACTCTAGCCAGTCGAATTCCGAAAGTACCACGCACTCATCACACCGATCTCCTAATTGGCAGGTTTTACCCCGGCAATTAGAACACACGGTATGTGGGTCGAGAGAGGCCTTTGGAAGACGTTTGTTACAATCCCTAGCATTACATTTACGAAATTTAGGAATCGGAGAAGGGTCAGCCATTTTGAAAAGTCAAAGAAAATCCAAAAACAATCCAAAGTCATCAACAATAAACGCTATCCAAAAAAGGGTTCAAGAGTTTTAATTGAAGAGAAAAACACCTGCACTGCGAAAGCTCAAAACCAAAAAGAAGTACTTCACCAAGAATGACGAAAAACTCCAGGTCAACAGCGAGTAACGGAATCAACTTGTCGACAAGACCGACAGAGAAGAACTGGAGCTGTTTACATGTATATGCGGTATCTGGCCGATAGTCGGCGCTGGTGGGCACACCCGCAACCTTCATGGCGATCGCTCGCGAGTTTTTGTGTTTCTGTCGAGCCGTCCGAGACGTCAGCTATTATATATTCACCGGCTAAGTTTAATATTTAAAAATCAATAATAGTCGAAATATCGACGATCAAACTCACGCTACTCTTGTCTTCCTCCCAGATTTTTCTAAGTCTTTTGTTATTGTTGACTGTGTCTTATTTTTGCTCAAATGAGCCCTGTAACCACTATAATCCGCAGACAAACTAGTCCACTATGACGTCTTCACGTTTGGCCAATCACAGTGCGACAATACATTTTCTTTCCCAATGACGTCTTCACGTTTGGCCAATCACAGTGCGACAATACATTTTCTTTCCCAATGACGTCTTCACGTTTGGCCAATCACAGTGCGACAATACATTTTCTTACCCATCACAGTGCGACAATACATTTTCTTACCCAGCCATTTTATTTCGTTCCTAGACATCGAGGCCGTAGCAAGCACGTTATCTGATATTGCACAAGAAGTTGAAATTCCATCTTCTTGTCCTGACTGTTTCCTAAGTTACAATGAAATTGTTCTTACTTATTCGGGGTTATATTGAAAAACTAGTGGATTTGTGCCAGAGACACAATTTAATTTTACAAAATAAAAATTGTCCTGCATGTCAGGGAACCTTCGCAACGGCTTCACGTTTTCCTCAAAGCAGCAGAACATCTTTATCAACCAACAGGTTAAGGTAAGCTTCATTAATTTATGGAGTATATTATAATGGTGATAGTATAATGATGTATACAGCAGTACCATCACTTTGGATTTGGTTTGATGGATGTGTTAGGTAGTGTCCTTAAGGGGGGGTCGCAGGGGGGGCGAAGCCCCCCCCCCCCGGTAGGGGTACAGGGCTATTAGGCTAGGTTAGGTGGGTGTATTAGGTTCGGTGGTGCCCTGAAAATCACTGTGGCCTTAAGGGGGGGGGGTCGCAGGGGGGCGAAGCCCCCCCCGGTAGGCCTAGGTAGGGGTACAGGCCCCCCAGGGTAGGTTAGTTGGTTGTATTAGGTTCGGTAGTGCCCCGAAAAATCACTTTTCTCCTCCTCCCCCCACCCAAAAACCCCGCTTCCCACTGGGGTCCCCCATAATTGTAGTAGTAGGTTTATGCTTACATTTTGTGTGTAAGAGTTAAGTCTTAGTTTCTTTTTTATTCATTTCCTCATGTTTCTATGCACTGTACAACAATAATCTGGTTGTTTTTTGCCGTTTTTCGTCGTTAATACTTGAAAAAACGGGTGCGGCCTTCTCCTAGACATTTACCGAAAACGGGAGTTTTTCAAAACATAACACCATTTCTTTAATAGTAAAGTTTTTCCTGTCCTCTTCTATAATAATACCATGGGGTGTATGTATGTATGTATGATAGCAGCCACCTGTATGTATGATTACGGCTATATGGGACCTTAAGAAAGGCCTCAATGTTAATAACTAGGTTAGGTTAAATAGAGAGAGCATTATTATTATTATTATTATTTAGGTCACTTACACTTGTGTTTGTTCCCTTTATAACCAAAGCTCATAGTGAGCAACATCGTGGGAGTCATACAAGATTTAACTTTAAAATACTTCAAAAAAAACTTTCTCGATTTCATCATTTAATTAACCATACACTTCGAAATGAATATTGTATATTATACCAAAGAAAAATATACATACTTTAACCAAAAGTCCAAAAACCAGCAAGATGGAAATTCACTTTTAGTTCCTCGTTTGTTGTTGTTGGTTCACTTGAAGACAACAACAATATAGAGAAGTTCTTTTTACACCAATTATTATCATTGTTCATTTTCATCATTATAAGCTTATAAACACATATTTTTTAGGAATTAAATATTTGATTTACTTAAATTTATAATATAAAGAGGTTATTAATCTGGTTAATTTTCTTATATAGATAGATAGATAGATAGAAAGCTTAGGTTTGATACAACTAAGCTTTTAGAAGAAGAAGAAGAAGAAGAAGAAGAGAGAGAGAGAGAGAGAGAGAGAGAGAGAGAGAGAGAGAGAGAGAGAGAGAGAAACCTTTGCAACTGTATACATAGGAAATTCGATTTGCAGTTTTTAGGCTTCAGCAGTCGAAGGTAAAACCTTCTTCGCCAACATAACACAACTTCTGATTGAAAATCTTTGTTTTAAATTGAACAATAGATTATGCAAGAGTTTGTAATCACGATTTTAATAAACAGAGAAGGGAAAATAAGTTGATTTTACCATTAATATTGCCAGTCTCATTTGCACGAGGACAAATTATATGAATATCTGCGTATTTCACAAGTCTTTTGATTCTTTGTTGTCAACAGCCTTCTTAGATTGTGGGTAATAAAACAAACGTCGAATTATAGACAACCTCAAAATCTCTCTCTCTCTCTCTCTCTCTCTCTCTCTCTCTCTCTCTCTCTCTCTCTCTCTCTCTCTCTCTCTCTCTCTCAGCCATTATAATTGCTTCAAATGTAATAAAGTTCACGGAAAATTATTGTCCTTTTTATTCCTGAATTAACTAGTATTTGCGTAAGATTTTTTTTTCCATTTGAAATTTCTCTACTTCATCTTTTAGATGTTTTGTGGTATATATATATATATATATATATATATATATATATATATATATATATATATATATATATATGTATATATATATATATATATATATATATATATATATATATATATATATATATATATATATTGACCGTGCTAGGAGGTATATCTTTGCAATCTATGTTTTCCAACGGTTATACTCGTATAAGCGGATGAACAACTCGGTGCAGTAATGAGAGCGTTGGTCGTGGAGGAAGTGGCCCAAATAAATCTTGATGAAGTCACTGGCAGCAGGGTGATGGATTCGGTTTAAAGCGAAGGATAAACTGTCTCTTCGGCTGTTACTCCTGATGCCTGGCGGTTGATCTTACTAGAATTAGTATGGACCGGTAGGGATCCCTTGTCTTAGTTAGATAGGGCTTGCACATCACAAGGAACTGGCTATCCTTTGTTGTTATCTAGCCAATGAATCCTCTATGGATTTAGTCAGTCATGGAAAGACAAGACAGAATGGCCCCTAGTCTTAGTAGGGTGCTAAGAATTTCCTGGTTTATAAATACTACAGAAAATTTGAAAATAGGTGATTGGAATATTAGAACCATGAATCAGATTGGGATGTTATAGCAAGTGGAGAATAAATTTATGAAATATAGTTTGAATACCTTGGCCCTAAGTGAAACACGTTGTAAAGGGACTGGTAAGGACACTTTAGACCAAGGCAATATACTTATACTGGGGAGAAATGTGTGTCTTTTATTTAATTGTCAAGTCGTGTCCTAAAATCTCAGCAGGGGAGGAAAGGAGCGCTATCACTCAAGGCACAAACACCCTGTTAGAATTTTGATGACGTAGTTCACTAACCATCACTCAAATGCAAAAGAGGAAACTGTACTCTGTCCAGACGCCTGAAAAACTCCACACGTAAAATAAAGGTAATTTGATGACCTACTCTATCTTTGTCAGGTCTAAGGTCATCTACTCTTTTAGGCTTTGTTTCGGCTCTGTCCCAGGGACCCCAGTGAGATGCTGGACAGGAATCTTACTGTAGAGGTTTGACTCAATAGGAATACGAAATCATGGCTTCCCGTTTATTGTTGGAAGGTGGGGGTCGGGGGTCCGGTCCGCTCAACAATATGAACGTTCGAAACACAACAGCGGGTATATGTACAATGAAAACAAGAGAGGTGCAATAAAGGGGATAACCTTATTATAAATAAAGGATTAAATCACTTATATCATAACACTTTCAATAAGTAATTATTGAGACGATGGCGATGGATGGGAGCAGTGTAGTATAAAGTAAAAGTTAAAGATATGGATCTTTACCTTCGAAGCAGATAGATTCAATACTAAGTCACTCACTAACACACTAGTATTCTTAAGTTACCTAAACTTACTTACTCTTTCCAAAATATCGGGTATACTGTCCCGAGATCAAATATTCATAATAGGCATAATCAAATAAATGAAGGAGTAAAAATACAACGAGGTTTAATTCACCTAATCTTGATTTATTACACATATTTACATTGAAAGGAACGGACATATTAACACAAAGTAAAGAGGATCACAAACACAAAATATAATAAAAAGAAATACAAAATAATAAAAGTTATGGTTGCTTAGACTCGTGGTCTCTTGCAATGATTGATAATAGAAATTGGGTCGGATACGTGGCCCTGTGACCCCGAGATTGTGCTAGTCTCGAAAGCAAAAATTAAATGCAAAAAATGTACACACAATCCCACCGCACACAACCCGAAATATGTAATGTAGTTAAACTCACTTTACAAGTTCCCTTTGATGTTGTAATGGACGACCTTTGAGTTGCAACTCATCAATCAATGAGGAAAATAGCAGGAAAGATCCCGCACCACGAATTCACATCCTCAGAGGCTGGGGCAATCACCCTACCTGGACAACAGCTACCTGACAACTCCTAAAGGGGTAAACGATCTTTCTCCCTTGTCACTATGGCATTGTTTTTCCGACAACTCCTACAGGTGTAAATATTCTAACTACCTCATAACTGTGGCAGTGTTTTCCATGGTGAATTATAAAAAATCCTAAATTACATTAATCATACAACATGCGAACCTGATCTTAAGATCAACACGCATCATAATACATACATACATAAACACACACACACACACATGGCACACAGCTTGATCAGAAACATAATCAGCCATCCATACATGAGGTTTTCTATTCCTCTGTGGACGCGTATTCTCTCCCATTTCTCTTTGAGCACTTACTTATGGTTCCACTGATTCCTCAGAGACTGAATCATCACTTGACATTTCGCTTGAGCCATCAGATAGGGAAGCTGGGACTATAACTGGTCGCACATCTTACACATGCCTTGGCATTCCATCAACGGAAATGTTGTTCAAAGAGTTCACATGAGTAACCATCTCTTTACGCCATTGAGTAGTACAACGGGCGTTTGGGGCTTCACCCACACCTCCTCTCCCATCTTAATTAAAAGGGGCTTGTCTTGGCTGGTATCTGCTCCATTGGAGACAACTGAAGGATACCTCCACTCATATCTGTACACAGAAATTTGTGGAACAGACGATTCATCTTGTCTAGATCTTGGTGTGCTGTTGTACCAAAATACTGCTTCTATAGGACTAATTCCTCCTCTCTCTGCAATAGCCTTGATGGTCCTATGATGTCTTTCAACTATTCCATTTCTTCCTGATCAATAAGCAGCCCGAAACACGCTAACAATGTTCTAACAAGACGACATATCTCCTAAACACTGTGACCTAAACGCTGTACTATTATCCAGTAATAGTTCATCAAGTGGCCCTCTTTCCAGAAAGATGCTATTCAACTCAGAAAATATTTCTTGAGCATCTTCTCTCTTTAACTGCCTCCATATTGCAAAACGACATGGCCAACAATCCACCACTGATAAATAGGGTACCTGCCTGTAATGAGTAACATCATTAGCTAGGCGCTGCCAGTTTTTCTAACACTTAATTCACCTCCTTTGTGCAGGATCAATGGACTGACAATGATCACAACACTGAACTACCTTCTTCACACATTCTCTGGAAACTTGAGGATCCAACTTTTTGGTTAAATATAGTGTTCTGTCAATTCCCATCTGGTGTTTATTATGCAACTCTGTTATATCAACAACATCACCTACACAGAGATGTGCATGTTCAACTTCACTGCTCACCAACCAATTCTTCTCGACCCTTGTCAAAATATCAGCTTTATTCTTCTCTGAAGGCACCATCTGAACCACGATATTTAAACCAAACTCTGTAATCAATTCCTTCAATGTACCCAAATGTCTCTTTATTATCATCTCAGCAGCTCCTTTTGTGTGGACACGCTTCTCAGCACTTACTATAAAGTTCAACCATGCCCCCACAGTTGCAGAGTCAGTCCTCACCTCTATCGATTCGAAACCCCATTTAATGATTAAATTTACTCCTTTCAAAACAGTTTCTAGTTTGATAATATTGATGTGGTTGAAATAGTCTTTTTTTCTAAGCCAAGCAGCATCCTCAGCAATCTTGCCATTTATCTCCAAAACTACTCCCTTAGCAATTCCGCAAGCATCACACCACACAACACCATGCTTTACACTCGGGACACATCAGTTTCTTCTCACAGGATTATCAAACTTTACTCTCTCAATTACTTCTTTAATCATCATCATGGACTACTCACCAATAGAATCCTCCCAACGTGCTCCTGAGGCTCTTCTTTTAACCCTTTGGGCTCTTGATAGGTAGTCCCCTGTAGTTGTTTTAAGCTCTCAGTCACTTGGAGAAACTGGAGCAGTGAGAATTTTTAGTTCATGGAAAGTATTACTTAAACGTATGTTATACCCATGAAAAAGGGGTAATTACTATCAAATGTATATCATTTCAAAGCTAAAAACATGTTCTTCTCTATATGTTAAAATGGGCATGAAAGGAATTCAATTACTGTCATTTATCATGTTAGTTATATGGGGAAAGAAAAACACAACTATGTCCGCCTGTTTACTTTACTTAACTAAAACGGAAAATTTTGTATCTAAATCATCTCTAAATCCATTAGTTTTTGCATTGATTGCTAGGTAAAGTTTCATGATATTATATGGGTAATGAATAAATGTTTTTCGAACAGCGGTTTCTGAATAACGAAGGTATGTATATGAATAGGTGTAATTCCAGGTGAAATTAGAAGTTTTATAGTCAGTGTTGGCGACACTGGATAAGGAATTGAGAATTTGATCCTATAAAAGCTGCCAAATTGTAATTTTGAAGGAGCACGAGAACAAAATAAATGTAGTCGATCCTGTATCTCGAAGTGTTGAACTTCACAAGTGCTTTCATACATTATGAAAATTTATAATATCATAAATACTTTTCAATAAAAACATATACAAACACCGCATTTTTTGAAAGATATATAGTAAAAAATTTTTAATGCTGTACGGCAACTAGCGATCGTCAACGACCATGACACACGCTGGACAGAAATGAAGCATTAGCAACTATCATTGCTTGGCATAGGTAACTAATTATTACCGCATTCGAGTAAGCGCACCAGCAACAGATACACACAAACCAAGCACACACACATAATGTGTGTGTGCTTGTTTGTTTGTGGGTATTTGTTGCTGGTGCGCTTACTCAAATGCGGTAATAATTAGTTACCTATGCCAAGCAATGATAGTTGCTAATGTTTTATAGTTATAGCAGCAATGGATTTTCATGCCAGTAACGTGTGCTCCTTACGAATATATATATATATATATATATATATATATATATATATATATATATATATATATATTTATCTATCTATCTATGTATATATATATATATATATATATATATATATATACATATGTATACATATATATATAATGATGGAAGGAAGTACCTGATATACATAGAAACTACATACAAGTTACATAAATAAATATCCGTTTGTATCCACGTGTAAATGCGTTTTACCATTATCTGTTAGAGATCTTCGGAAAGGCTCTTGAAATACGAGCTAAGGGATATGAGGAATAAGTTGTTGTCTTTGGTATTTCCGTTTTGATAATTCTCTACGGGTTCGGCCAGACCAAGCGCGATGAGCGGCGAGGTTAGCGACGGGACTCGGCGGCAAGCCAGCGACAAAATGTTGGGTGGCCACACCGGAACCGCCACACCTCTCTTGCCTCCTCACTCGCAGCTGATAGCCTTCCTCGTCAACATGACGATGGTGTTTGAGTAGGAAATTACTTCCGATTGAAAATCGTTATTTTAATCTGAACTATAAATTACACAAGAGTCTGGATTAACGATTTCAATAAACAGAGAAGGGAAAATAAGTTAATTTTGAAATTAATGATGCCAGTCTCGTTTGTACGGCGACAGATTTAATGAATATCTGCATATTTCACAAGTCTTTTGATTCTTTGATGGCAACATCCTTCCTGGATTCAGACTCAAAAAACAAACGTCGAACTATAGACAACCTCAATCTCACTCTTACCAGGTATTATAATTGCTTCAAATATGATAAAGTTCACGAAAAATCATTGTCCCTTTCATTCCAGAATTAACTAGCATTTGCATAAGATATATTGTTTAAATGTACATACGATTCTTTTCACATTTGAAATTTCTCCATATCTTATATATATATATATATATATATATATATATATATATATATATATATATATATATAACTAAATGGTGATTAAATAGGTTGCAAAGCACAAAAAAACGTAGACCTACCCACTATTTTATTACCATCCATTTGCAGTTGATTGCCATAACTTCCATTTATTTAATCTATTTTTGCTCTCCGAAAGACTCCCCAATAAATTGTTGATTATTAATGGCTGGAAACGAACAATTGAACGCGTACCCCTTCAGGAACTGATGAAAAATGGCGTAATCTTGGGTGAAGACGCTCAAGCCGCCGCGATTTTTTAAAACATGAAACATAGTCTGGCGGCAACTGCAGCGGCTTGAGGCTTCCCGTGCCTCCTATCTGGCCACCTACATAAGATACCTAAGGTTTCAATTTTCAGCTGGAACCTCTTGCCGCCAAGGTCTATATATACCAGGTCAGCCAACGCGCAGCTTAAGCTGTGAATCACCCATACTGTGACGTCAAGCTTCCCCGTCTCACACACGTGGGTAAACAAAACAAAGGACCGTCACCGTTGCCTTATTTAGCTACCTATAGAGGTAACGTAATCAATAGGAGACGCTGTGTCCATTATCATTTTATTCATTCCGTCACTAATAATGCCAAGTAACTGCGCAGTATTTGGCTGTTATAATAGACATGATAAAACTAAAAGCTCAAACATAAAATACCGTCGCTTTCCAAAAGAAAAACCATACATAGACCAGTGGATACATGCATGTTGCCTGTAGACAGAATTAACGTTGTGAATGCTACTGTTTGCTCGATTCATTTTAAACCAGGCGATTACAAAGATGACATGAAGTCTAGGTTACTAGGTACTTACACAAAGACTAAATCAAGATTGCCTTGAACATTTCTTTGGGTGTTTAAGGCAAATGTTAGGGCACTATGATCATCCTCATGCTGTGAACTTTAAATTTCTGCTAAAAAAAAAAAATGTTACCAGGAAAGGAAATTAAAGTATTAAGTGAAAAGTGTTATATCACCACTGTTAAAAAATCTCATGAATCAGCCAAAGACGATAAATCTATCACGAAAGAAAGGGACTTAGCGTTAGAAATATGCCTAACAACGCAGATATTCAGAAATTTAGATTTTGATTTAGAGAAAGATGCTTTAGAGTCGAGTAAGAAGACCTTTTGAGAGCAAATAAAGAAATAAAGAAAGATATTGGGGGAGTAATTGAGGAAGAAGCTCTTCAATACATTGGTGGATATAATGTAAAAAAAATTTGTGTAAAATATCCCGAGTTAGGAAATAAGACTGAAGAAGTGCTAAGGAATGATACTTGGATAGCATGTGTTAATCGGGGGAATTACATGCACCTTCTAGTCAGTTTTTTTTTTTTTTTTTTCACAGTTGTTAATAATGCGGGAGATTTTTAATGCTGTACACGGGGAAGCTCTCATGGAGGGAGTAAATTGTTTTAAAAAGCTTTATTTAGAATTAAAACAGTCTGGTATTGAAGTTCCTGACGATGTTATTGCTTTTTTTGTTAAGATATCGGTATATTTTCGAATGCGATATCTTAATAATTTGATAAAGTATATAAAACCTCAAGGACAACCATGCAGGGAGGCCCTAAGAAAAAAAATGAAAGTTATAACTAAATGAAATATTTTCCAAAGGTAAAATGTTGTTTTATTTACATTGACTGTGTGATAGATCAACGTTCTTAATGGGTCTCGCCAACACGAAGCCCCTTCAGATGACGTAGGTGCGCAGAAGAGGCTTAAAATCGGTACGCTGTCTGGCTGACCTGGTATATCTGGACCGTGCTTGCCGCTAACCTCGCCGCTAGCCGCGCTTGGTCTGGCCGGGCCCTAACTGATATAATCCTGCCTTGGTGAGTCAAGGTTGTAAACATCGTTTTAGGTCAAAAAGGATTATGAACCACACCTTTATTTCTTGTTTATTTGTTTCGTCATTGTAGATTCTATTTTTCTCTATTTAATTTACTTTTTTGTTTCTCGAAATGAGGACTTGCACATCCTATTTTACAAATACCTCGTACTTCTCTCTCTCTCTCTCTCTCTCTCTCTCTCTCTCTCTCTCTCTCTCTCTCTCTCTCTCTCTCTCAACGGTTTTAGGACTAAGGAGATTTCTAATTGCCGACCACCTCTCACCACCACCCCAAAATTACCATGTGGCCTTTAGTTTACAAATGAGGAATGTATGACGATACATACGGAATACATGTAATGTTTTATATTAGATTTTTTTTAGGTGGATTATAATAGGCAGTATATTCGCTATGAATGCTTTTTTTTGGGGGGGGGGCTTCTGCAGACCACAAGAAGAAAGTAAGAGTATTCTATTATTTTCAAATAATATAAGAGTTAATAGATAGGTTAGCCACCTTACCCTAGGTCTGTCTAGGTTAAGGCGACCCATGATGTATTTGACCGACCAGGATAACGACTTTTTGACTATGGCCTCGGATATTGAGTGTAACAGAGAAATGGATTACGACTGGACTAAAATAGAAAGTAGAAATTCTAGAAGAAGGAAAAGGGAACAAGAGAAAAGTGATAGTTCGGAGGGAGAAATTGAATACCACATTGGAAGTAGAGTTGGTCGAGTGGACAAAATAAAAAGGCTGACAACTACAAGGGATGTTCCTCTTACAAAGTTAACAGCAAAAAGTAGCGCAGAAAAACATATAAGAAATCAGTTAGATCAAGATAGGAAAAATAATAGGTTAGAACATAAAGTAAAAGGTAAGGTAATAATCATGCAATCTTTAGATACAGAAGGAAAATCAGCGAGACTACTTCGGAACCCTATTAAGGTGGACAGATATTTAAGGCAGTCGAAGTTTGCACAGAGAAACGTGGTGGACTATAAAACCAATGAAACTAAAAAACATCTAGTAGCAGTTTTTAATGAAAAGGAATACATAAATGATTTATTGACTCTAACAACTTTTGGTCCTCAAGAAGACACATATCGGGTAAAATGTCGACAACCAATAGGAGATACTAGGAAAGTAGGGATACTAGGACCAATCTATGAGGAAATAGAAGAGGAGGAAATTAAGGAATATTTGGGAGATCAGGATATTAAGGTTAGCAAAATAGAAAGTAAATAAGATTCACTTTTTGTTCATGAAATGTTTATTATCACTTGGAAGGCATCACATGACAATGATAATATCTGCAATGAAAGATAGCATGATGAGAAATAAAATGGCATTTGCATCGGCAGTCAAAATAAAATCAATATGAAATTACACTGACACCTAATAGCATATATGAGTCAGTTAGTAAATTCACAGTATACACAGCTAGCTAACGAACCATTTGCTGCTAGCATATAATAGATAATAAAGTTTAGCTAAAGTCTATAGACAATAATACTGTACCATATACGCAGCGAGTAAATGAGCTGCCAAACTGAAACACTGTTTGCTTACATTCTCACAAATGAGCGCCAATGTATAGATGACGCAATACACATAAATGAAATAGGATCCTATAATGCACATAATGTATAGACGACACAATACACATAAATGAAATAGGATCCAATAATGCACATGAATGAAATAGGATCATATAATAATTATAACATGTACAACAGATATGAATAGACAATCCTCTACCTCCTCCCAAGTTTTTTTTGGGGTACTAATAAGAAAACTCAAAAACAAAACTGAACATGTTAGAGCAATATATGAAAGCTACTTTATAAAAGCATATTAGCTATGTGGCTATGGAGCATAGCTGAATGAAAAATATAATATCATTAAGATAAATAAAGGGTGGAAAAGTATTGGTCTGCAAAAACGAATCAATACGTATTACAATCATAGTCAATCAAGTAGGCAGGCTTCTTGCGCAGCCTCTGAGGACGATCCGGAAGGGCACTTGGGGGAGCTTGAAAGAAATTATCAGGAGAGGCATCAGGGTGTGCATCATGTAGTGCTGCGTCAGGTGCCTGTGGGTGGTGAACAGGTGTTATGGGAGATTGAGGACGTGGTGATGGGGGTGGTGTGGCATCTGTGGGAGATGTAGGCGCAGGGTATGGCACTTCCAGTCGATCAGTAGAGTGCGGTTCTGTATCAGGTTCTGGTGGCGATGATGGTCGTTGAAGTGATTTCTCGTGCTGGGGAATTGGGTATCCAATGGTTAATCGTGGTCGTCTTGGAATAGCAGGGATGTATTTCCTCAGAAATTGTCTGTTGCGAAGAGTAGCCCTTCCAGAGCCATCGACCCTGACAATGTACTGATCGAATTGACGCACTTCGGACACAACGCCTGTTTTGTCCCATTTTAATGGGTTCGGGCCTGTCTGGTTTTGGATGCGGACGTTGTCGCCAACTCTCAATGGCGGGGGCCGCTTAGTGTGCTCGGTCCAGTACTCGGCCATTCTCATATGGCGATTCCGGAGTGCTTCCTCGCGTTGTGCGAGGGTGCTTCTCCAAGTGGGATGGGGGTTGTATTTTCCTGGCAAGATGGGGATGAAATCCTTAATGGGCCTTCCGAAGATACACATAGCTGGAGAAACTTTGGTTTCTTTGTCAGGGGTATTCCAGTATTGAAGGACGGCGCGCTGAAAGGCGTAGATGTTCAGGTCTCCTGTGGGCCCAGTGTTGTCGGTGAGGAGTCTTTTCGCTATTTTAACGCCAACCTCTGCCCTACAATTAGAATGGGGAAAATAGGTTGAGGAAAGACGATGGTCGACCCCCCAAGCCTGAAGGAAATCTTGAGTGATTTTTGCAGAGAACTCTGGGCCACCATCAGAAGAAAGCTCATCAGCAATTCCATATGTTGCGAATATCCTCCGTAGACTGTTGATAAGCCCAGTGGCACCATCTGCTGCGCGTTCGATGACAGGCCAATTTGAATACCTGTCCACTACAATGAGGTACTGTTGTCCTTTGTAGTGGAAAAAATCGGCACAAATATGCTGAAATGGATAGGCAGGAGGGTTTTGTGGATGTGGGGGAAGGGCGGGTTGGGAAGGTGCAATGCGGTTACAGTGATAACAGTTCATACGTGTGTCTTGGAGATCTTTAGAGATGCCGGGCCAAAATACAGACGAATCTGCTCGTGCTGTCATCGAGGTGATTCCCTGGTGAGCCGCATGAAGGGCTTGGAGTACTTGTTTACGAAGGGTGGGGGGATCACAATTCTGTCTTTGTAGATGACTACACCGTCTACAGTATACAATTCGTGGCGGAACTTATGGTATTCGTGGAGATGCGGTGGTACGTCATTCTTAGCCTCGGGGATGCCATTTTCAATCAGTGAGATCAGATGTTGAAAGTCCGGGCAGCTGTTAGTTGCAGTTTGAACTTTGTCCCACGTCACTGAGCCGAGGGTTTGCAGGGATGTAACGTGTGCACACTGCAGGGCAGAGTCGATATCATCCTTTATTTCATCACTGCAGGAGTGCATGGATGCGATGTCGTCCTGCAAACGTAGTTTCATTGGAGGACCATTGCCTGTGGGATGTCGTGAGAGCGTGTCGGCTGCTTTGTGTTTTGTGCCAGGAACATGGACCATTTCGAAGCGGTATCGTAGTGTCTTTTCTTTTAAGTTTTGAAGGCGAGCGTTGGAGATGTCTTCAAAAGATCGATCACCAAAGATTTTAAGTAGGGGCTTGTGGTCCACTGCGATGAACAAGCTAGGGCATCCGAGGACGAAGAATCTGGTTTTGTTAAGGGCTTCCACTACAGCCAAGGTCTCTCCTTCAATGGGTGCATAACGAGACTCTGCTGGGTGTGTGAATCTACTCCCAATTAAGGTGGTTTTCCAGCCCGATTTGCAGCAAAATGGCCGGGTTGGTGTGCGCAGGCAGTGTTTTTGGGTGAGCCAGAACCCAATGCCTGATTTGGACCAGTCGGTAGCAAGGCATGTTGGTTTTTCTTTATCGTAGATCTGAACGCCCCTCTTGATTTCGTCGATTATGTGATCTTTAGATTCCTCAAAAAGGGTGTCCATGTGTCTGTCCCAACAGAAAGGGTTGCCAGGGCGCAAAAAGTTACGAAACGGGGTCATGCGTTTGGTCATAGAGAAGGCATAAGAGACTTGATTGATGAGGCCAAACCAGGAGCGCACGTCGGTTATGTTTTTTGGTGTGGGGAAATCGCGTATTGCAGACAAATATTTCTCACATGGTCGGACGCAATCTGGTGTGATTTCAAACCCCGCAAACTGGACAGTGTTAGCTGAAAAAACAAACTTGTCAGGATTTAAAATACCATTATGACCACAAATATCTAACCATTGTACTGTCTGGAAGAAACTCTCCTCTATGTTGTCTGCCCAGAGCAACGTGTCATCGATGCACTTGGTTTTGTTCAGGATATGACCGACCAGTTCGTCGTATCGTCTGGAATAGCCGTCACCAGAAGCTATGTATCCTTGTGGGGCCGTGCAATACCTGTAGCGGCCCCATGGTGTGATGAATGTTGTTAGGTGACGGTCTTCGGGCCGTAGCGGTACGCTGTGGTATCCATTCCAGGCATCTAAGACGGTTTTACGTTTACCTGCTGGCACTGCACGAGCTTGATGGAAAGGGGATGGTGTGTGGTGTGTTTCGCGAGTGGCATGGAGGTTGAGGGCTTGCAGATCTACTGTGCGACGTGGTTTACCATTCTTCTTGGCGCAAACTACCATACGGCTCATCCATGTGACAGGCTCGCCTATGGGCACCTGTTCGAGGACTCCTAGGTTCACATCCTGGTCCAGTCCTTGTTTTACCTCATCCTGCCAGTGAAGGGGAACGGGTATAGGGGTATGTACCGCTACTGGTTCAGCATGTGGATCAATCATTAATTTTAACGGGGGTCCTGACATCATGGGTAGCTTTTGGTGTTCACATGTATTAAAAGTGCTGGATGCGTAGTGCTCTAGGAGGAACTTCTGCAACTTCTCTCTATTAGCCTCCGTTGCAGCGAATGGTAACTTTTGGGGTGGTGGTGGGGGGAGTTGTCTCTGGGGGCACGAGCATTCCTCTGTCTGAATATTAGTCGATGATGTTTCCTGTGTCGCTTCGCCAATGCAGGGGAAGGTGGAAGAGATTATACCTAAGGCGATGCAGCCCTCTTTGCTCAAGTAAATCTTGTCAGAGTTGTCGGTGACATAGGTGATTTGTCTGGTTTCAACCAATTTACCACTGTTGTTGGTACCTGTAAAGCGAAGAATAACGGCTCCTAGAATATTTAAGCCTTTACTGTTGGCAGCTTTCATGGAGATATTAACTGGAATCAGATCAGAATGCTTGATGTGAAGTTTATTCAGAGCATGGATACCTGCCAGACAACTCTGACAGCCTGTGTCTGCCATTACTCGAGCCACTGCTGCTTTCGGTGGGGCGTGAAGTTTGAAGCCGAAGTGGGAATAGTCTTCTGAGGAAGTGGATATTTTGAGGTTAATGAATGGTTGGGGCCCAGAGGGCCTTTTAATCCATGATTTTGACATAGCGTCATACTGATGGTGATCAAGTGTAATGGATGAGTTGTTATGATATGTGGTGACAGAACAAAGTTCATTAAACACAGCATTATCTTCAGGTTGGATTGCAGCATGTGATTGTATTCCACTTGCCTGAGGTGATTTCTTCCTGCAAACTGAAGCAAAATGGTGTAATTTATTGCAAGAAAGGCATGTTTTATCAAATGCAGGGCATTCTGATTTTCTGAGACTTGCAGGGGCCTTTCTGCCATGCCCTGTTTTACCACAATAAGAGCAACTCACATCAGAAGCAGGTTTACTTAAGTCATGTTTCACAATCCTGGTTCGGTTAAATTTTTTGTACGAACTTGAGGCATCGGTGCTTGGGGATTCCGTGAATAAAGACGCTGAGCGTTTACCGGCTTCTTTTCTTTCTACAAATCTAAAAACTTCTTCTAGTGTCATGTTTTGATTTGTGTTACCCAACAGGTCAAGTTGTATCTCCTGGTCTTCAATGCCTCTGATAAGGATATCCTGAATAATTGGCTCGGTATAATTCACTTCACTATCGCAGGAAGGGCAATCTAGGAGGAATTTACATATACCAGCTTGCCCCCTTAATCTGGCTCCAAATGCTCGGATGGGTTCGTCTCTGTCTTGCCTCATATTATGGAATGTGACCCGTGCCACCATTACATTTTCTTCACGTACGGCTAGGGCTCGAATGGCAGCAATGACTTCGGCGATAGGTTTTGCGAGGAGGCTGCCTCCAGCAGCTCTAGTCACATCTTTACGCAATTGATCTTCACAACACTCTAGCAGCTGAACAACAGATTCTTGCCCGTTAATGGCTGTGGCATTTACATATTCATCCCACCTTATTAAAAAATATGACCATTCCTCAGTGGTTCCTGCGGCAGTGATGGTAGGCCTCTTAACCTTTTCCACTTGTGCATGTTGCGCTGCAGCACCTGGTCGAGCAGCAGCTGTGTGGTTTATGCAATGTGCGGTCAGTAGGGCGGCAACAATGGCGTCAGACAGGTCGGGGGTCACATAATTGCAATTGTCGATGGGGCATTGTACAGCAGGCATTGTAATGTAGCAAGATCACTGATATTATCATAAATAAGATTCACTTTTTGTTCATGAAATGTTTATTATCACTTGGAAGGCATCACATGACAATGATAATATCTGCAATGAAAGATAGCATGATGAGAAATAAAATGGCATTTGCATCGGCAGGCAAAATAAATTCAATATGAAATTACACTGACACCTAATAGCATATATGGGTCAGTTAGTAAATTCACAGTATACACAGCTAGCTAACGAACCATTTGCTGCTAGCAATAATAGATAATAAAGTTTAGCTAAAGTCTATAGACAATAATACTGTACCATATACGCAGCGAGTAAATGAGCTGCCAAACTGAAACACTGTTTGCTTACATTCTCACAAATGAGCGCCAATGTATAGATGACGCAATACACATAAATGAAATAGGATCCTATAATGCACATAATGTATAGACGACACAATACACATAAATGAAATGGGATCCTATAATGCACATGAATGAAATAGGATCATATAATAATTATAACATGTACAACAGATATGAATAGACAATCCTCTAGAAACGATGTGGAAAGGTAAGAGAGGATGGAGTAAAAGTTAAATGTGTAAAGATTACATTTGAGGGAAATGAAATGCCAGAAAAAATAAACTTTGGAAACAAAATACAGGAAGTTAGGCCGTTTATACCAAAGGTCATTCAGTGTTTCAAATGTCAGAGGTTTGGTCACCATCAAGACGACTGTAAATCAAAAATAAATAAATGTGTAAAATGCGGGGGAGACCACATGGCCAAAGAGTGCAGTAAAGACCTAAACAAGGACCAATTAAAGTGCACAAATTGTTCGGAGAAGCATGTCGCTAGTAAATAGGGGTTGTGAAGCAGTTAGAGAAGCCCAAAGAATACAGATAGTAAAAACATTGGAAAATGCACCTTATGACCAAGCTAAAGTCAAATATAATCAGTGGAAGAGGGAAAATGTGAGGGGTCGTGAAAAATATGACCAGGTCAGTAATAAAACAACAGAAACAGAAACAAAGGGTGACATATTAGGTTCAAATCTTAGTACTAAACAAATAAGGGACGAAACTTTCAAGAGAAATTATGCTGAAATTGTGAAAAGGCAGAAAATAAAAACGAATGATAAAAGCTGTCAAACTGAAGGGAAGGAAACTGAACACAAAGAAAGTTCTAAAACTGAAAACAAAATGGACTCGGAAATAATAATAAAATTATGCAGATTCATTTGTGTTGTACAAAGAATTTTGGCCAATAAGGAAACTTCTGATAGTCATTCAATATTAATGGATGAAAATGTTAGAAGGGAAATGCTAGTAACGTTTGGTGTAACTGTTGACAATTGGGAATTGGAAAATCTTAGGAAGAATTTAAGTGTAAAGGAAAAACCAATAGCAAGTAAAAATGGATATTAATATGTCAAAATGATCTATAATTCAATGGAATGCGAGGGGTGTGTGTAACAATCTGTCTGAGTTAAAACTGATGTTGTACAGTGTCAAACCTCATGTTTGCTGTGTATGTGAAACATTTTTGAAAGAAGATCAACAGGTAAAGTTTATAAACTATAGAGTTCTAAGGAAAGACAGAGTAGGTCAAAGAATGGGGGGAGGGGTGGTGTAATGATCCTTATTAGACGTGACGTTTGTTATGTAGTGGGAAACACCACAGAATATCCAAATGGTATTATGGAAATTCAACACATCAAATAAATAATAAATGCGTATAACCCTAGTGACAGGTTGACTAAAGTGGAATTTGTTTATTACATAGAGAAACTTGGGAGAAATTTTATAATTGTAGGGGATTTTAACGCTCATCACTCCTTGTGGAACCTGATATTGCCGAAAACAAAATCAACAACAGCGGGAAAAGGATAGTGGAAGTATTTAATGAACATGACAATTTAGTACTAATTACAGGGACATTTTCAACAATAGATTTAGGTTTCAGTTCATCCACAATAGCGAATTATTTTAGTATAAAAGAGCTAGCTGACAGGGGTAGTGATCACACACCAATCTTAATATATAGTGACTTGGAAACTGAACAAACTGGGTTATGGAAAAGAAAGAGGTGGGTGTTGGACGATGTTCACTGGCAAAAGTGGAATAATGATATTGACGCAATAGAAGCGGCAAACACATTGGAACTGGATGGTGAAATGCAAGATTTCAGCAATAGAATGATCAAATCTAGTGAAAAGAATATCAGACAAACTAATGAGAAGGTAAGTATTAAATAAATAGGAACGATTTCCATTTGTATTTGGCATGTAGACAATGTACAAACGAGCTACAAGCAAGGGGTGTGCTCTACAACGTTCACAGTGTCACACACAGGTGACGTTCATAAGTCATGGTTCTCTATCTCCTCCCAAGTCTTGATCGGCTAGGAAGAGACTGATTAAGTTTGAACAGTAATTAACTGGGTCATTGAGTTTAAAATGGAAAATCTTCACTGAACAGCCTGATAGTTCTGTAAATCATACTGATAAATGAATGTAATGAGGATGGTAATATGACATCTAATCTAATAACAGGTTGATCAAACATTCTTCAAACTAGTCAAGTTACACAAAGCAATAATTACACTGATGAAAGTAATGCAATGTCTGATATAATATCAGGTCGATCGAGCATTCTACGACATTGGACATAGACATGTTAAGCATGAGATGAAAAATCATAGTCTTCATGCATTTGGGCGTTTTGACAGTCCTGGATGGCCGGCCCACGGCGAGACCAATTGGTGGGATGGGATTTGCTAGTTGGGGTGGAGTGGCTGGCGTTGAAGGTCTGACACGACTTGGTGTTGCTGGTGGGGGCAGTGGAGTTTGGTCGTTCGGCGTTGTGTGTATAAGCTGGCAAGTGTGGTTGGCCGGCTTTACAGGCGTGAGTGGGGGAGGTTGATCGACTAATGTTGGGTAATGTCGGTCAGCCAGCAGTTATGGTTGGTCAGCAGGCGGGTCCAACGGTGTTGATACGTGTCGGTTAGTCTCCTTCGGCTTGGTCGGGGCCGCGCTTGCGGGTGGTTTAAGGGGTATGCCACCATAGGCTATATTTTGCGGCTCTGTCGGGGTCGTAACCGGTGTGAACTTTCTCAGAAATTTCCGATTGCGCAGCGATACTCGGCCCGAGCCATCAACCTTTACCACGTACTGGTCGTACTGCCTTACCTCGACGACTGTCCCGGTCCTGTCCCATTTGGTGGGATGTGGGCCAGTTTGATTCTGGATGCGAACATGGTCACCAACCCGTAGGGGTGGCAGACGGCGAGTGTGTTGTGACCAAGTGTCCATCATGCGGACATGGCGCTTGCGTAGGGCTTCTTCCCTGGATGTCAGGGTTTCGCGCCATGTGGTGTGGGGGTTGTACTTCCCAGGAAGGATAGGGATGAGATCGCGGATCGGGTGACCGAAGACGCACATGGCAGGGGAGATTCTTGTGACTGGGTCTGGAGTGTTCCTGTACTGGAGGACTGCTTTCTGAACGGCATCTGTGTCTAGGTCTCCATTTGTCCCCGTGTTGTTAGTAATCAGGCGCTTCATCGTTTTCACTCCGATTTCCGCTCGGCAATTGCTGTGTGGAAATGCTACCGATGACAGTCGGTGGTGGACACCCCAGTCTCTCAAGAACCCACGTGTTTCGGTTGCCGTGAATTCTGGCCCACCATCGCTGGCAAGTTCCTCAGGAATTCCGTACGTGACGAATGCACGGCGCAGGTTGTCAATTAGTCCTTTGGCACCACTGGTAGACTTTGATATAAGTGGCCAGTTCGAGTATCGGTCCACAATTACCAGGTAGTGGGCGCCCTTGTGAGTGAAGTAGTCGGCACACATTGACTGGAATAGGTAAACAGGCAAGACAGGTGGGGTAGGGGGGGCAGATGGTTGGGAGGGGGCCATGCGGTGGCAATCCTCACAGTTATCTCTAGTCGCCTGTATGTCTGCGGTAATGCCTGGCCAGTACACTGATGCCTCTGCACGAGCAGTCATCATGGAAACACCCTGATGTGCCGAATGTAATGCGGATAGGACACCCTGGCGCAAGCACGTCGGGATGATAACACGATCTTTGAACAATGCGACACCGTCGAAGGTGATGAGCTCGTTCCGTAGGTGGTAGTACGCACGGAGGTGTTGTGGCATGTCATCTTTTGATGTCGGGAACCCATGTTCGATGAGCTCTGTGAGCGCGCGAAGGGCGGGATCGCTTGCTGTAGATTCCCGTACATGGACCCAGGTGACCGCTGGAAGGGAATCTAGGGCTTTGAGGTATGCAGGCTCTTAAGTCGTGCATGTGTCACAGTCCCTCATGCGTATGCCGCCAAGGATATCGTGGTGGACCGACGGTATGGAGTGGTTGCAGACTGATGCACTGTCGTCAGGGAGATACAGTTTTTCTGGGTTGGTGTCGCCTCTTGGATGACGTGAAATGGCATCAGCTGCTTTGTTGCGCATCCCTGGCACGTATACGATGCGGAAGCGGTAGCGCAGTGTCTTCTCCTTTAGGTTGCGCAGGCGGGGATTCGGGATGTCATCCAGGGATCGGTTCCCCAACACCTTTAATAGTGGCTTGTGATCTACCGCAATGACCAGGTTTGAGCCGCCGAGGACAAAGTAGCGTGATTTGTCAAGGGCTTCGGCTACCGCTAGGGCTTCCCCCTCTATCGCGGCATTCCTGGATTCAGCTGGGTGCGTGAAACGACTCCCGACTAGGGTCACCTTCCAACCTTCGCGGCAGCAGAATGGCTTGTCTGTTGGGCATTGGCAATGTTTTTGGAACAGCCAGAACCCGATGCCTTCTTTAGACCAATCGGTCGCAAGGCATGTCGGCTTGGTTTTGTCGAAGATGCGCACCCCGTTGGTAATTTCATCTACAATGGCCTCTTTAGATGCTTGGAATGCGCTTTCAAGATCGTCGGTCCACGTAAATGCCTTGTCGGGTTTCAGTAGCTCGCGGAACGGGAGCATGCGCTCAGCCATACTGAAAGCAAAAAACACTTGGTTTACTAGGCCAAACCACAATCGAGCGTCGGTAAGGTTCTTCGGGCGTGGGAAGTTTGATATTGCCTGCAGGTATTTTGCACAAGGGCACACACTGTCCATTGAGATGGTGAAGCCGGCGAATTCTACCTCGCGACAGCCAAACAAAAATTTGTCGGGATTGAGGGTGATGCCGTTTCTCCCGCAGACGTCGAGCCAAGTGACTGCCTGGTAGAAGCTTTCCTCAATAGTGTCGGCCCACAGTAATGTGTCATCAACGCATTTCGTCATGTCACGGACGTCGGATACTATCTCATCATATCGCATTGAGTACCCATCGCCTGATGCGGCATAGCCTTGTGGGGCGACACAGTATCGATATCTGCCCCAGAGTGTGATAAAGGTGGTCATGTGGCGGTCCTCCTTGTGCAGTGGTACACTGTGGTATCCATTCCAGGCATCGAACACTGTTTTTAGTTTCCCCGGTGGGACACAACGGGCCTGATGAAAGGGCGATTGGGTGTGGTGTGTTTCACGAGTGGCATGAGCATTGAGAGCCTGAAGGTCTACCGTCCTTCTAGGCTTCCCCGTCTTCTTGGCGCAGACTACCATTCTGTGGCACCATGTCACCGGCTCTCCTACGGGCACTGGCTCGATAACTCCCATTTTGACGTCTTTGTCCAGACCTGCTTTCACTTTTTTGTTGCCAGTGTAACGCTACTGGAATGGGGGTGTGATGGGCAACGGGCTTAGCATCTGAGTCAACCATCAAGCGCATCGGTGGGCCCGCCATCATGGGGAGGGGCTGGTGGACGCACATGTTGAATGTGCTGGAGGCATAAAGTTCCTTCAGGTATTGTTGAATGGCCTCCCTGTTACCTTCTGTGACCGGCATGGGGATAGACGTAGGTTTAGGTGGGGGCGCCGTGCGCCGAGGACAATTGCATTGAGATGTCACGCCATTGTCACATGTATCATTTTGCGGTGTACAATTGTCTGTGGTTGCCGCATTGCACGACATCTCACCCAGTGTGGGGAAATCCTTGGAGATTATGCCAAGATCGACGCAGGCTCTGCGTGACAAGAACACTCTGTCGGTCGAATCCGTGACATACACTATTTGCCGAGATTCGGTTTGCGGATCTCCGGCGTGTGTTCCGCAGAATCGGACGATGGCTGCCCCTAAGATACGGATATCTTGTTTATTCGCAGCCTTCATTCTCATCGAGACCGGGAGCAGGTCCGCGGTCGTCAGGCCCACCTGCTCGATAACGTTAACCCCGACCAGACAACTCTGGCAACTGGTGTCGGCCATGGCAGGGAGTGTTGCAGGTCTTGCGCGCTTGACCGGTCTGAATCCCAGGGCGAGGTAATCCCCTGCATGGATGCTGAGTCGGAGGTTTATGAACGGCTGCGGTTGGGAGTTCCGCCTGAGCCATCTGTCGCACATGTTGTCATACAGGTGGTGATCTAGTGCTAGCAACTGTTCACCGTCGATTGTTCGGATATCTGACATGGTACACAACTCTACGAATGCTGCCGTCTGTTCGTCGCATGCGTCTGTGTTGGCAGATTCAGCCACCGATTTACTCTGGCACATTCGCTCTATGTGGTTATCGCGATTACATTTGCAGCACTTTCTACTGTAAGCCGGGCACTCAGTCTTCCTGATTTGCCAGGGCGCATTCTTGCCATGGCCCTTCTCACTACAGTACCCGCAAACAGCTTGTCTGCCACCGTCACTTGCATCCGTCTGACGTGCATCACCCCTGTTTACTGTGTTTTGGCGCTTGATGTGGCGATAAGAGCTGGTGACAGCCTCCGCGCCATGACTGTAGGTGTCCAACAATCGGGACGCAGACTGCTTACCAGACTCTTTCGCTTCGATGAACCTGATCGTTTCCTCCAGCGACATCTCCTGCCGCTGGTCGCTAAGTAGATCCAGCTGGATGTCCTGGTCAGCGATACCTCGTGCAAGCACATCTTTGATCACGTCGTCCGCAAAGTTTACGCTTAGTCCACATATGCACCTCCTGACGTATTTGCACGTGTTTGCTTGAGCCTTCACGCGGGCGTGAAATGCCTGTATCGGTTCCTCGCAGCCCTGTCGCACGTTTGAGAGAGCCGCCCGCGCCACCATTGCGTTCTCCCCGCGCACCGCGAGGGCTTTTATCACACTAAGCACCGCATCGGCGCTGGTGATGTCCTTGCGTAGGCTCTCCTCACAACATTCTAGGAGCTGTACCACAACATCATCGCCTTCGAGCCCGGTTCCCCTGCGGTATTCGCCCCAACTAGTTAGGAAATAGTCCCACTCCCCACTCGAGCCGGCTGCTGATATCGTTGGGCGCTTAAGTTTTTCAACCTTGGTGCTCGGCGGGTGGTATTGAGCTACTGGGCCCTGGGCATGAGTCGTTGTGTATGCGTTCAGGAGCGCTGCGGTAATGATGGGCTCTGTGGATGCCTCGGTTCAATAGGTGCATACAGGCACTGGGCAACCAATGCTTTGTGCGGCCATTTTGCTGCTTATCACTGTGAATTACCTACTAGGGAATTACTGACAGAGTGAATCACTTTAATCACTGTAAACCATTTGGATACGACTGACCTTTTGAGTCCTTTTTGCTGTATTCACGTTCTCCACAGGTTTGCGGGTTTGTTCATATCGTGGTGTAGGGACACACAATCAGGTAGATCTAGTAACAGACTTTAACTTTAATACACAGCAACACTGTTCTTGACAATTCCCGGTTGCATTAGATTCAAGTCCGTTCACTTTTGTTATGGCCATGTTTAGTTTACCCTTGGCTGGCATTAGTCACCACATTATCACTCAGCTCGTTGCATCACTTACAATAATGTCTTTTAACTATGACTTCTCCCTCGGATCGTTTGTACATAAATAGCAACGATTTCCATTTGTATTTGGCATGTAGACAATGTACAAACGAGCTACAAGCGAGGGGTGTGCTCTACAACGTTCACAGTGTCACACACAGGTGACGTTCATAAGTCATGGTTCTCTATTAAATATAACAAGCCATGGTGGAACGAGAATTGCAGTAAGGCAGTGGCAGAGAGGCGACGAGCAAGAAAGCTGTTCACCAAACACCCAACCACTTGCAATAAAATCGACTTCCGCAAAAAAAAAGAAGCAGTAGTGAAGAAATGTAATAAAGTTACAAAAAGAGTTTCTTGGGGTAATTACACGGGTAAAATGAATATGAATACACCTCAGAAAGAAGTTTGGAACACTATTGATAGGATTAAGGGAATTCCAGTTAGAGATAACCATCCACTAACTCATGGGGAAAACAAATCGATTTTCGATCCGATAGAAAAGGCAGAATTGCTAGCTGAAGCCTTTGGGAAAAATTTGTGTGTGGCAATTGAATTAGATTCAGAGAGGGAAATGATTGAATGGGTTGAAATAGCAAAACACAATAATGAATTTCATGATTACAACAAATTATTCTCAATGGCCGAGCTAGAAGAGTGCATCAAAGAGTTGCCAAATGAAAGTGCAACAGGGTTAGACAAAATTCATCAAGAATATGTCAAAGGGGAAACGTCATCAAGTATTGGGTTTTATTAATAAAAGCTGGAGATTTATAAGTTATCCCATGATGTGGAAACAGAGTATGATCTGGCCGGTACTAAAACACGGAAAACCCGAGGAACTACCAGAATCCTACAGACCAATCGCATTATCATCTTGCTTCGGCAAACTAATGGAAAGAATGGTCCATAAACGCCTATACTGGGTGTTAGAAAATAACGAACCATTAGGAAAAAACAGAGTGGATTCAGAAAAACTAGGAGTAACAGACCGGTTAGTTAGACTGGAGCATGAGGTAAGAGTTTCATTAATAAATCGTAAGGTAACAGTAGTTGTTTTCTTTGATCTACAGAGTGCCTATGATACAATAAACCTTACAGCTTTGATGTATAAACTCGCACGAAAGGTCACAGGGAGACTGTTAGCATAGCATGAGTGCTTTTTGAAAGATAGGGAATATGTAGTAAATGTAGAAAATAAATATTCTAACCCTAGAAAGATTAGATCAGGGGTTCCTCAAGGCTCCGTCTTAAGTCCTACACTATTCAATATCACGATGAGTGGCATACCAAACGTAGAACCAGTCAAAAGTTCAGAATTTGCAGATGATACTTGCTTCTTTGTAACTGCAGATACAATTGAGATGGCTTGTCTGGAAATTCAGGATGCGATTGAAAGGTTTTACGAATGGACCCAGAAATGGGGGCTAAGGATAAATACAGGAAAGACGAAGATAATGTATTTCACAAACAAAAAATAGATATCTTACCTAAAATCAAAATCGACAACAATATAATTGAATGGTTATATAAATACAAGTATCTAGGATTGGTATGGGACAGTCCAGGACTCACTTGGACACATCATATCAACCAGGTAAGAGCAATATGCTACCAGAGACTGAATTTATTGAAGTCGGTTTCCTCTTACACCTGGGGAGCAGATAGGAAAACTTTGCTGATGTTCTATAAGGCTTACATTTTAAGCAAAATTGAATATGGAGTTGAAGTATATTCGTCAGCAGCTAGAAGTAACTTGGAAAAATTGGAAAAAATACAAAATATTGCTTTACGAATAGCACTTGGAGCCAAAAATACATCACCCATTGTATCACTACAAGTTGAAAGTAACGTGACACCAGTAAGAATAAAAATACAGTACAAAATGTTGCTTTATTATGTAAAATTAAAACAGTTAAGTAGGAATCACCCAACTAGCCAGGGAATTCTAAACGATAAAAGACTAGACGGTAGAGGATGGAACTCGGGTTATTTAAAAAAAAAAAAAAAAAAAAAAAAAAAAAAAAAAAAAAAAAACATTTATATTATATGTACAAGACATCGTGATTAGGTGGAAAGTGAAGTTAGGGATGCAACGGGAAGAAAGGGCATTTCCCATTGCAGCCCCCTGGCAATGTATTGGTAAGTATCTTGGTATTAACCCAATGGATGACATTGACCAGGAGGAACCTAATAACAAATTTATTCAAGAGTTCTGTAGAATGAAAGAGGAAAAGTATCTTAACCATTTAGACATATATATATATACGGATGGGTCCAAAAAAGAAATACATAGTGAGGAATGGTCATGTGCAGCTGCCTATGTTATTCCCAGCCTTGACTTTTATTGTAGTTTTAGATTAAACCCAGCAACGTCTATTCTGGGTGACGAATTATTTGCTATATGGGAAGCGCTGAAATGGACAGGGGTTAATTACAGGAGCAAAGAAAGAGACGGTAATATTCACAGATTCATTTTGTCCGCCATTTCAATGATAAATAATAAGTATGCAAAAAGATTCGAAACAGTAGTGCACAATATACAGTAGATGCTAATCGAAATGAATAGCAATTACAATTTTGTAAAACTGCAGTGGATTCCAAGACACTAGAGAACCATGACTTATGAACGTCACCTGTGTGTGACACTGTGAACGTTGTAGAGCACACCCCTCGCTTGTAGCTCGTTTGTACATTGTTTACATGCCAAATACAAATGGAAATCGTTCCTATTTATGTACAAACGATCCGAGGGAGAAGTCATTGTTAAAAGACATTATTGTAAGTGATGCAACGAGCTGAGTGATAATGTGGTGACTAGTGCCAGCCAAGGGTAAACTAAACGTGGCCATAACAAAAGTGAATGGACTTGAATCTAATGCAACCGGGAATTGTCAAGAACAGTGTTGCTGTGTATTAAAGTTAAAGTCTGTTACTAGATCTACCTGATTGTGTGTCCCTACACCACGATATGAACAAACCCGCAAACCTGTGGAGAACGTGAATACAGCAAAAGGGACTCAAAAGGTCAGTAGTATCCAAATGGTTTACAGTGATTAAAGTGATTCACTCTGTCAGTAATTTCCTAGTAGGTAATTCACAGTGATAAGCAGCAAAATGGCCGCACAAAGCATTGGTTGCCCAGTGCCTGGATGCACCTATCGAACCGAGGCATCCACAGAGCCCATCATTACCGCAGCGCTCCTGAACGCACACACAACGACTCATGCCCAGGGCCCAGTAGCTCAGTACCACCCGCCAAGCACCAAGGTTGAAAAACTTAAGCGCCCAACGATATCAGCGGCCGGCACGAGTGGGGAGTGGGACTATTTCCTAACTCGTTGGGGCGAATACCGCAAGGGAACCGGGCTCCAAGGGGATGATGTTGTGGTACAGCTCCTTGAATGTTGTGAGGAGAGCCTACGCAAGGACATCACCAGCGCCGCGGGGAGGAGCCTGGTAGGCGAATCGGAGGATGCGGTGCTTAGTGCGATAAAAGCCCTCGCGGTGCGAGGGGAGAACGCAATGGTGGCGCGGGCGGCTCTCTCAAACATGCGACAGGGCCGCGAGGAACCGATACGGGCATTTCACGCCCGCGTGAAGGCCCAAGCTAACACATGCAAATACGTCAGGAAGTGCATATGTGGACTAAACGTAAACTTTGCGGACGACGTGATCAAAGATGTGCTTGCACGAGGTATCGCTGACCAGGACATCCAGCTGGATCTACTTAACGACCAGCGGCAGGAGATGTCGCTGGAGGAAACGATCAGGTTCATCGAAGCGAAAGAGTCTGGTAAGCAGTCTGCGTCCCGATTGCTGGACACCCACAGTCATGGCGCGGAGGCTGTCACCAGCTCCTATCGCCGCATCAAGCGCCAAAACGCGGTAAACAGGGGTGATGCACGTCAGACGGATGCAAGTGACGGTGGCAGACAAGCTGTTTGCGGGTACTGTGGTGAGAAGGGCCATGGCAAGAATGCGCCCTGGCAAATCAGGAAGACTGAGTGCCCGGCTTACAGTAGAAAGTGCCGCAAATGTAATCGCGATAACCACATAGAGCGAATGTGCCGGAGTAAATTGGCGGCTGAATCTGCCAACACAGACGCATGCGACGAACAGACGGCAGCATTCGTAGAGTTGTGTACCATGTCAGATATCCGAACGATCGACGGTGAACAGTTGCTAGCACTAGATCACCACCTGTATGACATGTGCGACAGATGGCTTAGGCGGAACTCCCAACCGCAGCCGTTCATAAACCTCCGACTCAGCATCCATGCAAGGGATTACCTCGCCCTGGGATTCAGACCGGTTAAGCGCGCAAGACCTGCAACACTCCCTGCCATGGCCGACACCGGTTGCCAGAGTTGTCTGGCCGGGGTTAACGTTATCGAGCAGATGGGCCTGACGACCGCGGACCTGCTCCCGGTCTCGATGAGAATGAAGGCTGCGAATAAACAAGACATCCGTATCTTAGGGGCAGCCATCGTCCGATTCTGCGGAACACACGCCGGAGATCCGCAAACCGAATCTCGGCAAATAGTGTGTGTCACGGATTCGACCGACAGGGTGTTCTTGTCACACAGCGCCTGCGTCGATCTTGGCATAATCTCCAAGGATTTCCCCACACTTGGTGAGATGTCGTGCAGTGCGGCAACCACAGACAATTGTACACCGCAAAATGATACATGTGACAATGGCGTGACATCTCAATGCAATTGTCCTCGGCGCACGGCGCCCCCACCTAAACCTACGTCTATCCCCATGCCGGCCACAGAAGGTAACAGGGAGGCCATTCAACAATACCTGAAGGAACTTTATGCCTCCAGCACATTCAACACGTGCGTCCACCAGCCCCTCCCCATGATGGCGGGCCCACCGATGCGCTTGATGGTTGACTCAGATGCTAAGCCCGTTGCCCATCACACCCCCATTCCAGTAGCGTTACACTGGCAAGAAACCGTGAAGGCAGGTCTGGACCAAGACGTCAAAATGGGAGTTATCGAGCCAGTGCCCGTAGGAGAGCCGGTGACATGGTGCCACAGAATGGTAGTCTGCGCCAAGAAGACGGGGAAGCCTAGAAGGACGGTAGACCTTCAGGCTCTCAATGCTCATGCCACTCGTGAAACACACCACACCCAATCGCCCTTTCATCAGGCCCGTTGTGTCCCACCGGGGAAACTAAAAACAGTGTTCGATGCCTGGAATGGATACCACAGTGTACCACTGCACAAGGAGGACCGCCACATGACCACCTTTATCACACCCTGGGGCAGGTATCGATACTGTGTCGCCCCACAAGGCTATGCCGCGTCAGGCGATGGCTACTCAAGGCGATATGATGAGATAGTATCCGACATCCGTGACATGACGAAATGCGTTGATGACACATTACTGTGGGCCGACACTATTGAGGAAAGCTTCTACCAGGCAGTCACTTGGCTCGACGTCTGCGGGAGAAACGGCATCACCCTCAATCCCGACAAATTTTTGTTTGGCTGTCGCGAGGTAGAATTCGCCGGCTTCACCATCTCAATGGACAATGTGCGCCCTTGTGCGAAATACCTGCAGGCAATATCAGACTTCCCACGCCCGAAGAACATAACCGACGCTCGATCGTGGTTTGGCCTAGTAAACCAAGTGTCTTATGCTTTCAGTATGGCTGAGCGCATGCTCCCGTTCCGCGAGCTACTGAAACCCGACAAGGCATTTACGTGGACCGACGATCTTGAAAGCGCATTCCAAGCATCTAAAGAGGCCATTGTAGATGAAATTACCAACGGGGTGCGCATCTTCGACAAAACCAAGCCGACATGCCTTGCGACCGATTGGTCTAAAGAAGGCATCGGGTTCTGGCTATTCCAAAAACATTGCCAATGCCCAACAGACAAGCCATTCTGCTGCCGCGAAGGTTGGAAGGTGACCCTAGTCGGGAGTCGTTTCACGCACCCAACCGAATCCAGGTATGCTGCGATAGAGGGGGAAGCCCTGGCGGTAGCCGATGCCCTTGACAAATCACGCTACTTTGTCCTCGGCTGCTCAAACCTGGTCATTGCGGTAGATCACAAGCCACTATTAAAGGTGTTGGGGAACCGATCCCTGAATGACATCCCGAATCCCCGACTGCGCAACCTAAAGGAGAAGACACTGCGCTACCGCTTCCGCATCGTATACGTGCCAGGGATGCGCAACAAAGCAGCTGATGCCATTTCACGTCATCCGAGAGGCAACACCAACCCAGAAAAACTGTATCTCCCTGACGACAATGCATCAGTCTGCGACCACTCCATACCGTCGGTCCACCACGATATCCTTGCCGGCATACGCATGAGGGACTGTGACACATGCACGATTGAAGAGCCCGCATACCTCACAGCCCTAGGTTCCCTTCCAGCGGTCACCTGGGACCGTGTACGGGAATCTACAGCAAGCGATCCCGCCCTTCACGCGCTCACAGAGCTCATCGAACATGGGTTCCCGACATCAAAAGATGACATGCCACAACACCTCCGTGCGTACTACCACCTACGGAACGAGCTCATCACCTTCGATGGTGTCGCATTGTTCAAGGATCGTGTTATCATCCCGACGTGCTTGCGCCAGGGTGTCCTATCCGCATTACATTCGGCACATCAGGGTGTTTCCATGATGACTGCTCGTGCAGAGGCATCAGTGTACTGGCCAGGCATTACCGCAGACATACAGGCGACTAGAGATAACTGTGAGGATTGCCACCGCATGGCCCCCTCCCAACCATCTGCCCCCCCTACCCCACCTGTCTTGCCTGTTTACCTATTCCAGTCAATGTGTGCCGACTACTTCACTCACAAGGGCGCCCACTACCTGGTAATTGTGGACCGATACTCGAACTGGCCACTTATATCAAAGTCTACCAGTGGTGCCAAAGGACTAATTGACAACCTGCGCCGTGCATTCGTCACGTACGGAATTCCTGAGGAACTTGCCAGCGATGGTGGGCCAGAATTCACGGCAACCGAAACACGTGGGTTCTTGAGAGACTGGGGTGTCCACCACCGACTGTCATCGGTAGCATTTCCACACAGCAATTGCCGAGCGGAAATCGGAGTGAAAACGATGAAGCGCCTGATTACTAACAACACGGGGACAAATGGAGACCTAGACACAGATGCCGTTCAGAAAGCAGTCCTCCAGTACAGGAACACTCCAGACCCAGTCACAAGAATCTCCCCTGCCATGTGCGTCTTCGGTCACCCGATCCGCGATCTCATCCCTATCCTTCCTGGGAAGTACAACCCCCACACCACATGGCGCGAAACCCTGACATCCAGGGAAGAAGCCCTACGCAAGCGCCATGTCCGCATGATGGACACTTGGTCACAACACACTCGCCGTCTGCCACCCCTACGGGTTGGTGACCATGTTCGCATCCAGAATCAAACTGGCCCACATCCCACCAAATGGGACAGGACCGGGACAGTCGTCGAGGTAAGGCAGTACGACCAGTACGTGGTAAAGGTTGATGGCTTGGGCCGAGTATCGCTGCGCAATCGGAAATTCCTGAGAAAGTTCACACCTGTTACGACCCCGACAGAGCCGCAAAATATAACCTATGGTGGCATACCCCTTCAACCACCCGCAAGCGCGGCCCCGACCAAGCCGAAGGAGACTAACCGACACGTATCAACACCGCCGGACCCGCCTGCTGACCAACCACAACTGCTGGCTGACCGACATTACCCAACATCAGTCGATCAACCTCCCCCACTCACGCCTGTAAAGCCGGCCAACCACACTCGGCAGCTTATACACACAACGCCGAACGACCAAACTCCACTGCCCCCACCAGCAACACCAAGTCGTGTCAGACCTTCAACGCCAGCCGCTCCACCCCAACTAGCAAATCCCATCCCACCAATTGGTCTTGCCGTGGGCCGGCCATCCAGGACTGTCAAAACGCCCAAATGGCATGAAGACTATGATTTTTCATCTCATGATTAACATGTCTATATCCAATGTCGTAGAATGCTCGATCGACCTGATATTATATCAGACATTGTATTACTTTCACCAGTGTAATTATTGCTTTGTGTAACTTGACTAGTTTGAAGAATGTTTGATCAACCTGTTATTAGACTAATGTCATATTACCATCCTCATTACATTCATTTATCAGTATAATTTACAGAACTATCAGGCTGTTCAGTGAAGATTTTCCATTTTAAACTCAATGACCCAGTTAATTACTGTTCAAACTTAATCAGTCTCTTCCTAGCCGATCAAGACTTGGGATGAGATAGAGAACCATGACTTATGAACGTCACCTGTGTGTGACACTGTGAACGTTGTAGAGCACACCCCTCGCTTGTAGCTCGTTTGTACATTGTTTACATGCCAAATACAAATGGAAATCGTTCCTATTTAGACACAAAGGAATCCTGGGAAACGAGCTGGCAGATGCAACCGCTAAACAAGGGTTGAATAACACCTGTACTATCAACAACCACTTGTCGATGTACTATCAACAACCACTTGTCGATGTACTATCAACAACCACTTGTCGATGACAGAGAAGAAAACAATATCAAAGAGAAAAATGATAGAAACCTGGCAAATGGAGTGGGATGTTATAAAATCAAGTAAGTGGATCGGTACCTTTAAACCTATTATAGAAGATTGGGAGACAGCTTATTGTAGCAGTAGGAAAATAGAAACTGTAATGGGAAATTTGAGAATGGGACATGTTAGAGTAAATGCATATTTACATAGATTCAAAATGACTAATACACCTTTGTGTAGCACATGCAATGTAGTAGAGGACATTTCACACGTAATGATAAATTGTAAGAAATATAATCTGCAAAGAAAGGATTTAGAAGTAAAATTAGCAGGACTCAAATTGAATTGCTCTATGAATAATCTATTAGGAAAACACGAAGAAAAGGATATACAGTAAAGGGTGAAAACTGCTTTTATAACATTTCTAACTAAAACTAATTTACTAAACTCATTATAATCATCTGTAGAATTAATTATCCAACAGAGGAATAAGGATTAAATTTAGTCTCTAAACCCACATAAATGTTCTTTTGTAAAGAGACCACATTTAATGCAACGATTTTGCAATAGAGAAACCACAGGAGGTTGTTTTAACTATAAATAAATGTAAATGTATTTAAATGGAAATGGTTTTAATAAAGTGTGATATATATATTTTGCACAATAAAAACGATATCAATGGAAGGGGGGAATATGGATATTGTTTGAATAAAAGGTATTAAGCCTCATGTGGGTGAGTGAACATATTATCATTCATTACATTCGGTGAAGGAGTTAACGTTTACTAACAGACTAACACTTGAAATTTATCAACTGTATTGATCAGATCTAATCTTTTATCTTGTATCATATTTACAGGGAAGTACAGTGGCTGCAAGAAGCGGGCCAGATCTCCTACTAAAATGGAAGAAGAAGAAGAAGTAGTCCTGACTCCTGAGTCGTCTCTCATGAGTGAGTCTCCTCTCCTGTCTCAGAGTTCCTTTTGCCAATGTGGGCGTCGTAATGGGCGTATTACTCTCGATATCCGGTTACATGCGTTTACGAAATAACATTTCCTTTGTGTTCCTTAAATGGTGACCGAGTGATATAATACTGTTCCCCAACAACGAGTGTTTGAAGCCTAAGAAGGAATTCATCGTTAGCAGTCACTTTGGAATAATGATTTCCAGCAAGAGTGAAGAGTGTTGAGAAGCTCCCCAGAACGCCATGTTTTACACGTCGGCAACAGGTAGGGTCATTTGGGTTACCACACACATGATTCCGCCATTTATTGGATTTACTTGTGTTTATATATATATATATATATATAATATTATGGTACGAAGCTCCTTTTTAAGTGTAGCATGGTGGAACAAACACAGCCCATTTCCTTTGACTTAATTGTAAGCCCCACTGCATTGCTAGGTTTTCTATAAGTTTGATGCTGTAGCTTTGGATAAAACTTTATTTCTCTCATTTTTCTGAATCTTGCATATATGCAGCTATTTGTTAACAAGAGGTTTTTTTTATTTCACCACTTTCTTAATCTTACATGTATGTTGACTCTTATATGTGGGCGAATTGACTTGTGGACGAAATGACCGTAATTCAAATTGCCTAATTCTTCTAGGCATAGTGAACTAAGGTACAATCTTTTTATTATCCGAAGATAGCCGCTACGGTATTATTGTACTGTATTACAGGGCAATGTAACCTAGGAAAAAATACTACTTTTTTCTATAGAAAAAAATCCGCTTTTCGAAAATGACGCTCGTTCCCGTCGCAAATGAATAGTTTCAGAAATATATATATATATCCATATCCTACAATAATGGGGGACCCCCCAGTGGGAACTTGTGGTTTTGGATGGGGAAAACATACTGGGGAAACGGTATATAATGGTAAAACAAGCCTTTTTTTCTCTATACATTACCTTCTTGCATTTTCAATAAACGGAGGAAAAGACAAAACAGTAGAAGAGGATAAACTTTGGAGGCGCCGCTGCAAAGGCTATGTGTCATGAAAAATATGGTAATATTGAGCTGCGGCAATGATAGCGTAACATGCTAGCATTAGCAGTGATGTTCTTTTTATTTTTTGTCATTGTACTTGTCGGTTGTAGGAGCTCTCATTTGTTTGTTTGTTCATAGCAGCTTTCGACCTTCTGTGCAAAAACCCCTCCTCCCTGCGAACAGACTCCTCCTCCACCAATAGGATTTCTTCTTCTCTAGCTGTGAAATGTAACTATTCGACTTCACCTGCTTTATTCAAGTAGATGACCTGATCCAGTACAACTATACCATTCCTTTTATGTAATACTGTACCCTCGTATACATATTACGTTTGACCCAAGTATTACAGTACTTGTTTTATTAGCTGATATCTTATAAAATCACCTCATTTTATATTCCCATTAAATATTATTTATCATACACTCAATTTTATCTCGCTTTATTACTTTTATACATTTTGTTATTACCTTGTCACGCCCCTATTTCACATAAATACTTGCTCTGGACAAGTTTCCCATTCTGGTTCATTCATGTTTATGCTCTAGACTCCGTTGCTTTTCCGTTAACTAATCAGAACCCATACGTATGGAAAGTTTGCACAGGGGGGTTAATATTTCCCTTTTTACATGGAAACCTTTGTCCAAGTCAGGTCTTTGTAAGTTCAAGTGACGTCTTTTTGCGTATTTCATGATGGAAGTTTTAGAAACTTGTAACGACTGCAGTATTCCATACTTGAAAGCATTTAGGTGAATTCCAATGTTGATAATGTTCTAAAATCTCGTAATGTAATAGCCCGTTTACAGTGCCTAAATGCTGTACTAAAACTAAGATATCTAAGACAAAGAAAAAATGGCGATGTAGATATACAGAAGTTAAGACGTCACATTCACAACACCCCGGTGACCCACGAGTTTCATCGTCCCGGTCATAAAAGTAAGTCATTAACTTCTATAATTTTAATGTGTTAGTTTTACTAGTTTTTTAGCCTGCGCAGCTCAACATTACTGCATGCCAGTACATACGAGCTTGATGATTTTGTTTTCTGGTGAGCGAAGCGAGCCCAAATTGGAACAAGACCCATCATATATAAAAATCCTAACAGAAAATATATGTTTTTCAGTATTAAATAACGTCATTTAACCGGTTTTCACCATCATTTCAACCACAACAACAACAACCAGTTCGGCTACTTGAAGTTAGTCGGACTGGTTGTTCTGTTTGTTTGCGGTTGAAATGAACGTCAAATTTGGTCAAATCACGTTATTTACTACAGGAAGACATTTTCTGTTCAAAATGATAATCTGTAATACAGTAAAACTTTACCAAAAAAAAAAAAAGGGACACCTACTAACTTAACCTACAAGCCGTGCCCTTAAAATGCCCTAGTCTTTGTCAACGGCCACTATACATACAGGTGGCCTCTATCATACATACAACCACACCTCCCCCACATGTCTACTACTGTAATAGTGACATTTTCAACAGACAAGACGTGAATATTGAAACCCTCTGCAAAACAAATCTTCAAGTATTTTCGTGTACAAATACCGGTAAAGTTTTACTGTATTACAGTTTCTCATTTTGAACAGAAAATGTTTTCCTGAAGTAAATAATGTGATTTGACCGAATTTGACCTTCATTTCAACCGCAAACAAACAGAACAACCAGTTCGACTAACTTCAAGTAGCTGAACTGGTTGCTATTGTTGCGGTTGAAATGAAGGTGAAAACCGGTTAAATCACGTTATTTACTACAGGAAAACATATATTTTCAGTTAAAATTTTCAAATATGTCTTTTGTTATATATATATTGTTAAAATGTTTAAATATAATGACTTGTTCAAATTCTGTGTATCTTCACTCACGTATGTACTGCGAACGCTAACATTAGCAACGTTACCAATGTTACACAGCGTTACCAACGTTACGATGTCATTACTAACGTTAGCAATGGTACGGTAATATTAGGATGAGTATTTCAAGGCATTTTTCCATATACCCTTTACACAATATATAAAAAGTTACAAAAAGGTTACAGAACCTAACAAAACCACCTAATCTAACCTAGAAGTTCATAACATTAGCAACACTATATATATAATGGTTCTTGTTCCGCCACTGCCTTGCTTACGATCGCAGGAAAACAAAACATCAAGCTCGTATGCACTGGCAAGCAGTAATGTTGAGCTGCGTACACTAACAAAATAGTAAAACTAACACATTAAAATTAAAGAAATTAATGACTTATTTTATGACCGTGACGAAGAAACTTGTGGGTCACCAGGGTATTGTGACTGCGAGTCTGTAACGGCTTAACTTCTTTGTCTTAGGTTAGTACTGCACTTGGGACACTGTAAACGTTGGGCTACAGTATTACATTACGAGATTTTAGAACATTATCAACATTGGAATTCACCGAAATGCTTTCAAGTATGGAATACTGCAGTCGTTACAAGTTTCTAAAACTTCCATCATGAAATACGCAAAAAGACGTCACTTTAACAAAGACCTGACTTGGACAAAGGTTTCCATGGAAAAGGGAAATATTAAACCCCCTGCACAAACTTTCCATACGTATGGGTTCTGATTGGTTAACGGAAAAGCAACGGAGTCTAGAGAGTAAACATGAATGAACAGAATGGGAAACTTGTCCAGAGCAAGTATTTGTGAAATAGGGGCGTGACAAGGTAATAAAATGTATAAAAGAAATATAGCAAGATAAAATTGAGTGTATGATAAATAATATTTAATGGGAATATAAAATGAGGTGATTTTATAAGATATCAGCTAATAAAACAAGTAATACTTGGGTCAAACGTAATATGTATACGAGGGTACAG